>NC_136797.1:47915696-48470696 GCF_951216825.1 Electrona antarctica | reverse complement strand
CTAATGCTAACATGCTAACATGCTAATGCTAACATGCTAACATGCTAATGCTAACATGCTAATGCTAACATGCTAACATGCTAATGCTAATATGCTAACATGCTAATGCTAATATGCTAACATGCTAATGCTAACATGCTAATGCTAACATGCTAAAATGCTAACATGCTAACATGCTAATGCTAACATGCTAATGCTAACATGCTAACATGATAATGCTAATATGCTAATGCTAACATGCTAACATGCTAATGCTAATATGCTAATGCTAACATGCTAAAATGCTAATGCCAACATGCTAATGCTAATGCCAACATGCTAATGCTAACATGCTAATGCTAACATGCTAACATGCTAATGCTAACATGCTAACATGCTAATGCTAACATGCTAATGCTAACATGCTAATGCTAACATGCTAATGCTAACATGCTAATGCTAATATGCTAACATGCTAATGCTAACATGCTAACATGCTAATGCTAACATGCTAATGCTAATATGCTAATGCTAGCATGCTAACATGCTAATGCTAACATGCTAATGCTAACATGCTAACATGCTAACATGCTAATGCTAACATGCTAATGATAACATGCTAATGCTAATATGCTAATGCTAACATGCTAATGCTAACATGCTAATGCTAACATGCTAATGCTAATATGCTAACATGCTAATGCTAACATGCTAATGCTAATATGCTAACATGCTAATGCTAACATGCTAATGCTAATATGCTAACATGCTAATGCTAACATGCTAATGCTAACATGCTAATGCTAACATGCTAATGCTAACATGCTAATGCTAACATGCTAACATGCTAATGCTAACATGCTAATGCTAACATGCTAACATGCTAATGCTAACATGCTAATGCTAACATGCTAACATGCTAACATGCTAATGCTAACATGCTAACATGCTAATGCTAACATGCTAATGCTAACATGCTAATGCTAACATGATAATATGCTAATGCTAACATGCTAATGCTAACATGCTAACATGTTAACGCTAACATGCTAACATGCTAATGCTAACATGCTAAGGGGTCCATTTGGTTTCGCTCAGGGGGGTGGCCCGATTCTGGCGAGCCGCCCCGCGTCCGAAACGGTTGAGAAATGACAGAGTTACGTGTTTCCCCGAATTTCTCTATTGACTTTCAATGTGTGTGTGTGCGTGCACATGTGTGCATGTGCGTGTGTGCGAGAGTTGGTCAGGTGACCTTGAATCATTAACAAAGTATCATTTTCACCTGGGCTAGTCTATGCAATGCAAACAGTATTGAAAGGTAAAGCACACTGACTCTCTATGAGAGATCGTATGTCCGAACAAATTGCTCTATCGCAAAAAGTAAAAGTTGAATGCGATTTTTGTTTTCCCCGTGAGTGACCCGAGGCATTGAGGTACGCCGTGTGCGATCGTGGTATTGGTACGATAAAAAACGTGGTTATAAGTGCGAGTTAAGAATTGTGCTTGTGATGAAAAAATTGCTGACTCATTCAGGCATTTAACATGGAGTTTATGACACATTATGATGGTACACCTGTCGCTTTCAGGGCTGTAGTTCACGTACTGTATGTATCTGTGCTATGGTTTTGACATTGGGTGAAAGAGGACGAGTGTGGCTACAAAATTACCGAAACCCATGCGTGTAAAGTGAATATTTTGGCCGTGAGGACGATTTGTTCGGAGAATTTCGGTATAGTCTTCACATTGGCTTCTCACTCTGATCCGCTCTCTCTCTGGGCGTGCGACACTCTGAGTCGAGAATATTTCTCAGACCACACACACTTTGAACTGCGATAGCGGGCAAACCGTGCAACGTATTCGAATTCCGTCTGAACCACCACAAAGTCGATGGCCTCGTGTGCTGTTTGACGTTTAAATCGTGTTTCTACGTAACAGTATGCCAGAGCAATGTGGCTCCAAAGTAACGTGTCGTTTTCTGTTTTTACACGCGTTTCCCCATCGACTTTGAATGGGGCATTTTTCGCGTCGTTTATTGCGAATTACGTGGGCACGGTAACACGAATCGGAAAGAAAAGCACAAGCACACCATTCCCGGCCGAGCCGCACGTTTTGATGTATATATTGCGGGGCTTTGGCAAACCGTGCGGCCGGCCGTAGACGTCGAAGTTTCGCGTATTGATTATAATAATTATTAAGTATGCGTTTTAGATTTCAACCTGTGTTTCTGCCATTGCATGGCAGGCACCCAGAACTAGAAACAAATTTCAGGAAATTTGACTGGGTGCCTGCAGCTCGCCAAGTCTGTGCAGCATTTGAGCCACGGACCACCATTTGATGACATTTAGCCTCTCAGACCCTGTAAGGGTCCATTTGGTTGACTTTCAATGGGGTATTTTGTCTAAGTTTATTGCACATTACGTTGCCACCAACATTCTAATGCTAACATGCTAACATGCTAATACTAACATGCTAATGCTAACATGCTAATGCTAACATGCTAAAATACTAATGCTAACATGCTAATACTAACATGCTAATGCTAACATGCTAATGCTAACATGCTAACATGCTAATGCTAACATGCTAATGCTAATATGCTAATGCTAACATGCTAACATGATAATGCTAACATGCTAACATGCTAATGCTAACATGCTAATGCTAACATGCTAATGCTAACATGCTAACATGATAATGCTAACATGCTAATGCTAACATGCTAACATGCTAATGCTAACATGCTAATGCTAACATGCTAATGCTAACATGCTAATATGCTAATGCTAACATGCTAATGCAAACATGCTAACATGCTAATGCTAACATGCTAACATGCTAATGCTAACATGCTAATGCTAACATGCTAACATGCTAATGCTAACATGCTAATGCTAACATGCTAAGGGGTCCATTTGGTTTCGCTCAGGGGGGCGGCCCGGTTCTGGCGAGCCGCCCCGCATCCGAAACGGTTGAGAAATGACAGAGTTACGTGTTTCCCCGAATTTCTCTATTGACTTTCAATGTGTGTGTGCGTGCACATGTGTGCATGTGCGTGCATGTGCATGTGTATGCACGTGCACTGCATGTGCATCTGCATGTGCATGTGCACCCTCATGTGTCCCCCACTCTCAGCCTGCACCTTGTCGTGGTGAGTGGGCTTTAAACCAAGACAGGCCTTTAAGCAGAAATACAAGATGGTTCAATTTCCAGCTCACTTAAAGGTTCTAAGGCTAATTACGGTCTACATTTAGCTGACATTTGTTTTTTTACCCAGTCAGCACGCTATGTGGATAGCCCAAGGTTTGGTGTTGCTGCTGTATTATGATGTTAACTTCATCTTCTCGTTGTGACAGGAACCAGGCTGGGGGTGTTCCTGTGTGCCTAGATGTTCCGGGGACCCCCACATGCAACAACAAACTCCAAATGCAACCAACCAACCAACCAAACACTTGTCATGCCAACATGCTAATGCTAACATGCTAACATGCTAATGCTAACATGCTAACATGCTAACATGCTAATGCTAACATGCTAATGCTAACATGCTAATGCTAACATGCTAATGCTAACATGCTAACATGCTAATGCTAACATGCTAACATGCTAATGCTAACATGCTAACATGCTAACATGCTAACATGCTAATGCTAACATGCTAATATGCTAACATGCTAATGCTAACATGCTAATATGCTAATGCTAACATGCTAAGGCTAACATGCTAACATGCTAATGCTAACATGCTAACATGCTAATGCTAACATGCTAACATGCTAACATGCTAATGCTAACATGCTAACATGCTAACATGCTAATGCTAACATGCTAATATGCTAACATGCTAATGCTAACATGCTAATATGCTAACATGCTAATGCTAACATGCTAATATGCTAATGCTAACATGCTAACATGCTAATGCTAACATGCTAATGCTAACATGCTAACATGCTAACATGCTAACATGCTAACATGCTAATGCTAACATGCTAACATGCTAACATGCTAATGCTAACATGCTAATGCTAACATGCTAATGCTAACATGCTAATGCTAACATGCTAACATGCTAATGCTAACATGCTAACATGCTAACATGCTAACATGCTAACATGCTAATGCTAACATGCTAATGCTAACATGCTAATGCTAACATGCTAATGCTAATATGCTAACATGCTAATGCTAACATGCTAATATGCTAATGCTAACATGCTAAGGCTAACATGCTAACATGCTAATGCTAACATGCTAACATGCTAATGCTAACATGCTAACATGCTAACATGCTAATGCTAACATGCTAACATGCTAACATGCTAATGCTAACATGCTAATATGCTAACATGCTAATGCTAACATGCTAATATGCTAACATGCTAATGCTAACATGCTAATATGCTAATGCTAACATGCTAACATGCTAATGCTAACATGCTAATGCTAACATGCTAACATGCTAACATGCTAACATGCTAATGCTAACATGCTAACATGCTAACATGCTAATGCTAACATGCTAATGCTAACATGCTAATGCTAACATGCTAATGCTAACATGCTAACATGCTAATGCTAACATGCTAACATGCTAATGCTAACATGCTAACATGCTAACATGCTAACATGCTAATGCTAACATGCTAATATGCTAACATGCTAATGCTAACATGCTAATATGCTAATGCTAACATGCTAAGGCTAACATGCTAACATGCTAATGCTAACATGCTAACATGCTAATGCTAACATGCTAATGCTAACATGCTAATGCTAACATGCTAACATGCTAATGCTAACATGCTAACATGCTAACATGCTAATGCTAACATGCTAAGGGGTCCATTTGGTTTCGCTCAGGGGGGCGGCCCGGTTCTGGCGAGCCGCCCCGTGTCCGAAACGGTTGAGAAATGACAGAGTTACGTGTTTCCCCGAATTCCTCTATTGACTTTCAATGTGTGTGTGTGCGTGCACATGTGTGCATGTGCATGCATGTGCGTGTGTGCGCGCGTGTGTGAGAGTTGGTCAGGTGACCTTGAATCATTAACAAAGTATCATTTTCACCTGGGCTAGTCTATGCAAACGCAAACAGTATTGAATGTTAAAAGCCCACTGACTGTCAATGACAGGTATGTCCGAACAAATTGCTCTATCGCAAAAAGTAAAAGTCGAATGCGATTTTTGTTTTCACCGTGAGTGACCCGAGGCATTGAGGTACACCGTGTGCGATCGTGGTATTGGTACGATAAAAAACGTGGTTATAAGAGCGAGTTAAGAATTGTGCTTGTGATGAAAAAATTGCTGACTCATTCAGGCATTTAACATGGAGTTTATGACACATTATGATGGTACACCTGTCGCTTTCAGGGCTGTAGTTCACGTACTGTATGTATCTGGGCTATGGTTGTGACATTGGGTGAAAGAGGACGAGTGTGGCTACAAAATTACCGAAACCCATGCGTGTAAAGTGAATATTTTGGCCTTGAGGACGATTTGTTCGGAGAATTTCGGTATAGTCTTCACATTGGCTTCTCACTCTGATCCGCTCTCTCTCTGGGCGTGCGACACTCTGAGTCGAGAATATTGCTCAGACCACACACACTTTGAACTGCGATAGCGGGCAAACCGTGCAACGTAATCGAATTCCGTCTGAACCACCACAAAGTCGATGGCCTCGTGTGCTGTTTGACGTTTAAATCGTGTTTCTACGTACCAGTATGCCAGAGCAATGTGGCTCCAAAGTAACGTGTCGTTTTCTGTTTTTCCACGCGTTTCTCCATCGACTTTGAATGGGGCATTTTTCGCGTCGTTTATTGCGAATTACGTGGGCACGGTAACGCGAATCGGAAAGAAAAGCACAAGCACACCATTCCCGGCCGAGCCGCACGTTTTGATGTATATATTGCGGGGCTTTGGTAAACCGTGCGGCCGGCCATAGACGTCGAAGTTTCGCGTATTGGTGATTATTATTATTATTACTACGATTAAGTATGCGTTTTAGATTTCAACCTGTGTTTCTGCCATTGCATGGCAGGCACCCAGAATAATTATTATAATCAATACGCGAAACTTCGACGTCTACGGCCGGCCGCACGGTTTGCCAAAGCCCCGCAATATATACATCAAAACGTGCGGCTCGGCCGGGAATGGTGTGCTTGTGCTTTTCTTTCCGATTCGTGTTACCGTGCCCACGTAATTCGCAATAAACGACGCGAAAAATGCCCCATTCAAAGTCGATGGGGAAACGCGTGTAAAAACAGAAAACGACACGTTACTTTGGAGCCACATTGCTCTGGCATACTGTTACGTAGAAACACGATTTAAACGTCAAACAGCACACGAGGCCATCGACTTTGTGGTGGTTCAGACGGAATTCGAATACGTTGCACGGTTTGCCCGCTATCGCAGTTCAAAGTGTGTGTGGTCTGAGAAATATTCTCGACTCAGAGTGTCGCACGCCCAGAGAGAGAGCGGATCAGAGTGAGAAGCCAATGTGAAGACTATACCGAAATTCTCCGAACAAATCGTCCTCACGGCCAAAATATTCACTTTACACGCATGGGTTTCGGTAATTTTGTAGCCACACTCGTCCTCTTTCACCCAATGTCAAAACCATAGCACAGATACATACAGTACGTGAACTACAGCCCTGAAAGCGACAGGTGTACCATCATAATGTGTCATAAACTCCATGTTAAATGCCTGAATGAGTCAGCAATTTTTTCATCACAAGCACAATTCTTAACTCGCACTTATAACCACGTTTTTTATCGTACCAATACCACGATCGCACACGGCGTACCTCAATGCCTCGGGTCACTCACGGGGAAAACAAAAATCGCATTCGACTTTTACTTTTTGCGATAGAGCAATTTGTTCGGACATACCTGTCATTGACAGTCAGTGGGCTTTTAACATTCAATACTGTTTGCGTTTGCATAGACTAGCCCAGGTGAAAATGATACTTTGTTAATGATTCAAGGTCACCTGACCAACTCTCACACACGCGCGCACACACGCACATGCACGCACATGCACACATGTGCACGCACACACACACATTGAAAGTCAATAGAGGAATTCGGGGAAACACGTAACTCTGTCATTTCTCAACCGTTTCGGACGCGGGGCGGCTCGCCAGAACCGGGCCGCCCCCCTGAGCGAAACCAAATGGACCCCTTAGCATGTTAGCATTAGCATGTTAGCATTAGCATGTTAGCATGTTAGCATGTTAGCATTAGCATGTTAGCATATTAGCATGTTAGCATTAGCATGTTAGCATGTTAGCATGTTAGCATGTTAGCATGTTAGCATTAGCATGTTAGCATGTTAGCATTAGCATGTTAGCATATTAGCATGTTAGCATTAGCATGTTAGCATATTAGCATGTTAGCATTAGCATGTTAGCATGTTAGCATGTTAGCATGTTAGCATGTTAGCATTAGCATGTTAGCATGTTAGCATTAGCATGTTAGCATGTTAGCATTAGCATATTAGCATGTTAGCATGTTAGCATTAGCATGTTAGCATGTTAGCATGAGCATGTTAGCATTAGCATGTTAGCATGTTAACATTAGCATTAGCATGTTAGCATTAGCATATTAGCATGTTAGCATTAGCATTAGCATGTTAGCATTAGCATGTTAGCATTAGCATGTTAACATTAGCATGTTAGCATTAGCATGTTAGCATTAGCATATTAGCATGTTAGCATGTTAGCATTAGCATGTTAACATTAGCATGTTAGCATGTTAGCATTAGCATGTTAACATGTTAGCATTAGCATGTTAGCATTTAGCATGTTAGCATGTTAGCATTAGCATGTTAGCATTAGCATATTAGCATTAGCATGTTAGCATTAGCATGTTAGCATGTTAGCATTAGCATATTAGCATGTTAGCATATTAGCATGTTAGCATGTTAGCATTAGCATGTTAGCATTAGCATGTTAGCATGTTAGCATTAGCATATTAGCATGTTAGCATGTTAGCATTAGCATGTTAGCATTAGCATGTTAGCATTAGCATGTTAGCATGTTAGCATGAGCATGTTAGCATTAGCATGTTAGCATGTTAACATTAGCATTAGCATGTTAGCATTAGCATATTAGCATGTTAGCATTAGCATGTTAGCATGTTAGCATTAGCATGTTAGCATGTTAGCATTAGCATGTTAGCATTAGCATGTTAGCATTAGCATGTTAACATTAGCATGTTAGCATTAGCATGTTAGCATTAGCATGTTAGCATTAGCATGTTAGCATGTTAGCATTAGCATATTAGCATGTTAGCATGTTAGCATTAGCATGTTAGCATGTTAGCATGAGCATGTTAGCATTAGCATGTTAGCATGTTAACATTAGCATTAGCATGTTAGCATTAGCATATTAGCATGTTAGCATTAGCATTAGCATGTTAGCATTAGCATGTTAGCATTAGCATGTTAACATTAGCATGTTAGCATTAGCATGTTAGCATTAGCATATTAGCATGTTAGCATGTTAGCATTAGCATGTTAACATTAGCATGTTAGCATGTTAGCATTAGCATGTTAACATGTTAGCATTAGCATGTTAGCATTTAGCATGTTAGCATGTTAGCATTAGCATGTTAGCATTAGCATATTAGCATTAGCATGTTAGCATTAGCATGTTAGCATTAGCATATTAGCATGTTAGCATATTAGCATGTTAGCATGTTAGCATGTTAGCATTAGCATGTTAGCATTAGCATGTTAGCATGTTAGCATTAGCATATTAGCATGTTAGCATGTTAGCATTAGCATGTTAGCATTAGCATGTTAGCATTAGCATGTTAGCATGTTAGCATGAGCATGTTAGCATTAGCATGTTAGCATGTTAACATTAGCATTAGCATGTTAGCATTAGCATATTAGCATGTTAGCATTAGCATGTTAGCATGTTAGCATTAGCATGTTAGCATGTTAGCATTAGCATGTTAGCATTAGCATGTTAGCATTAGCATGTTAACATTAGCATGTTAGCATTAGCATGTTAGCATTAGCATATTAGCATGTTAGCATGTTAGCATTAGCATGTTAACATTAGCATGTTAGCATTAGCATGTTAACATGTTAGCATTAGCATGTTAGCATTTAGCATGTTAGCATGTTAGCATTAGCATGTTAGCATTAGCATATTAGCATTAGCATGTTAGCATTAGCATGTTAGCATGTTAGCATTAGCATATTAGCATGTTAGCATATTAGCATGTTAGCATGTTAGCATTAGCATGTTAGCATTAGCATGTTAGCATGTTAGCATGTTAGCATTAGCATATTAGCATGTTAGCATTAGCATGTTAGCATTAGCATGTTAGCATTAGCATGTTAGCATGTTAGCATGAGCATGTTAGCATTAGCATGTTAGCATGTTAACATTAGCATTAGCATGTTAGCATTAGCATATTAGCATGTTAGCAATATCATGTTAGCATTAGCATGTTAACATTAGCATGTTAGCATTAGCATGTTAGCATTAGCATATTAGCATGTTAGCATTAGCATGTTAACATTAGCATGTTAGCATGTTAGCATTAGCATGTTAACATGTTAGCATTAGCATGTTAGCATTTAGCATGTTAGCATGTTAGCATTAGCATGTTAGCATTAGCATATTAGCATTAGCATGTTAGCATTAGCATGTTAGCATGTTAGCATTAGCATATTAGCATGTTAGCATGTTAGCATTAGCATGTTAACATGTTAGCATTAGCATGTTAGCATTTAGCATGTTAGCATGTTAGCATTAGCATGTTAGCATTAGCATATTAGCATTAGCATGTTAGCATTAGCATGTTAGCATGTTAGCATTAGCATATTAGCATGTTAGCATATTAGCATGTTAGCATGTTAGCATTAGCATGTTAGCATTAGCATGTTAGCATGTTAGCATTAGCATATTAGCATGTTAGCATGTTAGCATTAGCATGTTAGCATTAGCATGTTAGCATGTTAGCATGAGCATGTTAGCATTAGCATGTTAGCATGTTAACATTAGCATTAGCATGTTAGCATTAGCATATTAGCATGTTAGCATTAGCATGTTAGCATGTTAGCATTAGCATGTTAGCATGTTAGCATTAGCATGTTAGCATTAGCATGTTAGCATTAGCATGTTAACATTAGCATGTTAGCATTAGCATGTTAGCATTAGCATATTAGCATGTTAGCATGTTAGCATTAGCATGTTAACATTAGCATGTTAGCATGTTAGCATTAGCATGTTAACATGTTAGCATTAGCATGTTAGCATTTAGCATGTTAGCATGTTAGCATTAGCATGTTAGCATTAGCATATTAGCATTAGCATATTAGCATTAGCATGTTAGCATTAGCATATTAGCATGTTAGCATATTAGCATATTAGCATGTTAGCATGTTAGCATTAGCATGTTAGCATTAGCATGTTAGCATGTTAGCATTAGCATATTAGCATGTTAGCATGTTAGCATTAGCATGTTAGCATTAGCATGTTAGCATTAGCATGTTAGCATTAGCATGTTAGCATGTTAGCATGAGCATGTTAGCATGTTAACATTAGCATTAGCATGTTAGCATTAGCATATTAGCATGTTAGCATTAGCATGTTAGCATGTTAGCATGTTAGCATGTTAGCATTAGCATGTTAGCATTAGCATGTTAGCATTAGCATGTTAACATTAGCATGTTAGCATTAGCATGTTAGCATTAGCATATTAGCATGTTAGCATGTTAGCATTAGCATGTTAACATTAGCATGTTAGCATGTTAGCATTAGCATGTTAACATGTTAGCATTAGCATGTTAGCATTAGCATGTTAGCATGTTAGCATTAGCATGTTAGCATTAGCATGTTAGCATTAGCATTAGCATATTAGCATGTTAGCATTAGCATATTAGCATTAGCATGTTAGCATTAGCATTTTAGCATGTTAGCATGTTAGCATTAGCATGTTAGCATTAGCATGTTAATATTAGCATGTTAGCATGTTAGCATTAGAATGTTGGTGGCAACGTAATGTGCAATAAACTTAGACAAAATACCCCGTTGAAAGTCAACCAAATGGACCCTTACAGGGTCTGAGAGGCTAAATGTCATCAAATGGTGGTCCGTGGCTCAAATGCTGCACAGACTTGGCGAGCTGTAGGCACCCAGTCAAATTTCCTGAAATTTGTTTCTAGTTATTATTGTGTTTTCTAACCACACTGCTAACAGGCTACCAGCTAGCTGTGTGTGACCGCCTTAGAGTAAGGTGAACGCGCATAGGGCTACTGTCCAAGGGCTTTGCGCATGCGCACTAGCCCTGCTGCAGAGCCATATAAAGTGAGACAGAGTTACGACAACTCTGTTCACGTCACGGGGCTTCAGTCCAATGGCGGCTCTTCTACATAGACTTCTATTGAAAGGGGACATCCGGGAGTTTACGGAATGCATTGGAGTCTATGGGCTCGCGAGTGAACATGAACCACGTGACCAGGCTGTTTTCTCCCCCCTCAATGTCGTAACCTCTAAGGTCGTAACTCTCTCTGTGACTCTGCCCTGCTGGAGCTCGTGCTGGAGCCTGGAGCGTGCACAGTGCACGTACCATGAACGGTCACTAGGGGGAGCCATGGTACAGTGTAACACCGTGAGCAGAGGAACTAGCCTGGCTAATAAGCCAGACTAATATCACACAACACTGTCGCGGTATATCAGTCTGGGCTGGCTCCACTTGGATTTCATTTCCCGGGGCACATTTTCTCTTTGACGCAATTGGTCAGAGCTACTGTCAGTCAAAGGTCTCAAGCATTGAACGTCGCTGTACCAAAGCCCGCCCATATTGCATACCGTGTCCCGATTGGTCCGACCTGTTCTCGGTTGTAGGAAAGAGGCGTGCTACTGAGCCTCGCCAGACCGTAATCCGCTGGTAGGCAACTTTTTTTTGCCAACGGCTGATTCGGTCTGGTTTATTAACCAGGCTACAGAGGAACAGCTATAGAGCTGAAAACTCTCCCATAGAGATTTACTAAAATATTGATATCAATAAGCCTAGAATCAATCCATCCAGGATCCTGGTGAGTCATGACCATAACACCTCTGATTCTGAGAAAACAAACAAACAACAAGATTGCATATTTAATTATATGATTTACTACATTTAATAAATGCTATTTGTTTGGCATCTTTCATTTTCATTTATTCACAGAATCAGAGGTTTTATGGTCATGATTCACCAGGATCCTAGAAGGCTTGATTCTAGGCTTAAAATAATTGATATAAGTGTCGTGTAATTTGGAACCACATTTCATTAATATAGCTTAATAATGTTAAACTAGACAGACTAAATTGTTTTACATCTAAAACTAGGAGGCCTCACCAACAGGACATGTTTGGGTAGACACCACAGCTTCACAGCTTGCACTCTATGGTAAATAGATATAGGCCTACTTTGATCTAGCTTAGTAGCAGCATCTAGACAGAGGTCTTTGTTGTTCTTCATGTGACCACACCTAAGATATCTGGGAACATTTGGTTTGGGTGTCAACGACTGTCCGCTTGAGCTATTCAAATGTGTCAGAACTATCTGTCTGGGTGTCAGTGGCCCCTCACAAGCCGTCAGGCTGGTGAGGTGGAGGGTCATGCAGGAGAGCTGATCTGTACTTTGTCTTTGCAATAAATCTGGACTCCGAAACCTTCATTAATTTGCCTGTCTGCCTCCGACTTATTTAAGGTTTGTTTATGAGCTTCATAGAGAGAGAAAAGCAGTCTCTCTCCTTGTAGTTAATTTACTTCATAAGTATTTGAATACATTTAAGTATATTTTTTAAATAAATGTATAAATATTATTTGGGAAAAAATGAATGGTCGGGTGGGTCCAGAAAACCACGCCCACTTCTATGTTCTATACTGTGATGTCATCAAAGTCTATATCTGCACTAAATCATTTTAAATATAAACTTAAAACCATTTGATGAATCACATCTAACAATTAAATGTCAGTCTCTTCCACACACACTACACATACACTTTACATTTCTACTAATGTGTATTTTTACTTTTGTATTTATACTGTGTATCCATTGTTGATTTTTAGGATTTTTAGGAAATTCCCACAGGGTTTTCTAAATCTCACCCGTACAATATGTTGTTGCTCCAAATGTGTTGTTTTACAATGTGCGAATACAAAAATAAAAATAATCCTATCCATCATAGGAATTGTATTATAGCGAATACATTACACCAATATTCCCTTTATTCTTACTCCAGCTAATCCAGCTCTTTCCATTCCCTCCTTTCTTCTGTATACTTCCTGCAGTACAGAAGTATACAGATTTCTTGGTGAATTGAAAATGGAGGACCCTGATGTAAACAAGTCTTGGTTTACAACACTGATGATGTGTCCAAGTTCATGATGTTTCATTAACTGAAGAACTCTGGAAGTGTTGCAGTACCAGTGACAACCAAGAACAGACTGAATCTTTTACTCTCTAATAACCTAAACATGAACCTTGGTTGGAAAAAAAGGATTGATTGAATAGTTTATTAGACATGAATGTAAAACAACAAAGTTCAGTCAAACACTGATTCCAACAAAAATCCACAACAAAAATCACACTTGTGTGAAGTGAGGGGCGCTCTTATCATATCATACATCACATTCCATGCTCAGCCAATCAAATCATCACAAATGTAATTCCGGCCAATCACTTTAAGCGTCTTCACTTTTTCTGCTCTCACTGTTTTTATCCTCAATATGTACATCAGCCAATCAAATCATCGCTATGGGGTGATGATCAGCCAATCAAATCATCGTGTTTGTTTTCACACAAAGACAAAGCCCAATAGGAGGAACTAGCGCCCCTCAACAGAAATTCAATATCATCAACAAAATATATCATTACAGGAAATAATGAAACACTAAATGTACAGAGTGGGAGAAAGTTAGGAGGGGGCGTGGTCACCTGTTTAAAGGAGAAGTGATCATTTCCTCTCCATTGGGCCTGCTGAAAGGTGGACTTTCAGGCCTGTTTTAAAAGATGTAAGTGATCTGCATTTTAGAAGGAGAATTTTGCCATATTTGTTTTGAAATATAGGAGCAGTATAATAATCCATAATATTGTCATTGTCTATCGACCTCCCTACGAACATACAGCTGTTTAATTTGATCCTCCCAGTGAGCTCATTTTTCATTCATTCAAGTTTTGTTTATTCTCAAAATTACACTGAATAATCAAACTCATTGTCAGTGATTGTCACTATTAGATCTGAACATTGGGCGGATTGGACTAAAACAACAACTTTGGACTATTTTTCGAAGCAGCAAAGAAACGACAATGAGCAACCCGATGCCAACGTGAGTAGCATTATGACTTGATCAATCAAAAGCACTATAAAAGACCAATTGCCGTTGATCTACGCCAGCAATGGTGGACTAATTTTTAAGTAGCATGTGATGTGTCATGATTCTGAATCCATTCCAAGCATTAGTTTTGCACAAAAAACACTCATTGGGCTAAACACGGCCATAGCCGTCATCATAAATGTGATGAGTTCAGCACATTTTGGGCACATTTGGACAAGTGGCTATTGCCGTTTTTAGCCCAAGGAGTGCTTTTGTGGATGGAATGGATTCAGAATCCTTGCCTTATATAGGTTGTTAATGGTATGGTCACACATATCCTCCTATAAAAAACGATGTGGGTGTATAAGCGTGTGCAAGTCCCACACGTCATTCACTGATGTGGCAGTCAGCTGACCTTTAGGGCGGGCTACTTAAGCTCACCAGTCTGCATGCTCTTCCTGCCTTCCTCTGCATATGGTTCCTGGTTGTCATGTGATGTTTGCTCCCACCACCACCGGTAGGCTCTGTTATTTATGCTCCCCATGGGGGTTTTATTGTATATCTATCTCCCTGCTCTTAATGTTTTACGATGGTGTTTAATCGCGCCGAGCAGCGAGAAAATGCAGCAGAGCCGAACGCCAAGTCTAATATTGTATGCACACTTGTATTCTCATTCTCTAATAAATATTGGTTAAATCTATTTGTGAGTTGTCTGACTGAACTAATGGTATTAGCCCAACTCTCCAACATTTACATTTTTTAAATTCAGGATTCCAAGTGTGTGAGTGGGATGTGCGTGTGGAAGCACTTTGGTTTCAAGGAGTGTGGTGAGGAACAACAAACCAATACCGTGTTAACGGTGCTGGAGATTAGCTGGTAACCGACAGACGGACGGAAGGACGGACACACACACGGACAGAGTGCAAAACATACTCTCTCCCCATGACTTTGGCCTGGTGGAGACAAAAATCTGATTGACTAAGTATGTGTTTAACATTACAGTGGACAGAGTACAAATCCTGCTCATTTACAAACTATGTTTGCACCTTTGACAACCTGCAGCTTGAAAAGGCCTTCAGCTATATTCAGACCAGAGGCGTATGATCTACAATAAGGCGAGGGCAGGCGTCCGCCTGTCCAAATACATTTCTGGCCTGGCCAAAATCCATACAATGAGAAAAAAAGAGGACTAAAACAAGACCTAAGAACTATTAATGGACAGCTGATTGGCCGTTGCGGTAGAGCGCGACCCTCAATCACCCATTGGAATGTAAATGCATGCCTTTCAGCCTTTGTATACTACTCGCCTGACAGGTATACCTCTTTGAAAACCTTTAGTCGTACGATTGTGCGCGGGGAGACGACAATTAAAACATATTGTCTGCCCAAAAGGTAATTCCTGGATACGCCACTGATTCAGACTTTATGGGTGGCAGTTTCGAATTGCAGCCGTCCGTAGGTGCTCTTAAAACAAGTTACAATATTATTACTGCTGCTAGTAGGCCTATTAACTACTGCTGGTTTAGGATCATTTATAACTAACTAGCAGATCCTTTACAGGATCTCCTCACTGGTCAACAAAAACACCTTGAAGACCTTAACAGGAGCCCTTGTACAGGGTTTCTTTGACTATGCATGCACCTCCTGGTACCACAGCACCTCAAAGGCCCTTAAAACCAGGCTCCAGACTTCCCAAAACAAACTGGTCAGGCTCCTACTTGACCTAGCCCCCCGAACCCACCTCACCCCTGCCCACTTCGACAGGCTGGAATGGCTTAGGGTCGACGACAGAGTACAGCATCTTGCAATGGGTCTGGTCCACAAGATTCGATACACCACCAAGATACCCATGTACCTGTCTAGATACTTCCTTAATGTTAACGAAGTCCACACCCACAACACCAGAGGGAGTGCAACGAACCATGTACAACCCAGATTCGGCACAAACAAGGGACTAAATTCTTTTCGCTCCTATGCCACCAAAATGTGGAACGCCCTACCAACTGTCATTAAGACATGCGAATCCCTTGACTCTTTCAAAACCGCTCTCAAAGGGCACCTACGGGCGGCTGCAATTCGAAACTGGCCCCTGTAAAATCGGGGCGGCCCGGTTCTGGCGAGCCGCACCGCTTCCGAAACGGTTGAGAAATGACAGAGTTACGTGTTTCCCCGAATTTCTCTATTGACTTTCAATGTGTGTGTGTGTGTGTGTGCACATGTGTGCACGTGCGTGCATGTGCATGTGTGCGCGCGTGTGTGAGAGTTGGTCAGGTGACCTTGAATCATTAACAAAGTATAATTTTCACCTGGGCTAGTCTATGCAATGCAAACAGTATTGAAAGGTAAAGCACACTGACTCTATGAGAGATCGTATGTCCGAACAAATTGCTCTATCGCAAAAAGTAAAAGTCGAATGCGATTTTTGTTTTCGCCGTGAGTGACCCGAGGCATTGAGGTACGCCGTGTGCGATCGTGGTATTGGTACGATAAAAAACGTGGTTATAAGAGCGAGTTAAGAATTGTGCTTGTGATGAAAAAATTGCTGACTCATTCAGGCATTTAACATGGAGTTTATGACACATTATGATGGTACACCTGTCGCTTTCAGGGCTGTAGTTCACGTACTGTATGTATCTGGGCTATGGTTGTGACATTGGGTGAAAGAGGACGAGTGTGGCTACAAAATTACCGAAACCCATGGGTGTAAAGTGAATATTTTGGCCGTGAGGACGATTTGTTCGGAGAATTTCGGTATAGTCTTCACATTGGCTTCTCACTCTGATCCGCTCTCTCTCTGGGCGTGCGACACTCTGAGTCGAGAAT
Source organism: Electrona antarctica (assembly GCF_951216825.1). Taxonomy (NCBI): domain Eukaryota; kingdom Metazoa; phylum Chordata; class Actinopteri; order Myctophiformes; family Myctophidae; genus Electrona; species Electrona antarctica. The sequence goes on along the minus strand of NC_136797.1, from coordinate 48,453,573 downwards.
ATTGCTCAGACCACACACACTTTGAACTGCGATAGCGGGCAAACCGTGCAACGCATTCGAATTCCGTCTGAACCACCACAAAGTCGATGGCCTCTGTGCTGTTTGACGTTTAAATCGTGTTTCTACGTACCAGTATGCCAGAGCAATGTGGCTCCAAAGTAACGTGTCGTTTTCTGTTTTTACCCGCGTCTCCCCATCGACTTTGAATGGGGCATTTTTCGCGTCGTTTATTGCGAATTACGTCGGCACGGTAACACGAATCGGAAAGAAAAGCACAAGCACACCATTCCCGGCCGAGCCGCACGTTTTGATGTATATATTGCGGGGCTTTGGTAAACCGTGCGGCCGGCCATAGACGTCGAAGTTCGGAACATCTATTATGATGATAATTATTCTGGGTGCCTGCCATGCAATGGCAGAAACACAGGTTGAAATCTAAAACGCATACTTAATCGTAATAATAATCGTAATAATCACCAATACGCGAAACTTCGACGTCTATGGCCGGCCGCACGGTTTGCCAAAGCCCCGCAATATATACATCAAAACGTGCGGCTCGGCCGGGAATGGTGTGCTTGTGCTTTTCTTTCCGATTCGTGTTACCGTGCCGACGTAATTCGCAATAAACGACGCGAAAAATGCCCCATTCAAAGTCGATGGGGAAACGCGTGTAAAAACAGAAAACGACACGTTACTTTGGAGCCACATTGCTCTGGCATACTGTTACGTAGAAACACGATTTAAACGTCAAACAGCACACGAGGCCATCGACTTTGTGGTGGTTCAGACGGAATTCGAATACGTTGCACGGTTTGCCGGCTATCGCAGTTCAAAGTGTGTGTGGTCTGAGCAATAATCTCGACTCAGAGTGTCGCACGCCCAGAGAGAGAGCTGGTTAGAGTGAGAAGCCAATGTGAAGACTGTACCGAAATTCTCCGAACAAATCGTCGTCACGGCCAACATATTCACTTTACACTCATGTGTTTCGGTAATTTTGTAGCCACACTCGTCCTCTTTCACCCAATGTCACAACCATAGCCCAGATACATACAGTACGTGAACTACAGCCCTGAAAGCGACAGGTGTACCATCATAATGTGTCATAAACTCCATGTTAAATACCTGAATGAGTCAGCAATTTTTTCATCACAAGCACAATTCTTAACTCGCTCTTATAACCACGTTTTTTATCGTACCAATACCACGATCGCACACGGCGTACCTCAATGCCTCGGGTCACTCACGGCGAAAACAAAAATCGCATTCGACTTTTACTTTTTGCGATAGAGCAATTTGTTCGGACATACGTTCTCTCATAGAGAGTCACTGTGCTTTTAACTTTCAATACTGTTTGCATTGCATAGACTAGCCCAGGTGAAAATGATACTTTGTTAATGATTCAAGGTCACCTGACCAACTCTCACGCACACACGCACATGCACGCACATGCACACATGTGCACGCACACACACACATTGAAAGTCAATAGAAGAATTCGGGGAAACACGTAACTCTGTCATTTCTCAACCGTTTCGGACGCAGGGCGGCTCGCCAGAACCGGGCCGCCCCCCTGAGCGAAACCAAATGGACCCCTTAGCATGTTAGCATTAGCATGTTAGCATTAGCATGTTAGCATTAGCATGTTAGCATGTTAGCATTAGCATGTTAGCATTAGCATGTTAGCATGTTAGCATGTTAGCATGTTAGCATTAGCATGTTAGCATGTTAGCATTAGCATGTTAGCATTAGCATGTTAGCATGTTAGCATTAGCATGTTAGCATGTTAGCATGTTAGCATTAGCATGTTAGCATGTTAGCATGTTAGCATTAGCATGTTAGCATTAGCATGTTAGCATGTTAGCATTAGCATGTTAGCATTAGCATGTTAGCATGTTAGCATTAGCATGTTAGCATGTTAGCATTAACATGTTAGCATGTTAGCCTTAGCATGTTAGCATTAGCATGTTAGCATGTTAGCATTAGCATGTTAGCATTAGCATGTTAGCATGTTAGCATTAGCATGTTAGCATGTTAGCATTAGCATGTTAGCATTAGCATGTTAGCATTAGCATGTTAGTATTAGCATGTTAGCATTAGCATGTTAGCATTAGCATGTTAGCATTAGCATGTTAGCATGTTAGCATTAGCATGTTAGCATTAGCATGTTAGCATGTTAGCATTAGCATGTTAGCATGTTAGCATTAGCATGTTAGCATGTTAGCCTTAGCATGTTAGCATTAGCATGTTAGCATGTTAGCATGTTAGCATTAGCATGTTAGCATGTTAGCCTTAGCATGTTAGCATTAGCATATTAGCATGTTAGCATTAGCATGTTAGCATTAGCATGTTAGCATGTTAGCATTAGCATGTTAGCATTAGCATGTTAGCATGTTAGCATTAGCATGTTAGCATTAGCATGTTAGCATTAGCATGTTAGCATGTTAGTATTAGCATGTTAGCATGTTAGCCTTATCATGTTAGCATTAGCATATTAGCATGTTAGCATTAGCATGTTAGCATATTAGCATGTTAGCATGTTAGCATTAGCATGTTAGCATGTTAGCATTAGCATGTTAGCATGTTAGCATTAGCATGTTAGCATTAGCATGTTAGCATTAGCATGTTAGCATTAGCATGTTAGCATGTTAGCGTTAGCATTAGCATGTTAGCATTAGCATGTTAGCATTAGCATGTTAGCATGTTAGCATTAGCATGTTAGCATGTTAGCATTAGCATGTTAGCATGTTAGCATTAGCATGTTAGCAGTAGCATGTTAGCATTAGCATGTTAGTATTAGCATGTTGGTGGCAACGTAATGCGCAGTAAACTTAGACCAAATAGACCTGGCTTACATGTAACCAAATGGACCCTTACAGGGTCTGAGAGGCGAAATGTCATCAAATGGTGGTCCGTGGCTCAAATGCTGCACAGACTTGGCGAGCTGCAGGCACCCAGTCAAATTTCCTGAAATTTGTTTCTAGTTCTGGGTGCCTGCCATGCAATGGCAGAAACACAGGTTGAAATCTAAAACGCATACTTAATTATTATCATCATCAATACGCGAAACTTCGACGTCTACGGCCGGCCGCACGGTTTGCCAAAGCCCCGCAATATATACATCAAAACGTGCGGCTCGGCCGGGAATGGTGTGCTTGTGCTTTTCTTTCCGATTCGTGTTACCGTGCCCACGTAATTCGCAATAAACGACGCGAAAATGCCCCATTCAAAGTCGATGGGGAGACGCGGGTAAAAACAGAAAACGACACGTTACTTTGGAGCCACATTGCTCGGGCATACTGTTACGTAGAAACACGATTTAAACGTCAAACAGCACACGAGGCCATCGACTTTGTGGTGGTTCAGACGGAATTCGAATACGTTGCACGGTTTGCCCGCTATGGCAGTTCAAAGTGTGTGTGGTCTGAGCAATATTCTCGACTCAGAGTGTCGCACGCCCAGAGAGAGAGCGGATCAGAGTGAGAAGCCAATGTGAAGACTATACCGAAATTCTCCGAACAAATCGTCCTCACGGCCAAAATATTCACTTTACACGCATGGGTTTCGGTAATTTTGTAGCCACACTCGTCCTCTTTCACCCAATGTCAAAACCATAGCACAGATACATACAGTACGTGAACTACAGCCCTGAAAGCGACAGGTGTACCATCATAATGTGTCATAAACTCCATGTTAAATGCCTGAATGAGTCAGCAATTTTTTCATCACAAGCACAATTCTTAACTCGCACTTATAACCACGTTTTTTATCGTACCAATACCACGATCGCACACGGCGTACCTCAATGCCTCGGGTCACTCACGGTGAAAACAAAAATCGCATTCGACTTTTACTTTTTGCGATAGAGCAATTTGTTCGGACATACGATCTCTCATAGAGAGTCAGTGTGCTTTACCTTTCAATACTGTTTGCATTGCATAGACTAGCCCAGGTGAAAATGATACTTTGTTAAAGGGATAATGACATCCCCCCCGGGGAGGTATTAAGGCTATTAAATTAGCATCTGTTGATTATGACGCATCTTGGGAGATCAAAATTGGCCCAATAAAATTGATCTTGTATCTGGGGCGCGGGTACTGCCTGCGAGGCTGCGACTTAGCATTCTTGGTGGCTAGCGCACTTCAGGCTACTAGTTTTGAGGTCACGTTTAGCTCCATACTGGGCGAAAGTGTCATTCAAAAAATTATTTTTTCTTTCGAAACTCTTAGTTAGAATGCAATTGAGGGTTGCGTGGGGTTTTTTAGGGGAAATGCAGCACAAGCGCAAATTTCGGGCTCGAGTCCCACGTTCCCCCGGTCACCAACTTGCTTCTGCCCGCTCTGAGCCCCGCAGCGGGACTACGGACTACGGACTGTCTGCTGGTGCCTCTGGCCGCTCTGAGCGCTCTCCTCCCCGCAGTGCATGTCTAATGTACCGCTGTTCTATTCGGCTGCGTAGCCGAGTCCGCAGTGAGAGCTGGTCATGCACGCACACACACACACACACACACACACACACACACACACACACACACACACACACACACACCGATATTGGGGGGCGGGACCTCTCTCTCTCTCACACACACACACACACACACACACACACACACACACACACACACACACACACACACACACACACACACACCGATATGGGGGGCGGGACCTCTCTCTCTCTCTCACTCACACACACACACACACACACACACACACACACTCACACACACTCTCTCGCACACTCTCTCGCACACACAATTCAATTCAATTCAAAGGGCTTTATTGGCATGAGAAAACATACGTTTACATTGCCAAAGCACAATACAACAATACAGCAATACACTCAAAACAAAAAATATGTACATTTGAACGTCAGAATCTTCAATAGATCAATTTCTATATTGTACCAAGATCACTGGATGCAGGTATAGTGCAGGAATATACACAATGATTAGTCTTTAGGGTGGTTGTGTTCCGTTTGATATCCTTCTCCTATCACAGCAACTCACGAATCTTGCTGCTGTGTTTGCACATTGTTGTACTTCGCCCAGCAGATATGGGAGTTTTTTGTCATTGGTCATGTTTTCAAAATCTCCGTGTGTGAAGTCTGTGGGAAGTATGTGTCTCTGATGTCTTGGTACAATGGACAGATGGTTAGGAAGTGTAGCTCGGTTTCCACTTCATTTTGTGTGCAGTGGGTGCATAGTCTGTCTTCTCTCGGGATACAGGTCTGCCTATGACGGCCTTTCTTGATCGCAAGACTGTGCTCACTGAGTCTGTACCTAGTTAGGATGTTTCTTTGTTTTGGGTCGGTCACGGTGCTCAGGTATTCTGCCACTGCGTATTCTCTGTTTAGGGCCAGATAGCATTCTAGTTTACTCTGCTTTTGTGTTGCTTCTTTCCAATGTGTCAGATAGTTTTCCTTTTGCTGTTTTATAATTTGGTTTAGTCCAATGGGTTTTCTATCTCGTGGCTCTGTTTGTGTTTGTGCCCGGAGTTCCAGGGCAGCTGGCCCTGGAACTCTGAGGGCTGAGGGGGGCATCTCTCAAGAGTTTCGCTGTGTGTGAGTGCCTTGTTATGGAGTGCATCTAGGTCGCTTTCTTTTAGGTGGTTGTAGAACTTAAGTGCTCTCTTTTTTATTTTGATTATGAGTGGGTATCGTCCTAATTCTGCCCTGCATGCATTATTTGGTGTTTTTTGCTGGGTACGGAGAATGGATTTGCAGAATTCTGTGTGTAGGGTCTCGGTTTGGTGTTTATCCCATTTTTCAAGGTCATGGTTTGCTAATGGTCCCCAGATCTCACAACCATAGAGGGAAATTGGTTCTATCACACACACACACACACACACACTCCATCACGTCTTGCAATGGAGGACGGAATCTGGCACCATTAGCGAAGCGTTATTTGAAGTGGAGCAACCATCATTGCCCTACCAGTTTGAACCCCTGCCCTGGCTTCTGGCTCAGCAGCTACGGAGGCAGTTGATGGAGCGGTCGGAGGTGTGAAGCCATGGCCGCTGATTATCGCATGGGTGACAAAGCTTGGTAAATAAACACAACTCTTCGCGTTCACAACAGCTATACACTACACAGGCTAAAACATATCGATATAATCAACTTGGTAAATGAACGTCACCCCACTTGATCTAGTAAGAGTATATCTGTTCCAACGTGGGCTTTGTGAAATACTGTCCCCCAAAGAAAATCTGTGCTGTAGCCCTTACTTTTCTATGGAGAGCCAACACAAGCACAGGGGACTTGTAATAACTGGCATAAGTGTTATAAGAGTTTTTATATACAAAACGTTTAGACATTTTAGTCCACTCACAGTGACTCACTCACAACATTTATACACAAAAGTACACCCTGGCTTCTGTCTGGGAGATATGTGGGTTAGTGCTTTGATTCTAATTATCAGTATACACCCTGAAGTGAAAGGAAATATTTCTGAAGGATCAAAATAAATAAAACACAAAGGTCATGTATTGCCTTTAGACAATCAAAACCAGTTAGAAATATTACATACAATACAGCATTGAATGTGATTGATGGATTTATAATTAAGATAAAACCCATTTAGTTGCATATAAAATGCAAAAGGGACCAAAGATATAAAGGACTGTATTATACTGAATTACTGAGCTATAAGAATACTCTTAAGGAAGTACTCAAAAGTACTGAGAAATACTCAGCACCCCAACGCTAGGCCGAGAGCCTATGACCAAGTTAACCATTAGTTTTAAGCAGGAAATACTCTTTTAGAAAAATACCTTTAGTAGTCAATTAAAAAGATGAGTCCACCAGAAGAATGATTGTCGAGTCAGAACAGTTATGGTTTAGTTAATTCATTTTCAGATCAGAGAGACAGAACAGATCCGCATACAGCCAAATTACACTCTCCCCTGTACCACCAAAAGGGCACAGGGTAGTCTCTGACGAACAATTCATTACAAAGGCATTAATACTGTAGAATTACAATTGTTGATACACTTTCATTGGCTCAATACACAGTTAATTTCCACAATGCCACGCTGGCACTAGGTGTCGAACGCTGATTGGACCAGCACATAGATGATGGGACTGATATCGTGACATCTTCCTTGGCTCAGTCATTGATGGCCATAGACCGGGAAAGCGTGGACGCTGGCGTTGCCAGGCAACCTGTAGATAACATTCTTTCCCTGCTAGCAGAGACAGAGAGAAATACTCCTATCTACTTTCTCACTGGGCATCAAGGCCAAATACATGTAGTGTCTCAAATCAAAATAGACCTCTCAGTATTGCAAGTTAACTTTCGACTGGGGACAGACAGTATGGAGCCTAATTAAGATATAAAATCTGAGCTTGGCGTCAGGCAATCCATAATATAATATGATATAATAATATAGGTCTGAGATGATTAGGCCTGTGGAGGGTGATAAAACTGATGGTCAAAGGGCAAGATGACAAAATATGAACACTTGACACATGTCCACAAAAAATACCAAAGTAGCAGATCTACAGATCCATCAACTCCATCACGTTTTGTGGATGAAGTGTCAAATGTGATCAATAATCAATAATCAATCTTCAGGGAATTAAATTAAAATAATATAAGGGTCAATTGGGAGATGAGAAATAAAATTCACTCTATACTAAGGCTCAGGAGGGGGATAGAACAGAATGAAAACAGTAACAATGAAAAATAAAAAATAGTTTTGACTTAAGACTAGGCAAACAATCACTCCTTATTTAGATGGTACTGTGGGAGAGAGACAGAATGACTTTTCTCTCTCGATCTTCGGTCTTCGGGGTTCTCCAAGAACTCAGCAATGTTGCAGCGTTCCTACGCCGTCGAAAGTGTCAGAGTTTGACAATGTTCATTGTAGCTCATCAGAGCAGACACTGGATGGTTTGGCTCGTTGTCGGAGCCGAATCTTCGCCCTGTCCCCCAGGATGGGTGACATAACAGGTGACCCATAGGTGACAATCTCAGCCTACACTTTCTCATTGACAGATACTTGATCGGGAGAAAACGGCCGGAGATGCCCCTAACAGTTCTTATACCAAGCAGAGCTTGGAAAGGGGGGGACAGGGTAATTGATGATGTCGTGTCGCTTCCTGGCGAGTCCATTAGTACCATGAAGGTCAAATATAGAATCAAGTCTATTCAGGGGAGGATATATATGCCTAATCAAGTCAAACTCAAGGTGATGAAAACAAAATAATAAAATGAAATGGAAGGGAAAGATGTCCCTATTCTAAATATCTCAATGTAAGGTCAAGGGGTGGTTCGGGGATAATAAAGGTAAAATGTTTACAATGGAGGGATATTCCAAATTCAGAGGTAAAATATGAATCAAATTTAAAATAATAAAAATATGATGAGGTGGGATAATGAATCCTAATGGAAGGAAATTTAGATTGTCCAAAGATGGGATAATTCAGTTTACATAATCTATATAATGAAGCAGATCTGGGATCTGGAAAATGAATAGTCAAAATACCATATTAATTAATTGAGGGGAGAAGGAATGATCAAATGAATCCTAATACTAGGTAGGGAAGGGTAACAGCGTTTTAGCAAAATACAGTGTCTTAGAAAAGAAAAACATGGAAGAAAAACATGAAACAATTATGTGTATGGTGAAACATGAGTGGAATTTTGAATTGGTTCCCGATGGGAAATCTATGGGCAGATGGCATAAGGCCTATACTGTTCTAGGGGGTCGGGCCTAATACTGTTTTTTAAACGGTTCTGAGTGGGTCGGAGTCTAAGGGCAAACCCTAAACTTAAGGGAAAAGGGATCTCGAGGTCGACAACACATTCCTTCACTATTCTCCATCACTTCTTGTTGACCTCTAGATTACTCTGTCCCGGGTTTGTTCCTGACCACGAAACCACCAGAAATCCGTTTCTGTGAGATAAAAACAGAAAGAGAAAAACAAACTGGTGAATGAAATGAAACAACCATTATAAACAATTCATCAACAGGGTAAACAACAACAGGGTATGGTTTTAAAAAAAATAAAAATGAAAATGACTGATCTACCAACCGCGCATGTTCCACAGCTATGGTGAAAGTAGGGCGTGTAGGTAGACAGGGTATGGTTTAAAAAATGAAAATAAAAATAATAATAAAAAATAATATTAATATTTGTACTTCTCCTGACCGTTCTTACAGTACGTATTTCACAGTTATATGGAGGGAGGGTACTTAGAGAGACAGACGTTCTCACAGCACGCATTTCACAGTTATATGGAGGGAGAGTACTTAGAGAGACAGGTCAAGGAGAGAGAGATAGAGAGAGAGAGACCCAGCGTTCTACGTACGCATTTACACAGAGATAAACAACTGGAGGGAGGTTACGTAGAGACAGGGAGAGAGAGAAAGATATCTCAAGAAGAAAACAAAGTATTCTATTTTTTTTCTATTTAATTGTTTTCTATAATAATGTTGCAGTGATAAATCCGTTAACACAGGAAACACAGCTTGATGATGACAGAATAAACGCACAAGTCTATTTTGCCCTGTATTTGCACTGGACTTTAAGACTATCATGCATAATATGGCATGGCATTGCAAACACGGACAGAAATAAACAAAATGTAGGTCATCACTCCTAAAAAAACACATGTATGCTAATGTACTTATCAAATACGCTATTAATGACGTAGCTAATGTCACGTATATGACGCCAAAAAAAGAAATTGTGAGATCACAAGTTCTACCTGTAGGAGCCTATAGTTACTCGTTCCAGGCAGAGAAAAAGAGAGAGTAGAGTACAAATAAAAATAAAATAATAAGTATAATAATAATAGGGAATTTAAAATGTCTTGGGAATGAATGGTTGACACCACTCAAAAACTAAATGAAATTAAATAATACAAAATAATAAATGAATTTAAATCAATAAGGGGATTGGTTGAAATCAATAATAAATTGTCATGATAATGGGCATTTAAATGTTCATGGGGTCCTATCTAAAAATGAAAAACCATGGCACAGCCACTAGGCAATTATAAAGTGTATGAAATGATGATAAATGGCGGGACACGGAGCCTGACAGATAAATAAATCAATAATCAATAGTCGTCACGCATCCCTAATATTATCCTGTCATACCCTTCCAAAATAAGTGTTTCACCCACACACACACGCATGAACACGGACAAACACATATGCACGCACACACGCACCCTGTGCGTAATTGTCTCAGCTACTGACACACGCACGAACGCATGCACACACATAGACAAGGGCAACATATCCGCCCACAGGATAAACGTACTCACTCAGTCACTCTAAATACAAATAAAATTATGTACAGCGTAAATAGGTGACATTGAACGAATGGCACGCTACACACACACCCACATCATTCAACTATTAGGCCTAAAAGAAGAATAACTGTTCTACGGGACAACACACACATCCATTCCAACACAAGACAGTGATATACACACCTACGCACGAACACGCACGCAGACAGACAGAGAGGCCCACAGGCAGATAGAGAAAAAGGAGAGAAGGAGAGAGAGAGTTGGAGGCATGCGTTATCACACGCACGCACACGCACGCACTCAGTCCCAGAGAGGGAGTGAGAGACTAAATTCCTTAGATAAGAAGCCTACACACTCTAAAAACAATGTAAAAAGGGGTGATAAAAAATAATCATGTGTAATGCAATGGTGAAAGGGCTCACAGACCTTTTATGGCATAAAAAGAACCTACTCTACTCTCGCACCCTGGCCGAGGTTTGAGAGAAAGAAGACTATAAATTAAGTAACATCTATGGATTCCTACAGCGAGATATCAATAAGGGGATCAAGCAAACGATAACCACATGTAGGAAGGCAAACATATTATAAAAAGATAAGAAATCGAAGCAGATAGATAAACTAAAGAGTGAGGAAGTTGTGCCCATGCATGGTTGCGCTACATCCTGAAAATTTAAAGTGGAGGAAGAGTAATGTGACTGAGACATGTTCAGGGATTAAGTCCCAGACATGAATGTACGGCAATAAATTATAATAACAGTATAATCTAAGAAAGATTACAGAACGGTAAATTACTTAACTTGAGAAAGGCAAGCTGGGAGAATCATGTAGGCAGAGCGGTCCCAGACAGAGGGCACCGAAGCGGAGAGGAACCGTCGTACGGACAGACGGTCCAGATGGGGGAGGGGAAATCTGTGGAGGACCGGCCAAGGCAAGCTGTATAACTCATGCTTCGTTCGTTCGTCCACAGATCCGCGGCTTGTATGTTCCCAAAAATGGGGAGGATCGGTTCCAGAACTGGAAATGTATCGACAGAACCACTGCTCCAAAAATATGACTATGGACTCTGTTCTTCCGGCAGAAAAATAAAAATAAAAATGAAAATGGGGATGGGGCTGGTTCCTTTTTGTCGGAGGTGCTAATTAAATAAATTAGACTTATACTCGGAAAAAAGACGGTTCGAAATGGACCAATTTGATGGATTTATAATTAAGATAAAACCCATTTAGTTGCATATAAAATGCAAAAGGGACCAAAGATATAAAGGACTGTATTATACTGAATTACTGAGCTATAAGAATACTCTTAAGGAAGTACTCAAAAGTACTGAGAAATACTCAGCACCCCAACGCTAGGCCGAGAGCCTATGACCAAGTTAACCATTAGTTTTAAGCAGGAAATACTCTTTTAGAAAAATACCTTTAGTAGTCAATTAAAAAGATGAGTCCACCAGAAGAATGATTGTCGAGTCAGAACAGTTATGGTTTAGTTAATTCATTTTCAGATCAGAGAGACAGAACAGATCCGCATACAGCCAAATTACACTCTCCCCTGTACCACCAAAAGGGCACAGGGTAGTCTCTGACGAACAATTCATTACAAAGGCATTAATACTGTAGAATTACAATTGTTGATACACTTTCATTGGCTCAATACACAGTTAATTTCCACAATGCCACGCTGGCACTAGGTGTCGAACGCTGATTGGACCAGCACATAGATGATGGGACTGATATCGTGACATCTTCCTTGGCTCAGTCATTGATGGCCATAGACCGGGAAAGCGTGGACGCTGGCGTTGCCAGGCAACCTGTAGATAACATTCTTTCCCTGCTAGCAGAGACAGAGAGAAATACTCCTATCTACTTTCTCACTGGGCATCAAGGCCAAATACATGTAGTGTCTCAAATCAAAATAGACCTCTCAGTATTGCAAGTTAACTTTCGACTGGGGACAGACAGTATGGAGCCTAATTAAGATATAAAATCTGAGCTTGGCGTCAGGCAATCCATAATATAATATGATATAATAATATAGGTCTGAGATGATTAGGCCTGTGGAGGGTGATAAAACTGATGGTCAAAGGGCAAGATGACAAAATATGAACACTTGACACATGTCCACAAAAAATACCAAAGTAGCAGATCTACAGATCCATCAGTGATATGTCACTTCATGTTGATATGACACTATCAGGAATGAAGCCAGAATTGGAGATGAGTAGCCTACCATGTTTTGTTGGAATGTAAGAATACTAGTATTATGAATTTCAGGCAAAAATACCTGTCAATTTCACTGTTCAAATAGTGAATCTGTGCTCCATACCATGTGATTGTGGTCGTGATAAAATGATGATGAAATGAGGAAATTGTCAAAAAGGTTGCAGATCCATGCACTTGACTGCAGCAGGTCACCCCCATGACCTCAATGCTGTACTGTCAACATAATACATAAATGTTTTGAGTATAATAGACAAACTAATTTTGTATCATGATAGGAAATTGAAATGTAGTACTAGTATATGATGAATCTAAAAACATGTCTCTCCAAATACAGGTCATGCAGCTATTACAGGCACCTGGGATACAGCAAATTTGTCCGTTGGTGTTGGAGTTACCTGGGCTGCTTTGTCCTCCCATCCTGTGTTGATTCGTGTGAGACATGAAATCCCCAATGCTCATGATTCACCATAGAGGTTTTTTGGCCCCTGTTGGCTTCCAATAACAGTTTTATAAATTACTCTTCAGTATTGTTTACTTTCAATTAATTATCTAAAAGTATTCCTGTTTTTCATTCATTGGTAGAATGTTCCCACACTAGTGAAGTTTGTAAAGGAACCACAGCTAATATTTCATGTTGTTGCTGTCCACCTACCGTAATTCCTTTATTGGTTGTATGTTGGTTATCTCTGCCCTACCAAGCTTATGTCGATTATATGTTGGTGTGTTGGTTATCTGCAGCCTACCAAGCTGTGGATTCTGAACATTTATTTGATTGAATATGTATTTGTTTCCCTGACACAAAAGGGGGAAATAACTAACTAAATAAACATATCAATATCAGTATTGGCTAAATTGTTATCGGTGTCAGCCAAGAATTTCCATATCTGTGCATCCCTAATCAAAAATCATTATTTATTCAGCATTTGACCCAGACTACCATTTGAGATTTTAGCCTCTCAGAAGACCCAAGACATAGAATATTGTCGTTGTTGGATAAAATGTTGTTCACATTTCCATGCTGTATTGATGTATCATTGTAGGAGAGATGACAGACGTTGAGCAAAATAACAATTCTACATCATACCCATTTAGGACTGAGACCAGATTCTACTAAATGTTTTCTAAATCATTTTCTGAAAAACCTGTTTCTATAAAAGTGGCTTTCAAACTATTTCATGTCAAGGACCCCAAAATATGTATGCAATTGACCGTGGACCCCTATCTCAAAATGTTGTTTCAGGGACCTCCCAGAAACGTTCGCTGTGAATTAATATTATATTCAAAGATTGGCACTCATTTTCATGATTTTTCAAAAAGGTTTGTTTTATGAGCTTGTTGATCTATTCTATGTAGATCTGCTATTTTTCAATAGCTAAAACAAAATGTGTGTATAGTGTAAGTATAACATAATGCACCAAACGGGGTTCCTGTCCTGAATCCTGAATTGTAATGCAGTGCAATAATTGTACTCTTGAGAGCATAAAATTAAACCAAATGGACCAGATCTATATAGGGTCCATTGGTAATGGTTACCAACTCTCCATTTAGCTGGGCCCATGGGGACAACCTGGAATCCCCTCAAGGACCACTGGTGGTCGGGGCCACTGGTTGAAAACCACTGCATTGGACTATATGACATTATAAATGCATAATTTCCGTACATGGTAAAAAAAAATCAAACAATTATATTTATACACAATATATTTATTGTATTTTATTACAATACATTAGGACTCTGGTAGAGGGGGCAGGTTGAAATGCTTGTCCTTGGATCCAACATAAATACCAGAATCTTCGTGAAGACGCATGAGGGAACGACCGTTCTGATGAGCTCTGCCAGACATCCCTAGCACCAACGGACAAAGTTCCGGTAGGCTGTGTACCGGTACTGCCTATTGGGCAGAGAAACAGACTGTGAGACATGATTTACTGTACATGGGCTTTGATGGTAAGATTTTTGTACAACTGTGATATAATGACTTGAAACGACAACCACATGCAACGACGTTAGAGTACAGTATTGCATCCCAGAGTCTAAGGATGTCATTTTCACTTCAAACTGCAATGACGCAAATAGCCTGCATCCTGGGCTATTTGCATCATTGCAGTTCCAAGTGAATGACATGGTGTCTTTTATTGACATGCTATATGTGAGACATGACAACAAAGGTGATATAAGTGAAAATTAAATAGTTTTGTTTGTAAGATGACTGTTAGTTCGTTCTATTGGAATAATGGCATGGTTCTGTGGCAAAATAAACAATAGCCTATGCAACAATTCTGGTATGTGCTTACAGTCAAATATGTTCAAAATTGGAATAATGGCATGGTTCTGTTGTGAAGTTACACCACATAGTTGCAATGTGATTCACACGACGTTATACATCATTGATTGATTGACATTTTTATTCAGCTTGTAGAATGGGTATAGGCCTACATTTCAAGCACAAGTGAATACAACAAGAAGATGAAACCAGAAAAGCACCAAGACTGGTTTGGTTGTTTACATGGGGATGAAGTTTCATCCGAGTCACATTCAACATTAGCTCTGGTCCATAGCTCTAATGCCAGCAAAGGGCATTAGGGCTATTGACCAGAGATAATTCAACATGTATATATACTATACACGATGCAATACTGAATATGATAAAACAGCATGGTTTCTACATGTCACACATACCCCCATTTATTATGTCTAAGCAAACAATATTATTATTATATTGGTATTTTTTAGCCTGTGTAGCATAGGAGCAGGATGATATAGTTGGCTTTTGATTGATTGATTGAAATATGATGGCGAAGTTGTGTTTATTTACCAATCTTTGTTGCTCCACCCCGTTGATATCTTCCACGTTCGATCTTGGGATGAATGAGTCCTCAACCTCAACCTGAAATGTCGCTTCGCTTCGGCGCTACCGACTAGTACCGAGGTACAGATTCTGTGCGCGGGTAAAGTGCGCGGGACATCTGAGGGTCCCTTCGTTTCTGCCCCTCCCACCCCCTCGCGTCACCAGGCTTTCCACCCCGGAGGAAAAACAACACAGACTGATCCAATCGCAGTAGAAAGCAGAAAGTTCACAAATTCAAAATAAATGGATGACTCGCAGGAGGAGGAAGCCTTCGTGTCCACGGTCGAGTTTGAGGAGTATGAAGGGGAAGAGTCAGAACCAGATGAGCAGGAGGTGGAGGAAGAAGAGGAGTTCCATGACGTCCACGGAATCAGGCCCTATATGTTCGAGCCTCTGCTGGCTCCTGCTACCGACGGTGAGGAGGAGGGAGGTGTAGCAGGAGGTGCAGCAGCAGCAGCAGCAACTCCTCACCCACGGGCGAATCTTGATGTGTCAAGCTGGTAAAGTTCCTTTATAATCAAGTATTTATTGCCTAGGCATGATGAGTTTGTACCTTAGTGGGATAACCCATAATGTGTATTATTGCATGGTATAACTAGAGAGAAGTGCCATACGTTCATTTAGCAGTTGTGAAAGTTAGCTTACTGTAATGGAATATCAGCTTACACTGTGAAATGTATGATAATTGTTATTTTCTGACCTGATTGTTATACTCTTTAGTCGTGAAGTTATTTGCACTTTTGATTCGCACAGATCAGTGCAAGCTCTCACATTATTGTTTCTCTGCTTATCATTCAGGTGTACCTGTGGTCACTGCCAGAATATGGATGCCGCTATAGACAGGGTATGCTGTAAAGACCATGACAGGGTTAGTACATCAAGATGACTGTCAATAGCATGCATATACATTATGTTGTTACAATTCACTGTTTAGACATAAGCTTGTGTCTCTAACAAACCCACATACATACATGTACGTATCTACAGTACACCAAAATGTCCCCTCACATTATATCCATACATTTTGCATGTTTATCATGTATTCTGGTAAAGATATAGGCAACTAGAAAAAGTGCCCCTCTGTGCACAGGTCTCCACCAGGCCAGGTCATGGTGTGGCCTCCTGGTGGCACTATAATAGGCCAATGTGAAAAGGGTGCCATTTGTTCTTACATCATTGATGGCAATTGGATGATTTGAGGCAGTGATAAAATGACTTAGGCCAATATCTGAACATGCCATTTTATCTTAGGCAATTATAAACCTTATTTAGGCCAAATTACTTACTGCAGTAAGTGACTTAGGCAAAATGTTTTTATTCCAATTATTTTTAATAGACCATGGTTTAGGGTCAGCCACAGAGTGTTTAAAATAATATCAGAGCACAAAGACATTTGATACTGAAGGGGAGTGAATGGGACTGAATGGGAGTGAATGGGACTGAATGGGACTGAATGAGAGGTACTGTTACTATGGGACTGATACTATGGGACTGAATGGGAGGGAATGGGACTGAATGGGAGGTAGTTACTATGGAAGTGAATGGGAGTGAATGGGACTGAATGAGAGGTACTGTTACTATGGGACTGAATGGGAGGGAATGGGACTGAATGGGAGGTAGTTACTATGGAAGTGAATGGGAGTGAATGGGATGTACTGTTACTATGGGACTGATACTATGGGAGTGAATGGGACTGAATGGGACTGAATGGGAGGTAATGTTACTATGGGACTGAATGGGAGTGAATGGGAGTGAATGGGATTTAATGGGACTGAATGGGAGTGAATGGGAGTGAACGGGAGTGAATGGGAGTGAATGGGAGTGAATGGGAGGTACTGTTACTATGGGACTGATACTATGGGACTGAATGGGACTGAATGGGAGTGAATGGGATGAATGGGAGGTACTGGTACTATGGGACTGATAATATGGGAGTGAATGGGACTGAATGGGAGTGAATGGGATGAATGGGAGTGACAGTCCCATAGTAACAGTACCTCCCATTCACTCCCATAGTATCAGTCCCATAGTAACAGTACCTCCCATTCACTCCCATTCAGTCCCATTCACTCCCATAGTATCAGTCCCATAGTAACAGTACCTCCCATTCACTCCCATTCAGTCCCATTCACTCCCATAGTATCAGTCCCATAGTAACAGTACCTCCCATTCACTCCCATTCACTCCCATAGTATCAGTCCCATAGTAACAGTACCTCCCATTCACTCCCATAGTATCAGTCCCATAGTAACAGTACCTCCCATTCACTCCCATTCACTCATTTTCGGCAAAAAATGACTTAGGCCATTAGTTTAATAAGGTGACGATATGAAATATCGGACAGATCCGTCTTGAGCACATATAGTGTGTAACGATTTTTGGACAGAATCTGGAGGAGTAATATAAAAAACGTGTTTTTATAGACAGGGGGTACACAAGCACATGGCCGTTTATCCGTGCTGCTTTACTTTTGTCACACATACTGTTATTGCGCAACATTTCGCTGTGACGCAAATTACATCACAACTTTCTCATTCCCCGGCACCTCCCCTTTTCACTGCACACACACACACACACACACACACACACACACACACGCATGTGCGCACACATACACAGGGCACCGCAGCACGGTACAGCACAGTATGCTACAGTACAGTACAGTATGGTAAGGCACAGCACAGCACAGTATGGAACAGTACAGTAGCGTACAGTACGGGACAGTATTGTACAGTACCGTATAGTACAGTATGGCACAGTTCAGTATGATACAGTACAGTCCAGTACGGTACGTTATGGTACCGAACCATACAGTACGGTACAGTGCAGTGCAGTACAGAAGAGAAGAGCAGAACAGAGGAGAAGAGAAGAGAGCAGAACAGAGGAGTACAGCACAGAGTACAGTACAGTACAGTACAGTACAGTACAGTGGAATACAGTACAGTACAGCCAAGTACAGTACAGTACAGTACAGTACAGCCGAGTACAGTACAGTACAGCTGAGTACAGTACACTACAGTACAGTACAGTACAGCGGAGTATAGTACAGTACAGCCGAGTACAGTACAGGACAGTAGAGTACAGTACAGTACAGTGGAGTACAGTCCAGTACAGTGGAGTACAGTCCAGTACAGTACAGTACAGCGCAGCGCAGGATATGGTCTCTGGAGCGGGTGGAGGTGAGCAGGCGGGCAGCTGAGTTTTGAACGTATTGTAGTTTGTTGAGGGTTTTTGCAGTGGTCCAATCGGGATGAGATGAAGGCAAAGTTGGCCTCCTGGTGGCGCTATAACAGGCTGTTCTGGAAATTTTGGGGCAGAGGTTCATCGTTGGCATCCAGGGAGGGTGTGTGCAAAAACATACTCTCTCCCCATGCCTTTGGTCACCAATGTGTATGTGCTGAACATTCTGCATTGTTGCATATTGTTTATTTTGCTCTGTTCTGCAGGTTATGGACAAATGTGCTGAAGAAGAGCCTGCGGCTGAGTGCATAACTCAACATCCTGGCTTTGCGGGCTGCTGTCTTAATCCGTGGGTACAACAAATGACTTATAGGTACGGTGGAGTCACATGGTACGTCTGTGGAACAGAATACTGGGGTTGAACTGTAGTAGAACTCTAATTACCCAGGGGGCAAACCACCCTTTTTTTAGGAAACCTGCATTTGCCATAACATACAAAGTTGTCCACCAGAAATAATATCTATGACCCAGTAGGATCACAACCTATATGGACAACCCGGTAATTCTTTGCGCAAAAAGTCCAATATGGCCGCCACAATATTAGCCCCTATTAGTTATACTGGGGGGTGAATAGGGCAACATTTTTAACTGAGGGATATTTCCACGAAACTTCACAGGTGGATCAATGATGTGAATACGAACATTTTTTGTATTTAAATTTTCCATGAAATCCAATATGGCCGCCACAATATGGCCGCCACAATATTAGCACCCAGAAAATAGGTTTGGCTCCAACTTCTGAACCAGATGAGCTAGAAACGCAAACTTGGTGTATATTTCATGGTTTCTGACCATGAGAGACTCAATGGAATACCTATTTTTATTATTGGTTGTGTCTGGACCCTTATTGTGCATATTTACAAGATGGTGGCTACCCAAAATAGTGCTTTACCATGATTTCTACCATGATTGTTGACTGTTTTGGCAAACACAAGCAATATTAATCCATTGGCTAAGATTCATGGCACAGAAGGGACATATTTTCTTGAGCTTGTCCATGTAGGTTGTGATCCTACTGCGTCATAGATATTATTTCTGGTGGACAACTTTGTATGTTATGGCAAATGCAGCACAACCCCCTTTGACCCTAGCCTGGTAGAACCACTCCCCCTGCTGGACAACATTTGCATTCTGCCAAATGGGTGAGTCTGGGATCTCTCAGGCTGAGACTGTGGTATATCTACTTATTATAGTCTGTGTGATCTAAAGCAAATTGAAAATGAAATGCATTTTGTTTTTTGTTGTCCATTCTACAACTCTATTAGGGAGAGACTTTTTAATAACATAGATCCAAATCATGAATTTATATGGTTGGAGGACTTCGAGAAACTGAAACGCCCATTTCAAAAGTACACCTTTTCATTTGCCTCATTCCTTGAAAAGGCCTGGTCAATGAGGAGGAGGGCCATTTACATGTAAAATGGCCTTGTTTATTTGTTTTTGTTCAAATACTGTACAAATGTGTATTCATGTATTTAATAATGCATTTCGGAACAGGAAGGACTGTAATGTCAATTGTTTTCAATGTACCTTGTTAAATGTGTCATGTAATCCCATATGGGATGGGCCAAAGTGGCATGACACGAAAATAAATATTTCATTCATTCATTCATTCATTCATACAGTGTTATGTATCAACGGTTCGGCCAGGGCCACCAAGGTGAAGCGGACTTCTCAGAGGACGAGTGAGTATACTATAAATAAATAATTGTATTTCTGTAGCCATTGTTGTCAATTTCCTCTTGGCATCAGTGCTTGTCAAACCCTTTCACTTTTATGATGTAATCAAAATGCAATGTCCTTTCCTTTCCATGTGCAAGAGTATTTGTAGTAATTCATTTTCGCATTCATGTCATCGATTCTTTTTAGGCGTTACCGGTACACAGCGTACCGCTCATTTGTGAGGTGGTGTTGGGGGTACCTGGGACAAGGCAACCGGAGGGTCATCCCATCCTGTGCTGTCGCCCAAATTAGGGCCGCTTATCCTTCGCCTGCTGGGCAATACACAGGATTCCGACTGCCTCCACTCCACAGGCCACACAACAGACGTCCTCCCAACAGGCACACACGTTTGTTGTCACTGATGGTTTTTCTGCCTATTTTTTTTTATTTTTATGTTTTACTGAAATAAAGCTGCTTGGTCATGTGTAACACATTACATGTTCCCGGTTGGGTTTTGTAATCGAAAAAACAAAGAGGTATTGAAGTACAAATAGTAGTAGTCAGTAGTCCGTGTTGCAGCAGTCCGTATTGAAACGGACATACATTTATTGGCAAGAGAAAACATACCTTTACTTTGCCAAAGCAAGTGTAAAAAATATAGTAACAGTGGGGAAGTATATACAGTTGGACAGGGTAGAGCATTGAATAAACGAGGGGGGGGGGGGGGGTCAGTGGCCAAATACAGATAATTCTGGGGGTCCTTGACATGAAAAAGGCCAAGTACCACCACCCAAAATTGAGACATCTCAAAAACATGAAATCTATGTACAGGTTGAAGTATAAGTAAAACTGAGGGGGGCACAAGAAGTGCTTGAATACTAAATGATGGGAGAGTTGGTAACCAAATGGACCCTTATAGGTTGTTAATTGAGTGTGAATTTAGAGAAATAGTGTGGTACGATAACCTGACTCCGCCAGATGGGGCAGCAGAGAGTACACTGGGTTCCCCCCTCCTGCTCCAATCTGGGAACTCTCAGGCAGACTTGATGCCCGGCCACAAAACGGCCTGGCCAATCAGCAGCAGCTTCTAGCAGCTTCTAGCTTCTAGCTGCTGCTGATTGGCCAGGCCGTTTTGTGGCCGGGCATCAAGTCTGCCTGAGAGTTCCCAGATGGGAGCAGGAGGAGTGTACTCTCTGCTGCCCCATCTGGCGGAGTCAGGTTAGTGGTACGAGGCGTCAAAAAAAAACAGCTCCCGTAGGATTTTTGTGCTAAAATTTATTTTTTGATTGAATTGATCATGGTTCTATAGAGTCAAAACTATGAGAAAATGATTGGGTTCAAATTTTCTTGACTTTTGGTAGGGGTGTTTCCTCACCTGGGTGCCCCCGGACTGACCCCTGTGCCTATAAGTTCTCATTACATTCCTCGCTCTGCTCCTGTTCCAGAATAACGTCAAATTAGATCATAAATGAAGAATAAAAGTAGTTGTAGCTCGGTTCTGATAACACAAATGAGTAGCAAATACCAGGGGTCTTCCACAGGGGGCGCATGACCCTAGGGGGTCCTCAGAATTACTACAGGGGCCAAATCTTTGTGGGATAGGAACATTTCTTTTTTTTTAAACATTAAACCTCTTGAACCATAGCATCCCTATTCTGAGGAGAACTTTAGAGATTGCATTGAGGTAAAGAGAAAATGCTCTCAAGCAACGTAAATTGATTGAGTTAAACTGTGGAGGCAATCCGTACCAAGAGAAGACACCATTGAAGATTCTGGTTTCATCAGGACAACGATTGATCTCTACATCAAGTCTCTCAGTGTGGGACAAATTGACGAAACTCAAGTTGAAGACCTTTTCGAATTGGATGGAAAAACAAAAGTACGTATTGGAGACAAAGTAATCAAGTTGCGTGAGACACTTGAATTGCTGGGACTATATTTAATCAAAACATAAGGATTATAGACCCATAGCTCTCACTTCAGTGATTATGAAATCACTTGAAAGAATACTGTTACATCTTGTTAGTATAACCAAAGAAAAATTCGACCCCAGTCAGTTTGCCTATAAAAAGGGTTGCGGTACAGAGGATGCGGTTGTGACACTGGTCCACTTAATTACAAAACACCTAGATAAGTCAAATAAGAATCATGCAAGACTTACAGAGGTGGGGAACTCTACCTGTGTCATGGCTAGGTAGGATAAGTGTGCTCAAAATGAATATCCTGCCTAGGCTGTTGTACCCTCTACAGATGTTGCCAAATTCAATCCCCAACAGCTTTTTCTCTGATCTGGATAAGATATTTACACAATTTCTGTGGCAGGGTAAAAGGCCTAGAATGAAAATAAGTAAGCTTCAAAGACACAAGGATGAGGGTGGATTGGGGGTTCCGAACTTACGTTTTTACTACTGGGCAGCACAAATGCGGTACATATATGAATGGGTGAACCCAGACATAACAAACACATGGATCGATATTGAATCTCAAAACTGTGGTATGTTGACACTTGAGGTCTGCCCCTTTGTGAATCATAACAAAGCTAAATTGGAGGTTGGTCAGAACTTCATTGTCTTAAATACGCTGAACACCTGGAATAACATCAAAGTCCATTTTAAACTTAAATTTTTTTTTTCACCTTTGGCTCCTATATGGAAGAACCCAGATTTTCTTCCCTCATATCAGGACCCAGTATTCAGGGTTTGGCATGATAGGGGACTGGACCAGCTTGCTAAACTATATAACAGAGGCACAATGGAGTCATTTGAGAATCTAAGGAATAAATATTCATTGCAACAGTCACATTTCTTTAGATTTTTACAAATCCGTCATTATGTAACAAAGAACATGCAAGCCCCTGAGCCTAGGACATCCTTCTTAGAAAATATTCTTACACGTCCTGTGCCAGAAAGATTTATTTCCTATCTGTATGAATGTTTTGATATAAGTTCAAACCACTCCACTGATCATATTCGAAGGCAGTGGCAGATTGACTTGGAATGTCAGATAGAAGACAATACGTGGACAACAATTATAGGAAATACACTTACTATTTTGAGTTGCAATAATGATAGAGAAAGACAATTCAAAATTTTACACAGACTCCATTATACACCTCTACTGAGAAGCAAGCTTGGTCTCAGCTCTCCTAACTGTAATAAATGTGACACAGAAGTTGGTACATATGCACATATGCTTTGGAAATGTACAAAGATACAGGTGTTATGGAATGAGGTGAAGAATGAGCTGGACACCTTGCTTGGATATAATTTGAACTTGTCACCTCTCCAGTGTGTACTAGCAGCTAAGGTATCCAGTGCAAGGACCAGACACAACGCCAAATTGGTTGGAATACTCTTATACATAGCGAGGAAGACTATACTCAAGCTTTGGATTCATAGAGACGTTCCTACACTGGATGATTGGTACAAGGAGGTAATGACTGTGGTTCCTCTGGAGAAACTGACTTATCTCCTCCGTGATAACATGGAAGGGTTCACAAAGGTATGGGAACCAGTCTTAGATACAGTGGACCCTTCTAGACTGTGCTTCAATGTACCTTATTGAACGGTAGTGAATAACAAAGACTGGTGACCTGTAATGTAATCATGTCAAGACTGTGGTGTACTCGTTTTGTTTTTGTTTTTTTGTTTGTGTTTGTTTTTTGTCTGTGCATTGTAATGTCTGTATTGTGGTTCTTGTTGTTTTCCTATGTTATGTTGAAAAAAGAAAAATGTGGTTCTATATACATTGAATTGTGATTGAACAGTTGTGAAATCTCAGAGCCTCAATAAAAATACATTTAAAAAAAAAAAAAAGAATCATGCAAGAGTGCTATTTCTTCAGCTTTCAATACAATACAGTCTGATATACTAGTGTCAAAAATGGTACAGTTGGAACTGAATCCATACTTAATTCACTGGTATGCTTCTTTTCTTACTAACAGAGTACAGAGGGTGAAAGTGAACACAACCCTCTCATCAGTGCGCCCCAGGGGTGTGTGAGCTCAGCTGTACTTTTCACCCTTTATACTGACAGCTGTCGTATTGAGGAATGCCTGTCTGAATGTCGCACTGACACACCAGACCAATACATTCTAAAATACTCAGATGATAGTTTTGATTTCTCTCCTAGATAGTTCCAGTGATCCTGGACTGCACCAACACAGAGTAAATAAGGTGGTTGAATGGAGTGATAACAACGCTCTCATCATTAACACAAAAAAGACAGAACAGATTGTTTTTGGTACACCACCAGAGATACACAGATCCCCCATTACTATTCATGGTGAACCGATCAACCAGGTATGTTCGTACAAATACCTAGGAGTAGTAATAGACCATCTATTGTCATGGAACGATCAGATTGATTCAGTGTGTAAGAAAACAAAGCAAAGAATCTACTTCCTTCGCCGTCTAAGATCCTTCGGTGCTAGTAGACGGATTCTTCTTTTGTTTTTCACTTCTGTTATTATGAGAGTTCTTCAGTACTGTAGTACCAACTTGTCTTTATGTATGTAAATTGTCTTGTTCTTTGTGTTATGTCAAATGTGTGTAGGTGTTCTGCATACTTGGCTGCTGTGTCGCAAGACAAATTTCAGTGTGAACTGACAATAAAATTTCCAAGGCGGCCTGTTATAGCGCCACAAGAAGGCCGACTTTTGAAAAACACATTTTTGGATATTACTCCTCCAGATTCGGAATGGCCCGTTACAGGTCTGGATTGGCCTTACAGGTCTGTAACTCTGAGAGTTTAACACATGTAACCAAATGGATACTTACAGCTCTGTAACTCTGAGAATGTGACACATGGAACCAAATGGACCCTTACAGCTCTGTAACTCTGCCAGTGTAACACATGGAACCACATGGACCCTTACAGGTCTGTAATGCTGAGAGTATATACACATGAGTCTGAGAGGCTAAATGTCATGAAATGGTGGTCCGTGGCTCAAATGAGTCCGAGAGGCTGAATGTCATCAAATGCCACAACCTGACCTGGTGGAGACCTGTGCCCTTATCTAGTTGGGTATTGTGATCACGGTTCAGCCTCAAACCGAGACCATCTGGACAGATCTTAGCCGGGCCTCTCATATTCGGCACAAAGTGCTGGTGGGACATAAATGGCCTCAATCTTCTCCTGAAACGGACGTGGGTTGTCCAGCACCACTTCCACCAAGAGCTGCTGTAAGGCGTCCACATAATCTAAGACAGAACAAGACATGCAGACTCAAAACTTGCTTCACAAATTCAGGCATCAGATTGTTTGCATAATATTATTATTATAGGGTGTGAGCCAATCGTCAGGCCAATGGGTGAATGTGGAAACATATGAAGGTGTCATTTGTTTCGTATTCAAATATGCTGACGAGCCAATCAATTAAAAGCTATGGGAATCTCAGTTATTGCAGTGCTCTTGACCAAGACAAATTCCCTGTTAGTCTGCAGCATTCACCACCAGGGAAACAAAGCAGTTCTTCTTGGAATTGTTTTTTGTTTATATATGAAAATCAAATCAGTCAATCAACACATATTGGAACGTACTGAATGTCGGTTTCCCCTTCACAAAGGCCCTGGAGTATTCGCCCTTCTTGTACTTGGGGAAACGCACTGTGGTTTTCGGCTTTCCATCTGGCCCCAGCAGTCGCTCACGTGCTGCGTTCTCATTGTAATGCAGGCAAGCCAAAAGCAATCTGAAATATAGGGAGGGGGGGGGGGGGGGGTAATTAGTACTGTAGGCCTAAATTACATCCAGTACATACATTATGGAACATTTTCAATTAAACAGGGTTCCCACACATTTTTACACATGCTATCGAGTATCGCATAACACGGTGTAACACGAGTAACACGGTGCAACGTGTTGTGAGCTTGTGAAGCTGTTGTTGTGACGTCATGTATACATTAGGCCGCACTCACGGAGCTCATTACACATTTCTGTTAGATGTTAGACATGTTTTTATGAACAATGTAAACGGCCAAAAACAATGTATATGCAGAGTAATTCAAGGCCTGGAAATGTGTTTTTCTAATTTCAAAAGAATTCCAGGAATTTCATGGCCATGGGAATGTTTTACAGTTGGGGCACCGGCTGGCCAAGTGGTCCAGGCGCATGCCACATATAGGCTCTGGCCTGACAGTGCATTCACTTGATAATTAAATAATAATAATAATCTAAAAAAAACGTTTTACATCTTATACTAAGCTGCAAGCATTCTTACTAAATTCACCAACCTGCACAGCATTCCAATGAACGGAAAGACCACATTTTTGGGGGCCCAACGCAGGAGTAGAGCGTGAAAGCTTTCCAGGGATGAGGTCTGGGCGTGAGGACTGATCTTGGCGACGTCCTTCAGCAATGGAGCTTTCAGCACCAGGTCACAAAACCGTTCACAGGCTTTGGTATCTGAGGAATGATAAAAAACAGAGGATGTAAAGATCACCACTTATCAGTTTAAAAATTACAACTACAATTACAACTTATGCATGATGACTACTGTACTACTGTAATGTTTGCTAGTAATCAGTCAATAGAATCACAGTTATCAGATTTTAATCGATACCCAAACTGGAAAGACATGGAGTGACTGACACTGTGACTGACATCTGCACTGCGCATGTCCTCACAATATGAAGACTGCACTGCCCTCTACTGACCATTGGCAGCATCTGTGTTCATTGCACTTGACTCAATATTCAATACAGTGCATTTCAAGTTTCAACAATAGCTTTTCATAGATTTTAGGCAATCAGGCGGGGTTTATTTATCAAATATTCATATCTACAGATACAAGCTGCCAAATGTACCGCAAAAGACTGTGCTAACACTACAAAGCCATGCTGCCACGCCTGACAGACAATGCAAGACACGTGTTCCACTTCCACTCACAATTTAGGTGGCTTTTAAAATGCGGTACTTATTCCTTCATTACAAATGTGATAGGCCTATGTATTTGGCACCTCATACGTGTAAATATAAAATCAAATATAGCCTACAATTGAAACCTGCTATTGCATTGATGTTCTCCGGTGTTCAATGAGTTTCTGCGTTTGTGTGTGGACACATATCTTTGTCGTATGAGCAGTTTTTATAAACAGGACAAAAATATCCGTTTCACAAAAGATCCATATAGGTAGAGCCCAGGTCACAAACAGCTGTAGATAGCATAAATGGTTATTTTTAATAATATAAATGATATAATTCATATTTAGAATAAAGTAATGAAGAAGTACATTTGTAGGATTTCAGCATAAGATGTAGACAATGTAAATGTCTCACTTGGTAACAGCCATGCTCTGGGTGTGAGGAGGTCATGGGCACAGTTGGGGAACAGTGGATTGGCGTGGGCGTGGACGTTCTGCACGTGGTTGGTGATGGATGACCACTTAGCCACAGCCTCTTCCCCACTCTGCGACGAGGATGTGCACCAGTACAGATGGTTAACAGAGCTCTTTCTCCACACTTTGACCTCATCACAGCCACGCTCCTTCCCAAGTGCCTCCAGTTTCTTGGACAGGCCTTTGAACAGGATAAGAGAGAGAAGAGAAAGAAAAAGAAGAAAATAATTAGTTTACACATGCTAAGTAATAACAAGTAAACTAAAAATGTCTTGTGAATAATAATAATAATACTAATAATAAATGAATAATATCACTAATTTACTGTGATTGCTTGGCTCAATAAACAACCTTTGGCTACATGCCAGGCATCGTAGAAGTGCTGGATGTCCCGTTTCTGCTCCTTCATGTACTTCTGTACCTGCAGGTGACGGTCAGTGACAATGGCACCTATTGTCAAGCCAGCCGACTCCAGAAATGACAGGCTCCTGGTGAAACCTGCTATTTCCATGTTGTTGCTGTACTTCACGCCCGCCTCATTACTCTGTCAACAAAAACAATGAGTTTGCTAATGCACAGGTTAATTGTGGACAAAGATGTGAAGACTATGACCATTACATAATTCCTACCTGCACAAGTTGAATGTCCAAGATCCTGTTTTGCTCCAAATCCATCATCGTGTATGATCCATACTTTGCGCTGTGGCCTGTGGGGTGAGAGAGACGGTTATTACTGCATTTCCACAAGAAAATAGCAATGAAGGTGAGCTATACGTAGTTATACTAACCCGGCGAGTCCGCTCTCATGTCGCCTCCCAAAGTAATGGGTTTCCCAGCTGCCTTCGCAACAGCCAAAACCTTGGCCTGCTCCATCTTCCATTGGTGGAGAATGGTTGGCTGAAGGTATGACCGTTGGTGGCGGTAGTATGTCCTCGGAGTGAAGGACTGGAGCCGCAGTGATGACAGAACCTAAGTTTACAACAAGAAAAACATGGTCACTAATACTATACCAATGTGTTTAGCTGTAACTGTAGTTGATGATCTACACATCAACTTACCTTGTGGACCTGAATGAATGAGGCGCCATTAAAAGCCACAGCTGCGGAAAGCAGAATGTTCCCAGCTGGGATGCTCCCAAGATAGGGCTGGCTTTGCCACTTAGCAGTACGCTCACAGTGGAGGCAGGTCTAATGGGTAAAGAGCAAAAGCAGAAATATTGAGAAATGAGAAAGAATTACACATGAACAGTGATTACACATGGGGGCGACTGTGGCTCAGGAGGTTGAGCGGCCGCATGGGAACCGGAAGGAACCCAGGCTTCCCCAGAGTTAGTGCTGAAGTGTCCTTGAGCGAGACACTGTCCCCTAATTGCTCCCGATGAGCAGCTTGCATGGTTTCCGCCGCCATCAGTGTATGAATGTGTGTGTGTGTGAATGGGTGAATGTAATGCACAATCTATGTAAAGCACCTGTAAGCACCTGTAAAGCACATGATTTAATTACCTGGGTGACAGACAGGAAAGTTCCCATCACATGCTTCTGCAGTCCACATTCACGGGTGCAATTAGGACATGTGCCGAGCAGCTGAAACAAGTTGTCCTCAAACACGATGTACTTCCTTGCACTGAAAGCTGGAGTACTGGAGAGAAGATATTACAACATGTTAGAACAGATATATGATTTTATAACAAAGGGCAGGGGCTCATCAAAGAGCATTAGATTATTATTATTACCTGCGAATATCCTGTGCACCGACATCTTCAGCGACAGAGTCATCAGGCACATCCGTCTGTGTGTCCGTGCTGTCCATGCTCTCCACGTTCTCTGCTGCTGCAGCTAAAATCCGTGGCCTTTTTACAGGTGTGGATGTGGGAGTCGACATGGGTGTGGACGTTGGCGTCGACGTGGGTGTGGATGTGGGTGTGGATGTGTGCCGTGTCTCTGGATGGTCAATGCCACACTGGTCAGGCATCCATGTAGAAGCAGTCCTTGTGTTTGGACGCACCTGGACTCCTAATTCACACAAATTAACAAATTACAAAACTTAGACAAAAAACAAGGTGCATGCAACTTAGAAATCAGACCAGTCTGAAGCGACTGGTGCAACAGCACCCCCTATACTCTAAATACCTGTACTCTAAACATAGTGCCATAGTAACATAGTCCTATAGGGACTGTTCCTTGGAGTGGTTGCACCACTCAAAAACAATGCTGGCACAATGTTTTGCAATGTTATTAGTATTCGATTGCAGACATTATTGCGACCTCAGGTCACAGATTACTACGATGAAGTTGTGTCACGCCTCCATATATGGAGTCCATCACGCCTCGTGACATCACGTCTCCATATATGGCCTTCTCCATATATGAAGATCACAACACTGACCTCATCAAACCCTGGATAGCCATACAGAGAAGACTGGATCATCACCTAGATCTGCATATATGGAGCCGGCCAGCAAACCCTTACATCTCCACATATGGAGCTGACCATTATATATGTCGATCTGACCTCATCAAACCTTGTATACTCAAGACACGCTCCATATATGGCCAACACATAATTCACCCCCCCCCCTTGCCAAAGTGCCAGCCCAGCAGTCTGCCGTCACCCAGGCGGATGCGTGAGACACAGGGCATCTTACTGGTGGTGGTTACTCTGGGAACAGGTAATGATAATGGAATATGCCAACATGAAACACTTTCAACCTGTTGTTGACACTATTTTGGGCATGTCATTATGCAAAGATAGTCAAAAACAGCTGCTGTGATGCTGTGATGTATGGACCAGTATAATGTCAAGATACTTGAGCTCCACTATTACCACATTAGCCAACTCAGTTTCTTATAACATAGGCCTAATGTATACAACCATATACCCATATTACTTTAGCACTCTCTCGTACACACACACACACACACAATTACAGGACAGGACAGGACAGACCGACCAACAGGTCTAGGTGCAGACAGACAGACAGGCAGGTCAATACATTGGTACAGATAGACAGACAGACACACCTGCACTTCTCATCTTTGGTTTCAGATTTGTTTGCACTTTGGCTGTCTTTTGCACCACAACGCACTGGCATCCAAAGTCTCTAGTGGTTGGCTGAAAAGATACACATACAAGAGCAAATCATTACATAGTTCATATAACCTCTGAAACTAATATATTAGCTACAAACGAGAGTAGAATTAATTACCTTTGGTGGAGGAGAGTTTCCAACGGTGTAAGTAGACGGAATTGCGTCCTTTGACAGCAAAAGGTGGCTTGAGAATCCCGCCGTGAATTGGCCTTTGTTCTCAAAGCAGCCATCTGAGAAGTGGTTATCACACAGACGTGAGTTGTTGAAAACCCCCCCTTCTTCAAAATGTGTGAACTCCAGCCATTGTTTCCGAAGCCACGGATATAGTTCCTTATGAGGAAAGGGGAACAGTGAGTTGAAATTCGCACAACCAAACACACAGCGACGATGTTGAGGCATGATGTCGAATCTCCAAATTCTCCGAAGTTGGAAAATGTTCCTGGGGTCTTCTATTCCTTCAGAGGGTTCCGAGGCTCTGAGGTGGAGGGTTCCCGGCTCTGTCGACTATATTCTCGGCCAGCTTCCGCGGGAAGACTCGGTCCTTTCTCCAGAGAGTTCCGGGCTCTTGCGTGGAGGGTTCCCGGCTCTGTCGACTATATTCTCCCACAGGCTCTTAGATGGAGTGTTCCCGGTACTGCGGGGACTGCTTGTTGCTATAAAAGTTGCTATAAATCTCGATCTGATGAAAACAGTGTGCTAAACATAATACCGACTACTACTCTGTATCGCAATTTTCGCGCCTCTCGTCTGCCTGCCACGCCTCCGTTTATGTGTTGAGGCGCCAAAGGGGGTGTGTAAAACTGACGTGAAAATCCCTGGTCATACATTGGGGGGGGGGGGGGGGGGTGCGTGTGTGTGTGTGTGTGTGTGTGTGTCAGTGTGTGTGTGTGTGTGAGTGTGTGTGAGTGTGTGTGCATGACCAGCTCTCACTGCGGACTCGGCTACGCAGCCGAATAGAACAGCGGTACATTAGACATGCACTGCGGGGAGGAGAGCGCTCAGAGCGGGCAGAGCTAACAGCAGACAGTCCGTAGTCCCGCTGCGGGGCTCAGAGCGGGCAGAAGCAAGTTGGTGACCGGGGGAACGTGGGACTCGAGCCCGAAATTTGCGCTTGTGCTGCATTTCCCCTAAAAAACCCCACGCAACCCTCAATTGCATTCTAACTAAGAGTTTCGATCGAAAAAATAATTTTTTGAATGACACTTTCGCCCAGTATGGAGCTAAACGTGACCTCAAAACTAGTAGCCTGAAATGCGCTAGCCACTCAGCTCGCCTAGGTGCTAGGTCACGTCAGAGCCTGAGATACAGCCGCGTGCAGGTCGAAACCGTTTTCATTCAGACCACGTGATGTACAGTATCAGCAATATTAATTTCGGGGCATGTCGTTCCCCCTTTAAGCACACACACAAGACACAGTGGCAGTATGTGAGCTTGTAGATATTAAGACTTTGACGCATTTTGAGAACCTTCGATACTATTAGTTAAAGCGCTCACACCTATTTGCACTCAAGACAACCGAGCGCACCACCGTGCTCCATGTAATTTTCTTCAACAGCTGAGCTGGCCTTGTCCAATGGGCAAGGCCTTCCAAAAATATCCATAACTCATCAACGTCCCTCTCCACGGAAGCCTTTAGTAAAAGGCGAAAGGCTTATTCGTCATGAAGAGAGACCCGAGTAATTCTACCCGCTTGCCACAGCGGCCGGCAAAGCCTCTAGCCGCGCCGGTCAAGCGCTTAACGGCGCGCGTGCACGCACACACTTGGCGTGGGCAGCTCCGCAAAACAGCACATGCGTTTTTTCACAGTCCGAGGTGGCCCTGTGCCCCCGCGGCTGGGTTTAAGGCGTCTTGGGTGGGTGGTTAAGAGCGGGTGTCCGGGTTGAAAGCGGGGCCTGTCGGATTGAGGGTGGGGTTTAATGATGTAGGCGTGGCCTATGCGCTTTGGGGGGCAAAACGTTTTAGTGGTGCACAAAGATCTAGTGTTTAGCATGGCCATTCATGAATGACCATTGCTCATTCAGTATGCCGACATGAAAATGCTTACAGCACCTGGTGTTCCCAGGCGGTCTCCCATCCAAGTACTAACCGGGCCCGACCCTGCTTAGCTTCCGAGATCGGACGAGATCGGGCGTGTTCAGGGTGGTATGGCCGTAAGCAAAGGCAGCGGTGGCCGGTACGGCCCATATACAGCAGATGGCAGTAGCCAATGCGTTAATGAAAAGCTTACAGCACCTGGTGTTAGATTGTGAAGATTCCGGGGGGGGGTGCTTAAGAGTGGGTACCCGGGTTCGGATGGAGAGCCGGGTCGTGGGTTTAGCTGGCTTCGGGCCTGGCACCCCGGTGGGGGACCAGGGCTCCCTGGGTCCGAGTGGAGAGCAGGGCAAAAGGTACCCGGGTTCGGATGGAGAGCCGGGTCGTGGGTTTAGCTGGCTTCGGGCCTGGCACCCCGGTGGGGGCCCAAGGCTTCCTGGGTCCGAGTGGAGGGCCGGGCAAAACGACTTTCTGCTGTCCACACTTTGAAGATTTTACACTCGTGCCCCGGAAGTCACGTTAGAGGCTGGCCCAGGCCACCCCCTCCCCCTCCTGGGTGACAAGGCTCCCCGGGGCCGCGTGGAGAGCCAGGCAAAACGCCACATTGGGTGTTTTTCCAGGTAGGGTAGGGCTCCTTTCCAGCACTATCCGCATGTTTTCAACACTTAATCAGGGGAGAGCGCGAACGCAGTCCCCCACTACCAAAAATGGTGCAGTCGAGATTCCCACATTTGGGGAATTCGCCCGGGTCAGCAAAGCACGGGGTGCAATGGCTGAGCCTCGCCGAGGGTGAACCACCTTCATGATCATGGTGTCTCCCCTGCCAGGTAAGTATGAGTTGTACATGCTGGCCATAGAGGAAAGCACTCAATCCACACACCAGTGCCCTGCCGGTCAGTCAACGACTAGTCCCCTCCACGTGGGCGTAACAATGGCCTCTTTGCGGTACCCAACAACCAAGTCTTAAAATTTCCCCTTTAAGCACACACACAAGACACAGTGGCAGTATGTGAGCTTGTAGATATTAAGACTTTGACGCATTTTGAGAACCTTCGATACTATTAGTTAAAGCGCTCACACCTATTTGCACTCAAGACAACCGAGCGCACCACCGTGCTCCATGTCATTTTCTTCAACAGCTGAGCTGGCCTTGTCCAATGGGCAAGGCCTTCCAAAAATATCCATAACTCATCAACGTCCCTCTCCACGGAAGTCTTTAGTAAAAGGCGAAAGGCTTATTCGTCATGAAGAGAGACCCGAGTAATTCTACCCGCTTGCCACAGCGGCCGGCAAAGCCTCTAGCCGCGCCGGTCAAGCGCTTAACGGCGCGCGTGCACGCACACACTTGGCGTGGGCAGCTCCGCAAAACAGCACATGCGTTTTTTCACAGTCCGAGGTGGCCCTGTGCCCCCGCGGCTGGGTTTAAGGCGTCTTGGGTGGGTGGTTAAGAGCGGGTGTCCGGGTTGAAAGCGGGGCCTGTCGGATTGAGGGTGGGGTTTAATGATGTAGGCGTGGCCTATGCGCTTTGGGGGGCAAAACGTTTTAGTGGTGCACAAAGATCTAGTGTTTAGCATGGCCATTCATGAATGACCATTGCTCATTCAGTATGCCGACATGAAAATGCTTACAGCACCTGGTATTCCCAGGCGGTCTCCCATCCAAGTACTAACCGGGCCCGACCCTGCTTAGCTTCCGAGATCGGACGAGATCGGGCGTGTTCAGGGTGGTATGGCCGTAAGCAAAGGCAGCGGTGGCCGGTACGGCCCATATACAGCAGATGGCAGTAGCCAATGCGTTAATGAAAAGCTTACAGCACCTGGTGTTAGATTGTGAAGATTCCGGGGGGGGGGGTGCTTAAGAGTGGGTACCCGGGTTCGGATGGAGAGCCGGGTCGTGGGTTTAGCTGGCTCCCTGGGTCCGAGTGGAGAGCAGGGCAAAAGGTACCCGGGTTCGGATGGAGAGCCGGGTCGTGGGTTTAGCTGGCTTCGGGCCTGGCACCCCGGTGGGGGCCCAAGGCTTCCTGGGTCCGAGTGGAGGGCCGGGCAAAACGACTTTCTGCTGTCCACACTTTGAAGATTTTACACTCGTGCCCCGGAAGTCACGTTAGAGGCTGGCCCAGGCCACCCCCTCCCCCTCCTGGGTGACAAGGCTCCCCGGGGCCGCGTGGAGAGCCAGGCAAAACGCCACATTGGGTGTTTTTCCAGGTAGGGTAGGGCTCCTTTCCAGCACTATCCGCATGTTTTCAACACTTAATCAGGGGAGAGCGCGAACGCAGTCCCCCACTACCAAAAATGGTGCAGTCGAGATTCCCACATTTGGGGAATTCGCCCGGGTCAGCAAAGCACGGGGTGCAATGGCTGAGCCTCGCCGAGGGTGAACCACCTTCATGATCATGGTGTCTCCCCTGCCAGGTAAGTATGAGTTGTACATGCTGGCCATAGAGGAAAGCACTCAATCCACACACCAGTGCCCTGCCGGTCAGTCAACGACTAGTCCCCTCCACGTGGGCGTAACAATGGCCTCTTTGCGGTACCCAACAACCAAGTCTTAAAATTTCCCCTTTAAGCACACACACAAGACACAGTGGCAGTATGTGAGCTTGTAGATATTAAGACTTTGACGCATTTTGAGAACCTTCGATACTATTAGTTAAAGCGCTCACACCTATTTGCACTCAAGACAACCGAGCGCACCACCGTGCTCCATGTCATTTTCTTCAACAGCTGAGCTGGCCTTGTCCAATGGGCAAGGCCTTCCAAAAATATCCATAACTCATCAACGTCCCTCTCCACGGAAGTCTTTAGTAAAAGGCGAAAGGCTTATTCGTCATGAAGAGAGACCCGAGTAATTCTACCAGCTTGCCACAGCGGCCGGCAAAGCCTCTAGCCGCGCCGGTCAAGCGCTTAACGGCGCGCGTGCACGCACACACTTGGCGTGGGCAGCTCCGCAAAACAGCACATGCGTTTTTTCACAGTCCGAGGTGGCCCTGTGCCCCTGCGGCTGGGTTTAAGGCGTCTTGGGTGGGTGGTTAAGAGCGGGTGACCGGGTTGAAAGCGGGGCCTGTCGGATTGAGGGTGGGGTTTAATGATGTAGGCGTGGCCTATGCGCTTTGGGGGGCAAAACGTTTTAGTGGTGCACAAAGATCTAGTGTTTAGCATGGCCATTCATGAATGACCATTGCTCATTCAGTATGCCGACATGAAAATGCTTACAGCACCTGGTATTCCCAGGCGGTCTCCCATCCAAGTACTAACCGGGCCCGACCCTGCTTAGCTTCCGAGATCGGACGAGATCGGGCGTGTTCAGGGTGGTATGGCCGTAAGCAAAGGCAGCGGTGGCCGGTACGGCCCATATACAGCAGATGGCAGTAGCCAATGCGTTAATGAAAAGCTTACAGCACCTGGTGTTAGATTGTGAAGATTCCGGGGGGGGGTGCTTAAGAGTGGGTACCCGGGTTCGGATGGAGAGCCGGGTCGTGGGTTTAGCTGGCTTCGGGCCTGGCACCCCGGTGGGGGACCAGGGCTCCCTGGGTCCGAGTGGAGAGCAGGGCAAAAGGTACCCGGGTTCGGATGGAGAGCCGGGTCGTGGGTTTAGCTGGCTTCGGGCCTGGCACCCCGGTGGGGGCCCAAGGCTTCCTGGGTCCGAGTGGAGGGCCGGGCAAAACGACTTTCTGCTGTCCACACTTTGAAGATTTTACACTCGTGCCCCGGAAGTCACGTTAGAGGCTGGCCCAGGCCACCCCCTCCCCCTCCTGGGTGACAAGGCTCCCCGGGGCCGCGTGGGGAGCCAGGCAAAACGCCACATTGGGTGTTTTTCCAGGTAGGGTAGGGCTCCTTTCCAGCACTATCCGCATGTTTTCAACACTTAATCAGGGGAGAGCGCGAACGCAGTCCCCCACTACCAAAAATGGTGCAGTCGAGATTCCCACATTTGGGGAATTCGCCCGGGTCAGCAAAGCACGGGGTGCAATGGCTGAGCCTCGCCGAGGGTGAACCACCTTCATGATCATGGTGTCTCCCCTGCCAGGTAAGTATGAGTTGTACATGCTGGCCATAGAGGAAAGCACTCAATCCACACACCAGTGCCCTGCCGGTCAGTCAACGACTAGTCCCCTCCACGTGGGCGTAACAATGGCCTCTTTGCGGTACCCAACAACCAAGTCTTAAAATTTCCCCTTTAAGCACACACACAAGACACAGTGGCAGTATGTGAGCTTGTAGATATTAAGACTTTGACGCATTTTGAGAACCTTCGATACTATTAGTTAAAGCGCTCACACCTATTTGCACTCAAGACAACCGAGCGCACCACCGTGCTCCATGTCATTTTCTTCAACAGCTGAGCTGGCCTTGTCCAATGGGCAAGGCCTTCCAAAAATATCCATAACTCATCAACGTCCCTCTCCACGGAAGTCTTTAGTAAAAGGCGAAAGGCTTATTCGTCATGAAGAGAGACCCGAGTAATTCTACCCGCTTGCCACAGCGGCCGGCAAAGCCTCTAGCCGCGCCGGTCAAGCGCTTAACGGCGCGCGTGCACGCACACACTTGGCGTGGGCAGCTCCGCAAAACAGCACATGCGTTTTTTCACAGTCCGAGGTGGCCCTGTGCCCCCGCGGCTGGGTTTAAGGCGTCTTGGGTGGGTGGTTAAGAGCGGGTGTCCGGGTTGAAAGCGGGGCCTGTCGGATTGAGGGTGGGGTTTAATGATGTAGGCGTGGCCTATGCGCTTTGGGGGGCAAAACGTTTTAGTGGTGCACAAAGATCTAGTGTTTAGCATGGCCATTCATGAATGACCATTGCTCATTCAGTATGCCGACATGAAAATGCTTACAGCACCTGGTATTCCCAGGCGGTCTCCCATCCAAGTACTAACCGGGCCCGACCCTGCTTAGCTTCCGAGATCGGACGAGATCGGGCGTGTTCAGGGTGGTATGGCCGTAAGCAAAGGCAGCGGTGGCCGGTACGGCCCATATACAGCAGATGGCAGTAGCCAATGCGTTAATGAAAAGCTTACAGCACCTGGTGTTAGATTGTGAAGATTCCGGGGGGGGTGCTTAAGAGTGGGTACCCGGGTTCGGATGGAGAGCCGGGTCGTGGGTTTAGCTGGCTTCGGGCCTGGCACCCCGGTGGGGGACCAGGGCTCCCTGGGTCCGAGTGGAGAGCAGGGCAAAAGGTACCCGGGTTCGGATGGAGAGCCGGGTCGTGGGTTTAGCTGGCTTCGGGCCTGGCACCCCGGTGGGGGCCCAAGGCTTCCTGGGTCCGAGTGGAGGGCCGGGCAAAACGACTTTCTGCTGTCCACACTTTGAAGATTTTACACTCGTGCCCCGGAAGTCACGTTAGAGGCTGGCCCAGGCCACCCCCTCCCCCTCCTGGGTGACAAGGCTCCCCGGGGCCGCGTGGAGAGCCAGGCAAAACGCCACATTGGGTGTTTTTCCAGGTAGGGTAGGGCTCCTTTCCAGCACTATCCGCATGTTTTCAACACTTAATCAGGGGAGAGCGCGAACGCAGTCCCCCACTACCAAAAATGGTGCAGTCGAGATTCCCACATTTGGGGAATTCGCCCAGGTCAGCAAAGCACGGGGTGCAATGGCTGAGCCTCGCCGAGGGTGAACCACCTTCATGATCATGGTGTCTCCCCTGCCAGGTAAGTATGAGTTGTACATGCTGGCCATAGAGGAAAGCACTCAATCCACACACCAGTGCCCTGCCGGTCAGTCAACGACTAGTCCCCTCCACGTGGGCGTAACAATGGCCTCTTTGCGGTACCCAACAACCAAGTCTTAAAATTTCCCCTTTAAGCACACACACAAGACACAGTGGCAGTATGTGAGCTTGTAGATATTAAGACTTTGACGCATTTTGAGAACCTTCGATACTATTAGTTAAAGCGCTCACACCTATTTGCACTCAAGACAACCGAGCGCACCACCGTGCTCCATGTCATTTTCTTCAACAGCTGAGCTGGCCTTGTCCAATGGGCAAGGCCTTCCAAAAATATCCATAACTCATCAACGTCCCTCTCCACGGAAGTCTTTAGTAAAAGGCGAAAGGCTTATTCGTCATGAAGAGAGACCCAAGTAATTCTACCCGCTTGCCACAGCGGCCGGCAAAGCCTCTAGCCGCGCCGGTCAAGCGCTTAACGGCGCGCGTGCACGCACACACTTGGCGTGGGCAGCTCCGCAAAACAGCACATGCGTTTTTTCACAGTCCGAGGTGGCCCTGTGCCCCCGCGGCTGGGTTTAAGGCGTCTTGGGTGGGTGGTTAAGAGCGGGTGTCCGGGTTGAAAGCGGGGCCTGTCGGATTGAGGGTGGGGTTTAATGATGTAGGCGTGGCCTATGCGCTTTGGGGGGCAAAACGTTTTAGTGGTGCACAAAGATCTAGTGTTTAG
The DNA here is from genome assembly GCF_951216825.1 of Electrona antarctica. Classification (NCBI taxonomy): domain Eukaryota; kingdom Metazoa; phylum Chordata; class Actinopteri; order Myctophiformes; family Myctophidae; genus Electrona; species Electrona antarctica. Next base: position 48,414,506 of record NC_136797.1, on the reverse strand, counting down.
CATGGCCATTCATGAATGACCATTGCTCATTCAGTATGCCGACATGAAAATGCTTACAGCACCTGGTATTCCCAGGCGGTCTCCCATCCAAGTACTAACCGGGCCCGACCCTGCTTAGCTTCCGAGATCGGACGAGATCGGGCGTGTTCAGGGTGGTATGGCCGTAAGCAAAGGCAGCGGTGGCCGGTACGGCCCATATACAGCAGATGGCAGTAGCCAATGCGTTAATGAAAAGCTTACAGCACCTGGTGTTAGATTGTGAAGATTCCGGGGGGGGGTGCTTAAGAGTGGGTACCCGGGTTCGGATGGAGAGCCGGGTCGTGGGTTTAGCTGGCTTCGGGCCTGGCACCCCGGTGGGGGACCAGGGCTCCCTGGGTCCGAGTGGAGAGCAGGGCAAAAGGTACCCGGGTTCGGATGGAGAGCCGGGTCGTGGGTTTAGCTGGCTTCGGGCCTGGCACCCCGGTGGGGGCCCAAGGCTTCCTGGGTCCGAGTGGAGGGCCGGGCAAAACGACTTTCTGCTGTCCACACTTTGAAGATTTTACACTCGTGCCCCGGAAGTCACGTTAGAGGCTGGCCCAGGCCACCCCCTCCCCCTCCTGGGTGACAAGGCTCCCCGGGGCCGCGTGGAGAGCCAGGCAAAACGCCACATTGGGTGTTTTTCCAGGTAGGGTAGGGCTCCTTTCCAGCACTATCCGCATGTTTTCAACACTTAATCAGGGGAGAGCGCGAACGCAGTCCCCCACTACCAAAAATGGTGCAGTCGAGATTCCCACATTTGGGGAATTCGCCCGGGTCAGCAAAGCACGGGGTGCAATGGCTGAGCCTCGCCGAGGGTGAACCACCTTCATGATCATGGTGTCTCCCCTGCCAGGTAAGTATGAGTTGTACATGCTGGCCATAGAGGAAAGCACTCAATCCACACACCAGTGCCCTGCCGGTCAGTCAACGACTAGTCCCCTCCACGTGGGCGTAACAATGGCCTCTTTGCGGTACCCAACAACCAAGTCTTAAAATTTCCCCTTTAAGCACACACACAAGACACAGTGGCAGTATGTGAGCTTGTAGATATTAAGACTTTGACGCATTTTGAGAACCTTCGATACTATTAGTTAAAGCGCTCACACCTATTTGCACTCAAGACAACCGAGCGCACCACCGTGCTCCATGTCATTTTCTTCAACAGCTGAGCTGGCCTTGTCCAATGGGCAAGGCCTTCCAAAAATATCCATAACTCATCAACGTCCCTCTCCACGGAAGTCTTTAGTAAAAGGCGAAAGGCTTATTCGTCATGAAGAGAGACCCGAGTAATTCTACCCGCTTGCCACAGCGGCCGGCAAAGCCTCTAGCCGCGCCGGTCAAGCGCTTAACGGCGCGCGTGCACGCACACACTTGGCGTGGGCAGCTCCGCAAAACAGCACATGCGTTTTTTCACAGTCCGAGGTGGCCCTGTGCCCCCGCGGCTGGGTTTAAGGCGTCTTGGGTGGGTGGTTAAGAGCGGGTGTCCGGGTTGAAAGCGGGGCCTGTCGGATTGAGGGTGGGGTTTAATGATGTAGGCGTGGCCTATGCGCTTTGGGGGGCAAAACGTTTTAGTGGTGCACAAAGATCTAGTGTTTAGCATGGCCATTCATGAATGACCATTGCTCATTCAGTATGCCGACATGAAAATGCTTACAGCACCTGGTATTCCCAGGCGGTCTCCCATCCAAGTACTAACCGGGCCCGACCCTGCTTAGCTTCCGAGATCGGACGAGATCGGGCGTGTTCAGGGTGGTATGGCCGTAAGCAAAGGCAGCGGTGGCCGGTACGGCCCATATACAGCAGATGGCAGTAGCCAATGCGTTAATGAAAAGCTTACAGCACCTGGTGTTAGATTGTGAAGATTCCGGGGGGGGGTGCTTAAGAGTGGGTACCCGGGTTCGGATGGAGAGCCGGGTCGTGGGTTTAGCTGGCTTCGGGCCTGGCACCCCGGTGGGGGACCAGGGCTCCCTGGGTCCGAGTGGAGAGCAGGGCAAAAGGTACCCGGGTTCGGATGGAGAGCCGGGTCGTGGGTTTAGCTGGCTTCGGGCCTGGCACCCCGGTGGGGGCCCAAGGCTTCCTGGGTCCGAGTGGAGGGCCGGGCAAAACGACTTTCTGCTGTCCACACTTTGAAGATTTTACACTCGTGCCCCGGAAGTCACGTTAGAGGCTGGCCCAGGCCACCCCCTCCCCCTCCTGGGTGACAAGGCTCCCCGGGGCCGCGTGGAGAGCCAGGCAAAACGCCACATTGGGTGTTTTTCCAGGTAGGGTAGGGCTCCTTTCCAGCACTATCCGCATGTTTTCAACACTTAATCAGGGGAGAGCGCGAACGCAGTCCCCCACTACCAAAAATGGTGCAGTCGAGATTCCCACATTTGGGGAATTCGCCCGGGTCAGCAAAGCACGGGGTGCAATGGCTGAGCCTCGCCGAGGGTGAACCACCTTCATGATCATGGTGTCTCCCCTGCCAGGTAAGTATGAGTTGTACATGCTGGCCATAGAGGAAAGCACTCAATCCACACACCAGTGCCCTGCCGGTCAGTCAACGACTAGTCCCCTCCACGTGGGCGTAACAATGGCCTCTTTGCGGTACCCAACAACCAAGTCTTAAAATTTCCCCTTTAAGCACACACACAAGACACAGTGGCAGTATGTGAGCTTGTAGATATTAAGACTTTGACGCATTTTGAGAACCTTCGATACTATTAGTTAAAGCGCTCACACCTATTTGCACTCAAGACAACCGAGCGCACCACCGTGCTCCATGTCATTTTCTTCAACAGCTGAGCTGGCCTTGTCCAATGGGCAAGGCCTTCCAAAAATATCCATAACTCATCAACGTCCCTCTCCACGGAAGTCTTTAGTAAAAGGCGAAAGGCTTATTCGTCATGAAGAGAGACCCGAGTAATTCTACCCGCTTGCCACAGCGGCCGGCAAAGCCTCTAGCCGCGCCGGTCAAGCGCTTAACGGCGCGCGTGCACGCACACACTTGGCGTGGGCAGCTCCGCAAAACAGCACATGCGTTTTTTCACAGTCCGAGGTGGCCCTGTGCCCCCGCGGCTGGGTTTAAGGCGTCTTGGGTGGGTGGTTAAGAGCGGGTGTCCGGGTTGAAAGCGGGGCCTGTCGGATTGAGGGTGGGGTTTAATGATGTAGGCGTGGCCTATGCGCTTTGGGGGGCAAAAGGTTTTAGTGGTGCACAAAGATCTAGTGTTTAGCATGGCCATTCATGAATGACCATTGCTCATTCAGTATGCCGACATGAAAATGCTTACAGCACCTGGTATTCCCAGGCGGTCTCCCATCCAAGTACTAACCGGGCCCGACCCTGCTTAGCTTCCGAGATCGGACGAGATCGGGCGTGTTCAGGGTGGTATGGCCGTAAGCAAAGGCAGCGGTGGCCGGTACGGCCCATATACAGCAGATGGCAGTAGCCAATGCGTTAATGAAAAGCTTACAGCACCTGGTGTTAGATTGTGAAGATTCCGGGGGGGGGTGCTTAAGAGTGGGTACCCGGGTTCGGATGGAGAGCCGGGTCGTGGGTTTAGCTGGCTTCGGGCCTGGCACCCCGGTGGGGGACCAGGGCTCCCTGGGTCCGAGTGGAGAGCAGGGCAAAAGGTACCCGGGTTCGGATGGAGAGCCGGGTCGTGGGTTTAGCTGGCTTCGGGCCTGGCACCCCGGTGGGGGCCCAAGGCTTCCTGGGTCCGAGTGGAGGGCCGGGCAAAACGACTTTCTGCTGTCCACACTTTGAAGATTTTACACTCGTGCCCCGGAAGTCACGTTAGAGGCTGGCCCAGGCCACCCCCTCCCCCTCCTGGGTGACAAGGCTCCCCGGGGCCGCGTGGAGAGCCAGGCAAAACGCCACATTGGGTGTTTTTCCAGGTAGGGTAGGGCTCCTTTCCAGCACTATCCGCATGTTTTCAACACTTAATCAGGGGAGAGCGCGAACGCAGTCCCCCACTACCAAAAATGGTGCAGTCGAGATTCCCACATTTGGGGAATTCGCCCGGGTCAGCAAAGCACGGGGTGCAATGGCTGAGCCTCGCCGAGGGTGAACCACCTTCATGATCATGGTGTCTCCCCTGCCAGGTAAGTATGAGTTGTACATGCTGGCCATAGAGGAAAGCACTCAATCCACACACCAGTGCCCTGCCGGTCAGTCAACGACTAGTCCCCTCCACGTGGGCGTAACAATGGCCTCTTTGCGGTACCCAACAACCAAGTCTTAAAATTTCCCCTTTAAGCACACACACAAGACACAGTGGCAGTATGTGAGCTTGTAGATATTAAGACTTTGACGCATTTTGAGAACCTTCGATACTATTAGTTAAAGCGCTCACACCTATTTGCACTCAAGACAACCGAGCGCACCACCGTGCTCCATGTCATTTTCTTCAACAGCTGAGCTGGCCTTGTCCAATGGGCAAGGCCTTCCAAAAATATCCATAACTCATCAACGTCCCTCTCCACGGAAGTCTTTAGTAAAAGGCGAAAGGCTTATTCGTCATGAAGAGAGACCCGAGTAATTCTACCCGCTTGCCACAGCGGCCGGCAAAGCCTCTAGCCGCGCCGGTCAAGCGCTTAACGGCGCGCGTGCACGCACACACTTGGCGTGGGCAGCTCCGCAAAACAGCACATGCGTTTTTTCACAGTCCGAGGTGGCCCTGTGCCCCCGCGGCTGGGTTTAAGGCGTCTTGGGTGGGTGGTTAAGAGCGGGTGTCCGGGTTGAAAGCGGGGCCTGTCGGATTGAGGGTGGGGTTTAATGATGTAGGCGTGGCCTATGCGCTTTGGGGGGCAAAACGTTTTAGTGGTGCACAAAGATCTAGTGTTTAGCATGGCCATTCATGAATGACCATTGCTCATTCAGTATGCCGACATGAAAATGCTTACAGCACCTGGTATTCCCAGGCGGTCTCCCATCCAAGTACTAACCGGGCCCGACCCTGCTTAGCTTCCGAGATCGGACGAGATCGGGCGTGTTCAGGGTGGTATGGCCGTAAGCAAAGGCAGCGGTGGCCGGTACGGCCCATATACAGCAGATGGCAGTAGCCAATGCGTTAATGAAAAGCTTACAGCACCTGGTGTTAGATTGTGAAGATTCCGGGGGGGGGTGCTTAAGAGTGGGTACCCGGGTTCGGATGGAGAGCCGGGTCGTGGGTTTAGCTGGCTTCGGGCCTGGCACCCCGGTGGGGGACCAGGGCTCCCTGGGTCCGAGTGGAGAGCAGGGCAAAAGGTACCCGGGTTCGGATGGAGAGCCGGGTCGTGGGTTTAGCTGGCTTCGGGCCTGGCACCCCGGTGGGGGCCCAAGGCTTCCTGGGTCCGAGTGGAGGGCCGGGCAAAACGACTTTCTGCTGTCCACACTTTGAAGATTTTACACTCGTGCCCCGGAAGTCACGTTAGAGGCTGGCCCAGGCCACCCCCTCCCCCTCCTGGGTGACAAGGCTCCCCGGGGCCGCGTGGAGAGCCAGGCAAAACGCCACATTGGGTGTTTTTCCAGGTAGGGTAGGGCTCCTTTCCAGCACTATCCGCATGTTTTCAACACTTAATCAGGGGAGAGCGCGAACGCAGTCCCCCACTACCAAAAATGGTGCAGTCGAGATTCCCACATTTGGGGAATTCGCCCGGGTCAGCAAAGCACGGGGTGCAATGGCTGAGCCTCGCCGAGGGTGAACCACCTTCATGATCATGGTGTCTCCCCTGCCAGGTAAGTATGAGTTGTACATGCTGGCCATAGAGGAAAGCACTCAATCCACACACCAGTGCCCTGCCGGTCAGTCAACGACTAGTCCCCTCCACGTGGGCGTAACAATGGCCTCTTTGCGGTACCCAACAACCAAGTCTTAAAATTTCCCCTTTAAGCACACACACAAGACACAGTGGCAGTATGTGAGCTTGTAGATATTAAGACTTTGACGCATTTTGAGAACCTTCGATACTATTAGTTAAAGCGCTCACACCTATTTGCACTCAAGACAACCGAGCGCACCACCGTGCTCCATGTCATTTTCTTCAACAGCTGAGCTGGCCTTGTCCAATGGGCAAGGCCTTCCAAAAATATCCATAACTCATCAACGTCCCTCTCCACGGAAGTCTTTAGTAAAAGGCGAAAGGCTTATTCGTCATGAAGAGAGACCCGAGTAATTCTACCCGCTTGCCACAGCGGCCGGCAAAGCCTCTAGCCGCGCCGGTCAAGCGCTTAACGGCGCGCGTGCACGCACACACTTGGCGTGGGCAGCTCCGCAAAACAGCACATGCGTTTTTTCACAGTCCGAGGTGGCCCTGTGCCCCCGCGGCTGGGTTTAAGGCGTCTTGGGTGGGTGGTTAAGAGCGGGTGTCCGGGTTGAAAGCGGGGCCTGTCGGATTGAGGGTGGGGTTTAATGATGTAGGCGTGGCCTATGCGCTTTGGGGGGCAAAACGTTTTAGTGGTGCACAAAGATCTAGTGTTTAGCATGGCCATTCATGAATGACCATTGCTCATTCAGTATGCCGACATGAAAATGCTTACAGCACCTGGTATTCCCAGGCGGTCTCCCATCCAAGTACTAACCGGGCCCGACCCTGCTTAGCTTCCGAGATCGGACGAGATCGGGCGTGTTCAGGGTGGTATGGCCGTAAGCAAAGGCAGCGGTGGCCGGTACGGCCCATATACAGCAGATGGCAGTAGCCAATGCGTTAATGAAAAGCTTACAGCACCTGGTGTTAGATTGTGAAGATTCCGGGGGGGGGTGCTTAAGAGTGGGTACCCGGGTTCGGATGGAGAGCCGGGTCGTGGGTTTAGCTGGCTTCGGGCCTGGCACCCCGGTGGGGGACCAGGGCTCCCTGGGTCCGAGTGGAGAGCAGGGCAAAAGGTACCCGGGTTCGGATGGAGAGCCGGGTCGTGGGTTTAGCTGGCTTCGGGCCTGGCACCCCGGTGGGGGCCCAAGGCTTCCTGGGTCCGAGTGGAGGGCCGGGCAAAACGACTTTCTGCTGTCCACACTTTGAAGATTTTACACTCGTGCCCCGGAAGTCACGTTAGAGGCTGGCCCAGGCCACCCCCTCCCCCTCCTGGGTGACAAGGCTCCCCGGGGCCGCGTGGAGAGCCAGGCAAAACGCCACATTGGGTGTTTTTCCAGGTAGGGTAGGGCTCCTTTCCAGCACTATCCGCATGTTTTCAACACTTAATCAGGGGAGAGCGCGAACGCAGTCCCCCACTACCAAAAATGGTGCAGTCGAGATTCCCACATTTGGGGAATTCGCCCGGGTCAGCAAAGCACGGGGTGCAATGGCTGAGCCTCGCCGAGGGTGAACCACCTTCATGATCATGGTGTCTCCCCTGCCAGGTAAGTATGAGTTGTACATGCTGGCCATAGAGGAAAGCACTCAATCCACACACCAGTGCCCTGCCGGTCAGTCAACGACTAGTCCCCTCCACGTGGGCGTAACAATGGCCTCTTTGCGGTACCCAACAACCAAGTCTTAAAATTTCCCCTTTAAGCACACACACAAGACACAGTGGCAGTATGTGAGCTTGTAGATATTAAGACTTTGACGCATTTTGAGAACCTTCGATACTATTAGTTAAAGCGCTCACACCTATTTGCACTCAAGACAACCGAGCGCACCACCGTGCTCCATGTCATTTTCTTCAACAGCTGAGCTGGCCTTGTCCAATGGGCAAGGCCTTCCAAAAATATCCATAACTCATCAACGTCCCTCTCCACGGAAGTCTTTAGTAAAAGGCGAAAGGCTTATTCGTCATGAAGAGAGACCCGAGTAATTCTACCCGCTTGCCACAGCGGCCGGCAAAGCCTCTAGCCGCGCCGGTCAAGCGCTTAACGGCGCGCGTGCACGCACACACTTGGCGTGGGCAGCTCCGCAAAACAGCACATGCGTTTTTTCACAGTCCGAGGTGGCCCTGTGCCCCCGCGGCTGGGTTTAAGGCGTCTTGGGTGGGTGGTTAAGAGCGGGTGACCGGGTTGAAAGCGGGGCCTGTCGGATTGAGGGTGGGGTTTAATGATGTAGGCGTGGCCTATGCGCTTTGGGGGGCAAAACGTTTTAGTGGTGCACAAAGATCTAGTGTTTAGCATGGCCATTCATGAATGACCATTGCTCATTCAGTATGCCGACATGAAAATGCTTACAGCACCTGGTATTCCCAGGCGGTCTCCCATCCAAGTACTAACCGGGCCCGACCCTGCTTAGCTTCCGAGATCGGACGAGATCGGGCGTGTTCAGGGTGGTATGGCCGTAAGCAAAGGCAGCGGTGGCCGGTACGGCCCATATACAGCAGATGGCAGTAGCCAATGCGTTAATGAAAAGCTTACAGCACCTGGTGTTAGATTGTGAAGATTCCGGGGGGGGGTGCTTAAGAGTGGGTACCCGGGTTCGGATGGAGAGCCGGGTCGTGGGTTTAGCTGGCTTCGGGCCTGGCACCCCGGTGGGGGACCAGGGCTCCCTGGGTCCGAGTTGAGAGCAGGGCAAAAGGTACCCGGGTTCGGATGGAGAGCCGGGTCGTGGGTTTAGCTGGCTTCGGGCCTGGCACCCCGGTGGGGGCCCAAGGCTTCCTGGGTCCGAGTGGAGGGCCGGGCAAAACGACTTTCTGCTGTCCACACTTTGAAGATTTTACACTCGTGCCCCGGAAGTCACGTTAGAGGCTGGCCCAGGCCACCCCCTCCCCCTCCTGGGTGACAAGGCTCCCCGGGGCCGCGTGGAGAGCCAGGCAAAACGCCACATTGGGTGTTTTTCCAGGTAGGGTAGGGCTCCTTTCCAGCACTATCCGCATGTTTTCAACACTTAATCAGGGGAGAGCGCGAACGCAGTCCCCCACTACCAAAAATGGTGCAGTCGAGATTCCCACATTTGGGGAATTCGCCCGGGTCAGCAAAGCACGGGGTGCAATGGCTGAGCCTCGCCGAGGGTGAACCACCTTCATGATCATGGTGTCTCCCCTGCCAGGTAAGTATGAGTTGTACATGCTGGCCATAGAGGAAAGCACTCAATCCACACACCAGTGCCCTGCCGGTCAGTCAACGACTAGTCCCCTCCACGTGGGCGTAACAATGGCCTCTTTGCGGTACCCAACAACCAAGTCTTAAAATTTCCCCTTTAAGCACACACACAAGACACAGTGGCAGTATGTGAGCTTGTAGATATTAAGACTTTGACGCATTTTGAGAACCTTCGATACTATTAGTTAAAGCGTTCACACCTATTTGCACTCAAGACAACCGAGCGCACCACCGTGCTCCATGTCATTTTCTTCAACAGCTGAGCTGGCCTTGTCCAATGGGCAAGGCCTTCCAAAAATATCCATAACTCATCAACGTCCCTCTCCACGGAAGTCTTTAGTAAAAGGCGAAAGGCTTATTCGTCATGAAGAGAGACCCGAGTAATTCTACCCGCTTGCCACAGCGGCCGGCAAAGCCTCTAGCCGCGCCGGTCAAGCGCTTAACGGCGCGCGTGCACGCACACACTTGGCGTGGGCAGCTCCGCAAAACAGCACATGCGTTTTTTCACAGTCCGAGGTGGCCCTGTGCCCCCGCGGCTGGGTTTAAGGCGTCTTGGGTGGGTGGTTAAGAGCGGGTGACCGGGTTGAAAGCGGGGCCTGTCGGATTGAGGGTGGGGTTTAATGATGTAGGCGTGGCCTATGCGCTTTGGGGGGCAAAACGTTTTAGTGGTGCACAAAGATCTAGTGTTTAGCATGGCCATTCATGAATGACCATTGCTCATTCAGTATGCCGACATGAAAATGCTTACAGCACCTGGTATTCCCAGGCGGTCTCCCATCCAAGTACTAACCGGGCCCGACCCTGCTTAGCTTCCGAGATCGGACGAGATCGGGCGTGTTCAGGGTGGTATGGCCGTAAGCAAAGGCAGCGGTGGCCGGTACGGCCCATATACAGCAGATGGCAGTAGCCAATGCGTTAATGAAAAGCTTACAGCACCTGGTGTTAGATTGTGAAGATTCCGGGGGGGGGTGCTTAAGAGTGGGTACCCGGGTTCGGATGGAGAGCCGGGTCGTGGGTTTAGCTGGCTTCGGGCCTGGCACCCCGGTGGGGGACCAGGGCTCCCTGGGTCCGAGTTGAGAGCAGGGCAAAAGGTACCCGGGTTCGGATGGAGAGCCGGGTCGTGGGTTTAGCTGGCTTCGGGCCTGGCACCCCGGTGGGGGCCCAAGGCTTCCTGGGTCCGAGTGGAGGGCCGGGCAAAACGACTTTCTGCTGTCCACACTTTGAAGATTTTACACTCGTGCCCCGGAAGTCACGTTAGAGGCTGGCCCAGGCCACCCCCTCCCCCTCCTGGGTGACAAGGCTCCCCGGGGCCGCGTGGAGAGCCAGGCAAAACGCCACATTGGGTGTTTTTCCAGGTAGGGTAGGGCTCCTTTCCAGCACTATCCGCATGTTTTCAACACTTAATCAGGGGAGAGCGCGAACGCAGTCCCCCACTACCAAAAATGGTGCAGTCGAGATTCCCACATTTGGGGAATTCGCCCGGGTCAGCAAAGCACGGGGTGCAATGGCTGAGCCTCGCCGAGGGTGAACCACCTTCATGATCATGGTGTCTCCCCTGCCAGGTAAGTATGAGTTGTACATGCTGGCCATAGAGGAAAGCACTCAATCCACACACCAGTGCCCTGCCGGTCAGTCAACGACTAGTCCCCTCCACGTGGGCGTAACAATGGCCTCTTTGCGGTACCCAACAACCAAGTCTTAAAATTTCCCCTTTAAGCACACACACAAGACACAGTGGCAGTATGTGAGCTTGTAGATATTAAGACTTTGACGCATTTTGAGAACCTTCGATACTATTAGTTAAAGCGCTCACACCTATTTGCACTCAAGACAACCGAGCGCACCACCGTGCTCCATGTCATTTTCTTCAACAGCTGAGCTGGCCTTGTCCAATGGGCAAGGCCTTCCAAAAATATCCATAACTCATCAACGTCCCTCTCCACGGAAGTCTTTAGTAAAAGGCGAAAGGCTTATTCGTCATGAAGAGAGACCCGAGTAATTCTACCCGCTTGCCACAGCGGCCGGCAAAGCCTCTAGCCGCGCCGGTCAAGCGCTTAACGGCGCGCGTGCACGCACACACTTGGCGTGGGCAGCTCCGCAAAACAGCACATGCGTTTTTTCACAGTCCGAGGTGGCCCTGTGCCCCCGCGGCTGGGTTTAAGGCGTCTTGGGTGGGTGGTTAAGAGCGGGTGTCCGGGTTGAAAGCGGGGCCTGTCGGATTGAGGGTGGGGTTTAATGATGTAGGCGTGGCCTATGCGCTTTGGGGGGCAAAACGTTTTAGTGGTGCACAAAGATCTAGTGTTTAGCATGGCCATTCATGAATGACCATTGCTCATTCAGTATGCCGACATGAAAATGCTTACAGCACCTGGTATTCCCAGGCGGTCTCCCATCCAAGTACTAACCGGGCCCGACCCTGCTTAGCTTCCGAGATCGGACGAGATCGGGCGTGTTCAGGGTGGTATGGCCGTAAGCAAAGGCAGCGGTGGCCGGTACGGCCCATATACAGCAGATGGCAGTAGCCAATGCGTTAATGAAAAGCTTACAGCACCTGGTGTTAGATTGTGAAGATTCCGGGGGGGGGTGCTTAAGAGTGGGTACCCGGGTTCGGATGGAGAGCCGGGTCGTGGGTTTAGCTGGCTTCGGGCCTGGCACCCCGGTGGGGGACCAGGGCTCCCTGGGTCCGAGTGGAGAGCAGGGCAAAAGGTACCCGGGTTCGGATGGAGAGCCGGGTCGTGGGTTTAGCTGGCTTCGGGCCTGGCACCCCGGTGGGGGCCCAAGGCTTCCTGGGTCCGAGTGGAGGGCCGGGCAAAACGACTTTCTGCTGTCCACACTTTGAAGATTTTACACTCGTGCCCCGGAAGTCACGTTAGAGGCTGGCCCAGGCCACCCCCTCCCCCTCCTGGGTGACAAGGCTCCCCGGGGCCGCGTGGAGAGCCAGGCAAAACGCCACATTGGGTGTTTTTCAGGTAGGGTAGGGCTCCTTTCCAGCACTATCCGCATGTTTTCAACACTTAATCAGGGGAGAGCGCGAACGCAGTCCCCCACTACCAGAAATTGTGCAGTCGAGATTCCCACATTTGGGGAATTCGCCCGGGTCAGCAAAGCACGGGGTGCAATGGCTGAGCCTCGCCGAGGATGAACCACCTTCATGATCATGGTGTCTACCCTGCCAGGTAAGTATGAGTTGTACATGCTGGCCATAGAGGAAAGCACTCAATCCACACACCAGTGCCCTGCCGGTCAGTCAACGACTAGTCCCCTCCACGTGGGCGTAACAATGGCCTCTTTGCGGTACCCAACAACCAAGTCTTAAAATTCCCCTTTAAGCACACACACAAGACACAGTGGCAGTATGTGAGCTTGCAGATATTAAGACTTTGACACATTTTGAGAACCTTCGATACTATTAGTTAAAGCGCTCACACCTATTTGCACTCAAGACAACCGAGCGCACCACCGTGCTCCATGTCATTTTCTTCAACAGCTGAGCTGGCCTTGTCCAATGGGCAAGGCCTTCCAAAAATATCCATAACTCATCAACGTCCCTCTCCACGGAAGTCTTTAGTAAAAGGCGAAAGGCTTATTCGTCATGAAGAGAGACCCGAGTAATTCTACCCGCTTGCCACAGCGGCCGGCAAAGCCTCTAGCCGCGCCGGTCAAGCGCTTAACGGCGCGCGTGCACGCACACACTTGGCGTGGGCAGCTCCGCAAAACAGCACATGCGTTATTTCACAGTCCGAGGTGGCCCTGTGCCCCCGCGGCTGGGTTTAAGGCGTCTTGGGTGGGTGGTTAAGAGCGGGTGTCCGGGTTGAAAGCGGGGCCTGTCGGATTGAGGGTGGGGTTTAATGATGTAGGCGTGGCCTATGCGCTTTGGGGGGCAAAAAGTTTTAGTGGTGCACAAAGATCTAGTGTTTAGCATGGCCATTCATGAATGACCATTGCTCATTCAGTATGCCGACATGAAAATGCTTACAGCACCTGGTATTCCCAGGCGGTCTCCCATCCAAGTACTAACCAGGCCCGACCCTGCTTAGCTTCCGAGATCGGACGAGATCGGGCGTGTTCAGGGTGGTATGGCCGTAAGCAAAGGCAGCGGTGGCCGGTACGGCCCATATACAGCAGATGGCAGTAGCCAATGCGTTAATGAAAAGCTTACAGCACCTGGTGTTAGATTGTGAAGATTCCGGGGGGGTGCTTAAGAGTGGGTACCCGGGTTCGGATGGAGAGCCGGGTCGTGGGTTTAGCTGGCTTCGGGCCTGGCACCCCGGTGGGAGACCAGGGCTCCCTGGGTCCGAGTGGAGAGCAGGGCAAAAGGTACCCGGGTTCGGATGGAGAGCCGGGTCGTGGGTTTAGCTGGCTTCGGGCCTGGCACCCCGGTGGGGGCCCAAGGCTTCCTGGGTCCGAGTGGAGGGCCGGGCAAAACGACTTTCTGCTGTCCACACTTTGAAGATTTTACACTCGTGCCCCGGAAGTCACGTTAGAGGCTGGCCCAGGCCACCCCCTCCCCCTCCTGGGTGACAAGGCTCCCCGGGGCCGCGTGGAGAGCCAGGCAAAACGCCACATTGGGTGTTTTTCAGGTAGGGTAGGGCTCCTTTCCAGCACTATCCGCATGTTTTCAACACTTAATCAGGGGAGAGCGCGAACGCAGTCCCCCACTACCAGAAATTGTGCAGTCGAGATTCCCACATTTGGGGAATTCGCCCGGGTCAGCAAAGCACGGGGTGCAATGGCTGAGCCTCGCCGAGGATGAACCACCTTCGTGATCATGGTGTCTACCCTGCCAGGTAAGTATGAGTTGTACATGCTGGCCATAGAGGAAAGCACTCAATCCACACACCAGTGCCCTGCCGGTCAGTCAACGACTAGTCCCCTCCACGTGGGCGTAACAATGGCCTCTTTGCGGTACCCAACAACCAAGTCTTAAAATTCCCCTTTAAGCACACACACAAGACACAGTGGCAGTATGTGAGCTTGCAGATATTAAGACTTTGACACATTTTGAGAACCTTCGATACTATTAGTTAAAGCGCTCACACCTATTTGCACTCAAGACAACCGAGCGCACCACCGTGCTCCATGTCATTTTCTTCAACAGCTGAGCTGGCCTTGTCCAATGGGCAAGGCCTTCCAAAAATATCCATAACTCATCAACGTCCCTCTCCACGGAAGTCTTTAGTAAAAGGCGAAAGGCTTATTCGTCATGAAGAGAGACCCGAGTAATTCTACCCGCTTGCCACAGCGGCCGGCAAAGCCTCTAGCCGCGCCGGTCAAGCGCTTAACGGCGCGCGTGCATGCACACACTTGGCGTGGGCAGCTACGCAAAACAGCACATGCGTTATTTCACAGTCCGAGGTGGCCCTGTGCCCCCGCGGCTGGGTTTAAGGCGTCTTGGGTGGGTGGTTAAGAGCGGGTGTCCGGGTTGAAAGCGGGGCCTGTCGGATTGAGGGTGGGGTTTAATGATGTAGGCGTGGCCTATGCGGTTTGGGGGGCAAAACGTTTTAGTGGTGCACAAAGATCTAGTGTTTAGCATGGCCATTCATGAATGACCATTGCTCATTCAGTATGCCGACATGAAAATGCTTACAGCACCTGGTATTCCCAGGCGGTCTCCCATCCAAGTACTAACCAGGCCCGACCCTGCTTAGCTTCCGAGATCGGACGAGATCGGGCGTGTTCAGGGTGGTATGGCCGTAAGCAAGGGCAGCGGTGGCCGGTACGGCCCATATACAGCAGATGGCAGTAGCCAATGCGTTAATGAAAAGCTTACAGCACCTGGTGTTAGATTGTGAAGATTCCGGGGGGGTGCTTAAGAGTGGGTACCCGGGTTCGGATGGAGAGCCGGGTCGTGGGTTTAGCTGGCTTCGGGCCTGGCACCCCGGTGGGAGACCAGGGCTCCCTGGGTCCGAGTGGAGAGCAGGGCAAAAGGTACCCGGGTTCGGATGGAGAGCCGGGTCGTGGGTTTAGCTGGCTTCGGGCCTGGCACCCCGGTGGGGGCCCAAGGCTTCCTGGGTCCGAGTGGAGGGCCGGGCAAAACGACTTTCTGCTGTCCACACTTTGAAGATTTTACACTCGTGCCCCGGAAGTCACGTTAGAGGCTGGCCCAGGCCACCCCCTCCCCCTCCTGGGTGACAAGGCTCCCAGGGGCCGCGTGGAGAGCCAGGCAAAACGCCACATTGGGTGTTTTTCCAGGTAGGGTAGGGCTCCTTTCCAGCACTATCCGCATGTTTTCAACACTTAATCAGGGGAGAGCGCGAACGCAGTCCCCCACTACCAAAAATGGTGCAGTCGAGATTCCCACATTTGGGGAATTCGCCCAGGTCAGCAAAGCACGGGGTGCAATGGCTGAGCCTCGCCGAGGGTGAACCACCTTCATGATCATGGTGTCTCCCCTGCCAGGTAAGTATGAGTTGTACATGCTGGCCATAGAGGAAAGCACTCAATCCACACACCAGTGCCCTGCCGGTCAGTCAACGACTAGTCCCCTCCACGTGGGCGTAACAATGGCCTCTTTGCGGTACCCAACAACCAAGTCTTAAAATTTCCCCTTTAAGCACACACACAAGACACAGTGGCAGTATGTGAGCTTGTAGATATTAAGACTTTGACGCATTTTGAGAACCTTCGATACTATTAGTTAAAGCGCTCACACCTATTTGCACTCAAGACAACCGAGCGCACCACCGTGCTCCATGTCATTTTCTTCAACAGCTGAGCTGGCCTTGTCCAATGGGCAAGGCCTTCCAAAAATATCCATAACTCATCAACGTCCCTCTCCACGGAAGTCTTTAGTAAAAGGCGAAAGGCTTATTCGTCATGAAGAGAGACCCGAGTAATTCTACCCGCTTGCCACAGCGGCCGGCAAAGCCTCTAGCCGCGCCGGTCAAGCGCTTAACGGCGCGCGTGCACGCACACACTTGGCG
The DNA here is from genome assembly GCF_951216825.1 of Electrona antarctica. Lineage (NCBI taxonomy): Eukaryota > Metazoa > Chordata > Actinopteri > Myctophiformes > Myctophidae > Electrona > Electrona antarctica. Next base: position 48,398,584 of record NC_136797.1, on the reverse strand, counting down.
TGGGCAGCTCCGCAAAACAGCACATGCGTTTTTTCACAGTCCGAGGTGGCCCTGTGCCCCCGCGGCTGGGTTTAAGGCGTCTTGGGTGGGTGGTTAAGAGCGGGTGTCCGGGTTGAAAGCGGGGCCTGTCGGATTGAGGGTGGGGTTTAATGATGTAGGCGTGGCCTATGCGCTTTGGGGGGCAAAACGTTTTAGTGGTGCACAAAGATCTAGTGTTTAGCATGGCCATTCATGAATGACCATTGCTCATTCAGTATGCCGACATGAAAATGCTTACAGCACCTGGTATTCCCAGGCGGTCTCCCATCCAAGTACTAACCAGGCCCGACCCTGCTTAGCTTCCGAGATCGGACGAGATCGGGCGTGTTCAGGGTGGTATGGCCGTAAGCAAGGGCAGCGGTGGCCGGTACGGCCCATATACAGCAGATGGCAGTAGCCAATGCGTTAATGAAAAGCTTACAGCACCTGGTGTTAGATTGTGAAGATTCCGGGGGGGTGCTTAAGAGTGGGTACCCGGGTTCGGATGGAGAGCCGGGTCGTGGGTTTAGCTGGCTTCGGGCCTGGCACCCCGGTGGGAGACCAGGGCTCCCTGGGTCCGAGTGGAGAGCAGGGCAAAAGGTACCCGGGTTCGGATGGAGAGCCGGGTCGTGGGTTTAGCTGGCTTCGGGCCTGGCACCCCGGTGGGGGCCCAAGGCTTCCTGGGTCCGAGTGGAGGGCCGGGCAAAACGACTTTCTGCTGTCCACACTTTGAAGATTTTACACTCGTGCCCCGGAAGTCACGTTAGAGGCTGGCCCAGGCCACCCCCTCCCCCTCCTGGGTGACAAGGCTCCCCGGGGCCGCGTGGAGAGCCAGGCAAAACGCCACATTGGGTGTTTTTCCAGGTAGGGTAGGGCTCCTTTCCAGCACTATCCGCATGTTTTCAACACTTAATCAGGGGAGAGCGCGAACGCAGTCCCCCACTACCAAAAATGGTGCAGTCGAGATTCCCACATTTGGGGAATTCGCCTAGGTCAGCAAAGCACGGGGTGCAATGGCTGAGCCTCGCCGAGGGTGAACCACCTTCATGATCATGGTGTCTCCCCTGCCAGGTAAGTATGAGTTGTACATGCTGGCCATAGAGGAAAGCACTCAATCCACACACCAGTGCCCTGCCGGTCAGTCAACGACTAGTCCCCTCCACGTGGGCGTAACAATGGCCTCTTTGCGGTACCCAACAACCAAGTCTTAAAATTTCCCCTTTAAGCACACACACAAGACACAGTGGCAGTATGTGAGCTTGTAGATATTAAGACTTTGACGCATTTTGAGAACCTTCGATACTATTAGTTAAAGCGCTCACACCTATTTGCACTCAAGACAACCGAGCGCACCACCGTGCTCCATGTCATTTTCTTCAACAGCTGAGCTGGCCTTGTCCAATGGGCAAGGCCTTCCAAAAATATCCATAACTCATCAACGTCCCTCTCCACGGAAGTCTTTAGTAAAAGGCGAAAGGCTTATTCGTCATGAAGAGAGACCCGAGTAATTCTACCCGCTTGCCACAGCGGCCGGCAAAGCCTCTAGCCGCGCCGGTCAAGCGCTTAACGGCGCGCGTGCACGCACACACTTGGCGTGGGCAGCTCCGCAAAACAGCACATGCGTTTTTTCACAGTCCGAGGTGGCCCTGTGCCCCCGCGGCTGGGTTTAAGGCGTCTTGGGTGGGTGGTTAAGAGCGGGTGTCCGGGTTGAAAGCGGGGCCTGTCGGATTGAGGGTGGGGTTTAATGATGTAGGCGTGGCCTATGCGCTTTGGGGGGCAAAACGTTTTAGTGGTGCACAAAGATCTAGTGTTTAGCATGGCCATTCATGAATGACCATTGCTCATTCAGTATGCCGACATGAAAATGCTTACAGCACCTGGTATTCCCAGGCGGTCTCCCATCCAAGTACTAACCAGGCCGGACCCTGCTTAGCTTCCGAGATCGGACGAGATCGGGCGTGTTCAGGGTGGTATGGCCGTAAGCAAAGGCAGCGGTGGCCGGTACGGCCCATATACAGCAGATGGCAGTAGCCAATGCGTTAATGAAAAGCTTACAGCACCTGGTGTTAGATTGTGAAGATTCCGGGGGGGGGTGCTTAAGAGTGGGTACCCGGGTTCGGATGGAGAGCCGGGTCGTGGGTTTAGCTGGCTTCGGGCCTGGCACCCCGGTGGGGGACCAGGGCTCCCTGGGTCCGAGTGGAGAGCAGGGCAAAAGGTACCCGGGTTCGGATGGAGAGCCGGGTCGTGGGTTTAGCTGGCTTCGGGCCTGGCACCCCGGTGGGGGCCCAAGGCTTCCTGGGTCCGAGTGGAGGGCCGGGCAAAACGACTTTCTGCTGTCCACACTTTGAAGATTTTACACTCGTGCCCCGGAAGTCACGTTAGAGGCTGGCCCAGGCCACCCCCTCCCCCTCCTGGGTGACAAGGCTCCCCGGGGCCGCGTGGAGAGCCAGGCAAAACGCCACATTGGGTGTTTTTCCAGGTAGGGTAGGGCTCCTTTCCAGCACTATCCGTATGTTTTCAACACTTAATCAGGGGAGAGCGCGAACGCAGTCCCCCACTACCAAAAATGGTGCAGTCGAGATTCCCACATTTGGGGAATTCGCCCGGGTCAGCAAAGCACGGGGTGCAATGGCTGAGCCTCGCCGAGGGTGAACCACCTTCATGATCATGGTGTCTCCCCTGCCAGGTAAGTATGAGTTGTACATGCTGGCCATAGAGGAAAGCACTCAATCCACACACCAGTGCCCTGCCGGTCAGTCAACGACTAGTCCCCTCCACGTGGGCGTAACAATGGCCTCTTTGCGGTACCCAACAACCAAGTCTTAAAATTTCCCCTTTAAGCACACACACAAGACACAGTGGCAGTATGTGAGCTTGTAGATATTAAGACTTTGACGCATTTTGAGAACCTTCGATACTATTAGTTAAAGCGCTCACACCTATTTGCACTCAAGACAACCGAGCGCACCACCGTGCTCCATGTCATTTTCTTCAACAGCTGAGCTGGCCTTGTCCAATGGGCAAGGCCTTCCAAAAATATCCATAACTCATCAACGTCCCTCTCCACGGAAGTCTTTAGTAAAAGGCGAAAGGCTTATTCGTCATGAAGAGAGACCCGAGTAATTCTACCCGCTTGCCACAGCGGCCGGCAAAGCCTCTAGCCGCGCCGGTCAAGCGCTTAACGGCGCGCGTGCACGCACACACTTGGCGTGGGCAGCTCCGCAAAACAGCACATGCGTTTTTTCACAGTCCGAGGTGGCCCTGTGCCCCCGCGGCTGGGTTTAAGGCGTCTTGGGTGGGTGGTTAAGAGCGGGTGTCCGGGTTGAAAGCGGGGCCTGTCGGATTGAGGGTGGGGTTTAATGATGTAGGCGTGGCCTATGCGCTTTGGGGGGCAAAACGTTTTAGTGGTGCACAAAGATCTAGTGTTTAGCATGGCCATTCATGAATGACCATTGCTCATTCAGTATGCCGACATGAAAATGCTTACAGCACCTGGTATTCCCAGGCGGTCTCCCATCCAAGTACTAACCGGGCCCGACCCTGCTTAGCTTCCGAGATCGGACGAGATCGGGCGTGTTCAGGGTGGTATGGCCGTAAGCAAAGGCAGCGGTGGCCGGTACGGCCCATATACAGCAGATGGCAGTAGCCAATGCGTTAATGAAAAGCTTACAGCACCTGGTGTTAGATTGTGAAGATTCCGGGGGGGGGGTGCTTAAGAGTGGGTACCCGGGTTCGGATGGAGAGCCGGGTCGTGGGTTTAGCTGGCTTCGGGCCTGGCACCCCGGTGGGGGACCAGGGCTCCCTGGGTCCGAGTGGAGAGCAGGGCAAAAGGTACCCGGGTTCGGATGGAGAGCCGGGTCGTGGGTTTAGCTGGCTTCGGGCCTGGCACCCCGGTGGGGGCCCAAGGCTTCCTGGGTCCGAGTGGAGGGCCGGGCAAAACGACTTTCTGCTGTCCACACTTTGAAGATTTTACACTCGTGCCCCGGAAGTCACGTTAGAGGCTGGCCCAGGCCACCCCCTCCCCCTCCTGGGTGACAAGGCTCCCCGGGGCCGCGTGGAGAGCCAGGCAAAACGCCACATTGGGTGTTTTTCCAGGTAGGGTAGGGCTCCTTTCCAGCACTATCCGCATGTTTTCAACACTTAATCAGGGGAGAGCGCGAACGCAGTCCCCCACTACCAAAAATGGTGCAGTCGAGATTCCCACATTTGGGGAATTCGCCCAGGTCAGCAAAGCACGGGGTGCAATGGCTGAGCCTCGCCGAGGGTGAACCACCTTCATGATCATGGTGTCTCCCCTGCCAGGTAAGTATGAGTTGTACATGCTGGCCATAGAGGAAAGCACTCAATCCACACACCAGTGCCCTGCCGGTCAGTCAACGACTAGTCCCCTCCACGTGGGCGTAACAATGGCCTCTTTGCGGTACCCAACAACCAAGTCTTAAAATTTCCCCTTTAAGCACACACACAAGACACAGTGGCAGTATGTGAGCTTGTAGATATTAAGACTTTGACGCATTTTGAGAACCTTCGATACTATTAGTTAAAGCGCTCACACCTATTTGCACTCAAGACAACCGAGCGCACCACCGTGCTCCATGTCATTTTCTTCAACAGCTGAGCTGGCCTTGTCCAATGGGCAAGGCCTTCCAAAAATATCCATAACTCATCAACGTCCCTCTCCACGGAAGTCTTTAGTAAAAGGCGAAAGGCTTATTCGTCATGAAGAGAGACCCGAGTAATTCTACCCGCTTGCCACAGCGGCCGGCAAAGCCTCTAGCCGCGCCGGTCAAGCGCTTAACGGCGCGCGTGCACGCACACACTTGGCGTGGGCAGCTCCGCAAAACAGCACATGCGTTTTTTCACAGTCCGAGGTGGCCCTGTGCCCCCGCGGCTGGGTTTAAGGCGTCTTGGGTGGGTGGTTAAGAGCGGGTGTCCGGGTTGAAAGCGGGGCCTGTCGGATTGAGGGTGGGGTTTAATGATGTAGGCGTGGCCTATGCGCTTTGGGGGGCAAAACGTTTTAGTGGTGCACAAAGATCTAGTGTTTAGCATGGCCATTCATGAATGACCATTGCTCATTCAGTATGCCGACATGAAAATGCTTACAGCACCTGGTATTCCCAGGCGGTCTCCCATCCAAGTACTAACCAGGCCCGACCCTGCTTAGCTTCCGAGATCGGACGAGATCGGGCGTGTTCAGGGTGGTATGGCCGTAAGCAAAGGCAGCGGTGGCCGGTACGGCCCATATACAGCAGATGGCAGTAGCCAATGCGTTAATGAAAAGCTTACAGCACCTGGTGTTAGATTGTGAAGATTCCGGGGGGGGGTGCTTAAGAGTGGGTACCCGGGTTCGGATGGAGAGCCGGGTCGTGGGTTTAGCTGGCTTCGGGCCTGGCACCCCGGTGGGGGACCAGGGCTCCCTGGGTCCGAGTGGAGAGCAGGGCAAAAGGTACCCGGGTTCGGATGGAGAGCCGGGTCGTGGGTTTAGCTGGCTTCGGGACTGGCACCCCGGTGGGGGCCCAAGGCTTCCTGGGTCCGAGTGGAGGGCCGGGCAAAACGACTTTCTGCTGTCCACACTTTGAAGATTTTACACTCGTGCCCCGGAAGTCACGTTAGAGGCTGGCCCAGGCCACCCCCTCCCCCTCCTGGGTGACAAGGCTCCCCGGGGCCGCGTGGAGAGCCAGGCAAAACACCACATTGGGTGTTTTTCCAGGTAGGGTAGGGCTCCTTTCCAGCACTATCCGCATGTTTTCAACACTTAATCAGGGGAGAGCGCGAACGCAGTCCCCCACTACCAAAAATGGTGCAGTCGAGATTCCCACATTTGGGGAATTCGCCCAGGTCAGCAAAGCACGGGGTGCAATGGCTGAGCCTCGCCGAGGGTGAACCACCTTCATGATCATGGTGTCTCCCCTGCCAGGTAAGTATGAGTTGTACATGCTGGCCATAGAGGAAAGCACTCAATCCACACACCAGTGCCCTGCCGGTCAGTCAACGACTAGTCCCCTCCACGTGGGCGTAACAATGGCCTCTTTGCGGTACCCAACAACCAAGTCTTAAAATTTCCCCTTTAAGCACACACACAAGACACAGTGGCAGTATGTGAGCTTGTAGATATTAAGACTTTGACGCATTTTGAGAACCTTCGATACTATTAGTTAAAGCGCTCACACCTATTTGCACTCAAGACAACCGAGCGCACCACCGTGCTCCATGTCATTTTCTTCAACAGCTGAGCTGGCCTTGTCCAATGGGCAAGGCCTTCCAAAAATATCCATAACTCATCAACGTCCCTCTCCACGGAAGTCTTTAGTAAAAGGCGAAAGGCTTATTCGTCATGAAGAGAGACCCGAGTAATTCTACCCGCTTGCCACAGCGGCCGGCAAAGCCTCTAGCCGCGCCGGTCAAGCGCTTAACGGCGCGCGTGCACGCACACACTTGGCGTGGGCAGCTCCGCAAAACAGCACATGCGTTTTTTCACAGTCCGAGGTGGCCCTGTGCCCCCGCGGCTGGGTTTAAGGCGTCTTGGGTGGGTGGTTAAGAGCGGGTGTCCGGGTTGAAAGCGGGGCCTGTCGGATTGAGGGTGGGGTTTAATGATGTAGGCGTGGCCTATGCGCTTTGGGGGGCAAAACGTTTTAGTGGTGCACAAAGATCTAGTGTTTAGCATGGCCATTCATGAATGACCATTGCTCATTCAGTATGCCGACATGAAAATGCTTACAGCACCTGGTATTCCCAGGCGGTCTCCCATCCAAGTACTAACCAGGCCCGACCCTGCTTAGCTTCCGAGATCGGACGAGATCGGGCGTGTTCAGGGTGGTATGGCCGTAAGCAAAGGCAGCGGTGGCCGGTACGGCCCATATACAGCAGATGGCAGTAGCCAATGCGTTAATGAAAAGCTTACAGCACCTGGTGTTAGATTGTGAAGATTCCGGGGGGGGGTGCTTAAGAGTGGGTACCCGGGTTCGGATGGAGAGCCGGGTCGTGGGTTTAGCTGGCTTCGGGCCTGGCACCCCGGTGGGGGACCAGGGCTCCCTGGGTCCGAGTGGAGAGCAGGGCAAAAGGTACCCGGGTTCGGATGGAGAGCCGGGTCGTGGGTTTAGCTGGCTTCGGGCCTGGCACCCCGGTGGGGGCCCAAGGCTTCCTGGGTCCGAGTGGAGGGCCGGGCAAAACGACTTTCTGCTGTCCACACTTTGAAGATTTTACACTCGTGCCCCGGAAGTCACGTTAGAGGCTGGCCCAGGCCACCCCCTCCCCCTCCTGGGTGACAAGGCTCCCCGGGGCCGCGTGGAGAGCCAGGCAAAACGCCACATTGGGTGTTTTTCCAGGTAGGGTAGGGCTCCTTTCCAGCACTATCCGTATGTTTTCAACACTTAATCAGGGGAGAGCGCGAACGCAGTCCCCCACTACCAAAAATGGTGCAGTCGAGATTCCCACATTTGGGGAATTCGCCCGGGTCAGCAAAGCACGGGGTGCAATGGCTGAGCCTCGCCGAGGGTGAACCACCTTCATGATCATGGTGTCTCCCCTGCCAGGTAAGTATGAGTTGTACATGCTGGCCATAGAGGAAAGCACTCAATCCACACACCAGTGCCCTGCCGGTCAGTCAACGACTAGTCCCCTCCACGTGGGCGTAACAATGGCCTCTTTGCGGTACCCAACAACCAAGTCTTAAAATTTCCCCTTTAAGCACACACACAAGACACAGTGGCAGTATGTGAGCTTGTAGATATTAAGACTTTGACGCATTTTGAGAACCTTCGATACTATTAGTTAAAGCGCTCACACCTATTTGCACTCAAGACAACCGAGCGCACCACCGTGCTCCATGTCATTTTCTTCAACAGCTGAGCTGGCCTTGTCCAATGGGCAAGGCCTTCCAAAAATATCCATAACTCATCAACGTCCCTCTCCACGGAAGTCTTTAGTAAAAGGCGAAAGGCTTATTCGTCATGAAGAGAGACCCGAGTAATTCTACCCGCTTGCCACAGCGGCCGGCAAAGCCTCTAGCCGCGCCGGTCAAGCGCTTAACGGCGCGCGTGCACGCACACACTTGGCGTGGGCAGCTCCGCAAAACAGCACATGCGTTTTTTCACAGTCCGAGGTGGCCCTGTGCCCCCGCGGCTGGGTTTAAGGCGTCTTGGGTGGGTGGTTAAGAGCGGGTGTCCGGGTTGAAAGCGGGGCCTGTCGGATTGAGGGTGGGGTTTAATGATGTAGGCGTGGCCTATGCGCTTTGGGGGGCAAAACGTTTTAGTGGTGCACAAAGATCTAGTGTTTAGCATGGCCATTCATGAATGACCATTGCTCATTCAGTATGCCGACATGAAAATGCTTACAGCACCTGGTATTCCCAGGCGGTCTCCCATCCAAGTACTAACCAGGCCCGACCCTGCTTAGCTTCCGAGATCGGACGAGATCGGGCGTGTTCAGGGTGGTATGGCCGTAAGCAAAGGCAGCGGTGGCCGGTACGGCCCATATACAGCAGATGGCAGTAGCCAATGCGTTAATGAAAAGCTTACAGCACCTGGTGTTAGATTGTGAAGATTCCGGGGGGGGGTGCTTAAGAGTGGGTACCCGGGTTCGGATGGAGAGCCGGGTCGTGGGTTTAGCTGGCTTCGGGCCTGGCACCCCAGTGGGGGACCAGGGCTCCCTGGGTCCGAGTGGAGAGCAGGGCAAAAGGTACCCGGGTTCGGATGGAGAGCCGGGTCGTGGGTTTAGCTGGCTTCGGGCCTGGCACCCCGGTGGGGGCCCAAGGCTTCCTGGGTCCGAGTGGAGGGCCGGGCAAAACGACTTTCTGCTGTCCACACTTTGAAGATTTTACACTCGTGCCCCGGAAGTCACGTTAGAGGCTGGCCCAGGCCACCCCCTCCCCCTCCTGGGTGACAAGGCTCCCCGGGGCCGCGTGGAGAGCCAGGCAAAACGCCACATTGGGTGTTTTTCCAGGTAGGGTAGGGCTCCTTTCCAGCACTATCCGTATGTTTTCAACACTTAATCAGGGGAGAGCGCGAACGCAGTCCCCCACTACCAAAAATGGTGCAGTCGAGATTCCCACATTTGGGGAATTCGCCCGGGTCAGCAAAGCACGGGGTGCAATGGCTGAGCCTCGCCGAGGGTGAACCACCTTCATGATCATGGTGTCTCCCCTGCCAGGTAAGTATGAGTTGTACATGCTGGCCATAGAGGAAAGCACTCAATCCACACACCAGTGCCCTGCCGGTCAGTCAACGACTAGTCCCCTCCACGTGGGCGTAACAATGGCCTCTTTGCGGTACCCAACAACCAAGTCTTAAAATTTCCCCTTTAAGCACACACACAAGACACAGTGGCAGTATGTGAGCTTGTAGATATTAAGACTTTGACGCATTTTGAGAACCTTCGATACTATTAGTTAAAGCGCTCACACCTATTTGCACTCAAGACAACCGAGCGCACCACCGTGCTCCATGTCATTTTCTTCAACAGCTGAGCTGGCCTTGTCCAATGGGCAAGGCCTTCCAAAAATATCCATAACTCATCAACGTCCCTCTCCACGGAAGTCTTTAGTAAAAGGCGAAAGGCTTATTCGTCATGAAGAGAGACCCGAGTAATTCTACCCGCTTGCCACAGCGGCCGGCAAAGCCTCTAGCCGCGCCGGTCAAGCGCTTAACGGCGCGCGTGCACGCACACACTTGGCGTGGGCAGCTCCGCAAAACAGCACATGCGTTTTTTCACAGTCCGAGGTGGCCCTGTGCCCCCGCGGCTGGGTTTAAGGCGTCTTGGGTGGGTGGTTAAGAGCGGGTGACCGGGTTGAAAGCGGGGCCTGTCGGATTGAGGGTGGGGTTTAATGATGTAGGCGTGGCCTATGCGCTTTGGGGGGCAAAACGTTTTAGTGGTGCACAAAGATCTAGTGTTTAGCATGGCCATTCATGAATGACCATTGCTCATTCAGTATGCCGACATGAAAATGCTTACAGCACCTGGTATTCCCAGGCGGTCTCCCATCCAAGTACTAACCGGGCCCGACCCTGCTTAGCTTCCGAGATCGGACGAGATCGGGCGTGTTCAGGGTGGTATGGCCGTAAGCAAAGGCAGCGGTGGCCGGTACGGCCCATATACAGCAGATGGCAGTAGCCAATGCGTTAATGAAAAGCTTACAGCACCTGGTGTTAGATTGTGAAGATTCCGGGGGGGGGGTGCTTAAGAGTGGGTACCCGGGTTCGGATGGAGAGCCGGGTCGTGGGTTTAGCTGGCTTCGGGCCTGGCACCCCGGTGGGGGACCAGGGCTCCCTGGGTCCGAGTGGAGAGCAGGGCAAAAGGTACCCGGGTTCGGATGGAGAGCCGGGTCGTGGGTTTAGCTGGCTTCGGGCCTGGCACCCCGGTGGGGGCCCAAGGCTTCCTGGGTCCGAGTGGAGGGCCGGGCAAAACGACTTTCTGCTGTCCACACTTTGAAGATTTTACACTCGTGCCCCGGAAGTCACGTTAGAGGCTGGCCCAGGCCACCCCCTCCCCCTCCTGGGTGACAAGGCTCCCCGGGGCCGCGTGGAGAGCCAGGCAAAACGCCACATTGGGTGTTTTTCCAGGTAGGGTAGGGCTCCTTTCCAGCACTATCCGCATGTTTTCAACACTTAATCAGGGGAGAGCGCGAACGCAGTCCCCCACTACCAAAAATGGTGCAGTCGAGAATCCCACATTTGGGGAATTCGCCCGGGTCAGCAAAGCACGGGGTGCAATGGCTGAGCCTCGCCGAGGGTGAACCACCTTCATGATCATGGTGTCTCCCCTGCCAGGTAAGTATGAGTTGTACATGCTGGCCATAGAGGAAAGCACTCAATCCACACACCAGTGCCCTGCCGGTCAGTCAACGACTAGTCCCCTCCACGTGGGCGTAACAATGGCCTCTTTGCGGTACCCAACAACCAAGTCTTAAAATTTCCCCTTTAAGCACACACACAAGACACAGTGGCAGTATGTGAGCTTGTAGATATTAAGACTTTGACGCATTTTGAGAACCTTCGATACTATTAGTTAAAGCGCTCACACCTATTTGCACTCAAGACAACCGAGCGCACCACCGTGCTCCATGTCATTTTCTTCAACAGCTGAGCTGGCCTTGTCCAATGGGCAAGGCCTTCCAAAAATATCCATAACTCATCAACGTCCCTCTCCACGGAAGTCTTTAGTAAAAGGCGAAAGGCTTATTCGTCATGAAGAGAGACCCAAGTAATTCTACCCGCTTGCCACAGCGGCCGGCAAAGCCTCTAGCCGCGCCGGTCAAGCGCTTAACGGCGCGCGTGCACGCACACACTTAGCGTGGGCAGCTCCGCAAAACAGCACATGCGTTTTTTCACAGTCCGAGGTGGCCCTGTGCCCCCGCGGCTGGGTTTAAGGCGTCTTGGGTGGGTGGTTAAGAGCGGGTGACCGGGTTGAAAGCGGGGCCTGTCGGATTGAGGGTGGGGTTTAATGATGTAGGCGTGGCCTATGCGCTTTGGGGGGCAAAACGTTTTAGTGGTGCACAAAGATCTAGTGTTTAGCATGGCCATTCATGAATGACCATTGCTCATTCAGTATGCCGACATGAAAATGCTTACAGCACCTGGTATTCCCAGGCGGTCTCCCATCCAAGTACTAACCGGGCCCGACCCTGCTTAGCTTCCGAGATCGGACGAGATCGGGCGTGTTCAGGGTGGTATGGCCGTAAGCAAAGGCAGCGGTGGCCGGTACGGCCCATATACAGCAGATGGCAGTAGCCAATGCGTTAATGAAAAGCTTACAGCACCTGGTGTTAGATTGTGAAGATTCCGGGGGGGGGTGCTTAAGAGTGGGTACCCGGGTTCGGATGGAGAGCCGGGTCGTGGGTTTAGCTGGCTTCGGGCCTGGCACCCCGGTGGGGGACCAGGGCTCCCTGGGTCCGAGTGGAGAGCAGGGCAAAAGGTACCCGGGTTCGGATGGAGAGCCGGGTCGTGGGTTTAGCTGGCTTCGGGCCTGGCACCCCGGTGGGGGCCCAAGGCTTCCTGGGTCCGAGTGGAGGGCCGGGCAAAACGACTTTCTGCTGTCCACACTTTGAAGATTTTACACTCGTGCCCCGGAAGTCACGTTAGAGGCTGGCCCAGGCCACCCCCTCCCCCTCCTGGGTGACAAGGCTCCCCGGGGCCGCGTGGAGAGCCAGGCAAAACGCCACATTGGGTGTTTTTCCAGGTAGGGTAGGGCTCCTTTCCAGCACTATCCGCATGTTTTCAACACTTAATCAGGGGAGAGCGCGAACGCAGTCCCCCACTACCAAAAATGGTGCAGTCGAGATTCCCACATTTGGGGAATTCGCCCGGGTCAGCAAAGCACGGGGTGCAATGGCTGAGCCTCGCCGAGGGTGAACCACCTTCATGATCATGGTGTCTCCCCTGCCAGGTAAGTATGAGTTGTACATGCTGGCCATAGAGGAAAGCACTCAATCCACACACCAGTGCCCTGCCGGTCAGTCAACGACTAGTCCCCTCCACGTGGGCGTAACAATGGCCTCTTTGCGGTACCCAACAACCAAGTCTTAAAATTTCCCCTTTAAGCACACACACAAGACACAGTGGCAGTATGTGAGCTTGTAGATATTAAGACTTTGACGCATTTTGAGAACCTTCGATACTATTAGTTAAAGCGCTCACACCTATTTGCACTCAAGACAACCGAGCGCACCACCGTGCTCCATGTAATTTTCTTCAACAGCTGAGCTGGCCTTGTCCAATGGGCAAGGCCTTCCAAAAATATCCATAACTCATCAACGTCCCTCTCCACGGAAGTCTTTAGTAAAAGGCGAAAGGCTTATTCGTCATGAAGAGAGACCCGAGTAATTCTACCCGCTTGCCACAGCGGCCGGCAAAGCCTCTAGCCGCGCCGGTCAAGCGCTTAACGGCGCGCGTGCACGCACACACTTGGCGTGGGCAGCTCCGCAAAACAGCACATGCGTTTTTTCACAGTCCGAGGTGGCCCTGTGCCCCCGCGGCTGGGTTTAAGGCGTCTTGGGTGGGTGGTTAAGAGCGGGTGTCCGGGTTGAAAGCGGGGCCTGTCGGATTGAGGGTGGGGTTTAATGATGTAGGCGTGGCCTATGCGCTTTGGGGGGCAAAACGTTTTAGTGGTGCACAAAGATCTAGTGTTTAGCATGGCCATTCATGAATGACCATTGCTCATTCAGTATGCCGACATGAAAATGCTTACAGCACCTGGTATTCCCAGGCGGTCTCCCATCCAAGTACTAACCGGGCCCGACCCTGCTTAGCTTCCGAGATCGGACGAGATCGGGCGTGTTCAGGGTGGTATGGCCGTAAGCAAAGGCAGCGGTGGCCGGTACGGCCCATATACAGCAGATGGCAGTAGCCAATGCGTTAATGAAAAGCTTACAGCACCTGGTGTTAGATTGTGAAGATTCCGGGGGGGGGGTGCTTAAGAGTGGGTACCCGGGTTCGGATGGAGAGCCGGGTCGTGGGTTTAGCTGGCTTCGGGCCTGGCACCCCGGTGGGGGACCAGGGCTCCCTGGGTCCGAGTGGAGAGCAGGGCAAAAGGTACCCGGGTTCGGATGGAGAGCCGGGTCGTGGGTTTAGCTGGCTTCGGGCCTGGCACCCCGGTGGGGGCCCAAGGCTTCCTGGGTCCGAGTGGAGGGCCGGGCAAAACGACTTTCTGCTGTCCACACTTTGAAGATTTTACACTCGTGCCCCGGAAGTCACGTTAGAGGCTGGCCCAGGCCACCCCCTCCCCCTCCTGGGTGACAAGGCTCCCCGGGGCCGCGTGGAGAGCCAGGCAAAACGCCACATTGGGTGTTTTTCCAGGTAGGGTAGGGCTCCTTTCCAGCACTATCCGCATGTTTTCAACACTTAATCAGGGGAGAGCGCGAACGCAGTCCCCCACTACCAAAAATGGTGCAGTCGAGATTCCCACATTTGGGGAATTCGCCCGGGTCAGGAAAGCACGGGGTGCAATGGCTGAGCCTCGCCGAGGGTGAACCACCTTCATGATCATGGTGTCTCCCCTGCCAGGTAAGTATGAGTTGTACATGCTGGCCATAGAGGAAAGCACTCAATCCACACACCAGTGCCCTGCCGGTCAGTCAACGACTAGTCCCCTCCACGTGGGCGTAACAATGGCCTCTTTGCGGTACCCAACAACCAAGTCTTAAAATTTCCCCTTTAAGCACACACACAAGACACAGTGGCAGTATGTGAGCTTGTAGATATTAAGACTTTGACGCATTTTGAGAACCTTCGATACTATTAGTTAAAGCGCTCACACCTATTTGCACTCAAGACAACCGAGCGCACCACCGTGCTCCATGTCATTTTCTTCAACAGCTGAGCTGGCCTTGTCCAATGGGCAAGGCCTTCCAAAAATATCCATAACTCATCAACGTCCCTCTCCACGGAAGTCTTTAGTAAAAGGCGAAAGGCTTATTCGTCATGAAGAGAGACCCGAGTAATTCTACCCGCTTGCCACAGCGGCCGGCAAAGCCTCTAGCCGCGCCGGTCAAGCGCTTAACGGCGCGCGTGCACGCACACACTTGGCGTGGGCAGCTCCGCAAAACAGCACATGCGTTTTTTCACAGTCCGAGGTGGCCCTGTGCCCCCGCGGCTGGGTTTAAGGCGTCTTGGGTGGGTGGTTAAGAGCGGGTGACCGGGTTGAAAGCGGGGCCTGTCGGATTGAGGGTGGGGTTTAATGATGTAGGCGTGGCCTATGCGCTTTGGGGGGCAAAACGTTTTAGTGGTGCACAAAGATCTAGTGTTTAGCATGGCCATTCATGAATGACCATTGCTCATTCAGTATGCCGACATGAAAATGCTTACAGCACCTGGTATTCCCAGGCGGTCTCCCATCCAAGTACTAACCGGGCCCGACCCTGCTTAGCTTCCGAGATCGGACGAGATCGGGCGTGTTCAGGGTGGTATGGCCGTAAGCAAAGGCAGCGGTGGCCGGTACGGCCCATATACAGCAGATGGCAGTAGCCAATGCGTTAATGAAAAGCTTACAGCACCTGGTGTTAGATTGTGAAGATTCCGGGGGGGGGTGCTTAAGAGTGGGTACCCGGGTTCGGATGGAGAGCCGGGTCGTGGGTTTAGCTGGCTTCGGGCCTGGCACCCCGGTGGGGGACCAGGGCTCCCTGGGTCCGAGTTGAGAGCAGGGCAAAAGGTACCCGGGTTCGGATGGAGAGCCGGGTCGTGGGTTTAGCTGGCTTCGGGCCTGGCACCCCGGTGGGGGCCCAAGGCTTCCTGGGTCCGAGTGGAGGGCCGGGCAAAACGACTTTCTGCTGTCCACACTTTGAAGATTTTACACTCGTGCCCCGGAAGTCACGTTAGAGGCTGGCCCAGGCCACCCCCTCCCCCTCCTGGGTGACAAGGCTCCCCGGGGCCGCGTGGAGAGCCAGGCAAAACGCCACATTGGGTGTTTTTCCAGGTAGGGTAGGGCTCCTTTCCAGCACTATCCGCATGTTTTCAACACTTAATCAGGGGAGAGCGCGAACGCAGTCCCCCACTACCAAAAATGGTGCAGTCGAGATTCCCACATTTGGGGAATTCGCCCGGGTCAGCAAAGCACAGGGTGCAATGGCTGAGCCTCGCCGAGGATGAACCACCTTCATGATCATGGTGTCTCCCCTGCCAGGTAAGTATGAGTTGTACATGCTGGCCATAGAGGAAAGCACTCAATCCACACACCAGTGCCCTGCCGGTCAGTCAACGACTAGTCCCCTCCACGTGGGCGTAACAATGGCCTCTTTGCGGTACCCAACAACCAAGTCTTAAAATTTCCCCTTTAAGCACACACACAAGACACAGTGGCAGTATGTGAGCTTGTAGATATTAAGACTTTGACGCATTTTGAGAACCTTCGATACTATTAGTTAAAGCGCTCACACCTATTTGCACTCAAGACAACCGAGCGCACCACCGTGCTCCATGTCATTTTCTTCAACAGCTGAGCTGGCCTTGTCCAATGGGCAAGGCCTTCCAAAAATATCCATAACTCATCAACGTCCCTCTCCACGGAAGTCTTTAGTAAAAGGCGAAAGGCTTATTCGTCATGAAGAGAGACCCGAGTAATTCTACCCGCTTGCCACAGCGGCCGGCAAAGCCTCTAGCCGCGCCGGTCAAGCGCTTAACGGCGCGCGTGCACGCACACACTTGGCGTGGGCAGCTCCGCAAAACAGCACATGCGTTTTTTCACAGTCCGAGGTGGCCCTGTGCCCCCGCGGCTGGGTTTAAGGCGTCTTGGGTGGGTGGTTAAGAGCGGGTGTCCGGGTTGAAAGCGGGGCCTGTCGGATTGAGGGTGGGGTTTAATGATGTAGGCGTGGCCTATGCGCTTTGGGGGGCAAAACGTTTTAGTGGTGCACAAAGATCTAGTGTTTAGCATGGCCATTCATGAATGACCATTGCTCATTCAGTATGCCGACATGAAAATGCTTACAGCACCTGGTATTCCCAGGCGGTCTCCCATCCAAGTACTAACCAGGCCCGACCCTGCTTAGCTTCCGAGATCGGACGAGATCGGGCGTGTTCAGGGTGGTATGGCCGTAAGCAAAGGCAGCGGTGGCCGGTACGGCCCATATACAGCAGATGGCAGTAGCCAATGCGTTAATGAAAAGCTTACAGCACCTGGTGTTAGATTGTGAAGATTCCGGGGGGGGTGCTTAAGAGTGGGTACCCGGGTTCGGATGGAGAGCCGGGTCGTGGGTTTAGCTGGCTTCGGGCCTGGCACCCCGGTGGGGGACCAGGGCTCCCTGGGTCCGAGTGGAGAGCAGGGCAAAAGGTACCCGGGTTCGGATGGAGAGCCGGGTCGTGGGTTTAGCTGGCTTCGGGCCTGGCACCCCGGTGGGGGCCCAAGGCTTCCTGGGTCCGAGTGGAGGGCCGGGCAAAACGACTTTCTGCTGTCCACACTTTGAAGATTTTACACTCGTGCCCCGGAAGTCACGTTAGAGGCTGGCCCAGGCCACCCCCTCCCCCTCCTGGGTGACAAGGCTCCCCGGGGCCGCGTGGAGAGCCAGGCAAAACGCCACATTGGGTGTTTTTCCAGGTAGGGTAGGGCTCCTTTCCAGCACTATCCGTATGTTTTCAACACTTAATCAGGGGAGAGCGCGAACGCAGTCCCCCACTACCAAAAATGGTGCAGTCGAGATTCCCACATTTGGGGAATTCGCCCGGGTCAGCAAAGCACGGGGTGCAATGGCTGAGCCTCGCCGAGGGTGAACCACCTTCATGATCATGGTGTCTCCCCTGCCAGGTAAGTATGAGTTGTACATGCTGGCCATAGAGGAAAGCACTCAATCCACACACCAGTGCCCTGCCGGTCAGTCAACGACTAGTCCCCTCCACGTGGGCGTAACAATGGCCTCTTTGCGGTACCCAACAACCAAGTCTTAAAATTTCCCCTTTAAGCACACACACAAGACACAGTGGCAGTATGTGAGCTTGTAGATATTAAGACTTTGACGCATTTTGAGAACCTTCGATACTATTAGTTAAAGCGCTCACACCTATTTGCACTCAAGACAACCGAGCGCACCACCGTGCTCCATGTCATTTTCTTCAACAGCTGAGCTGGCCTTGTCCAATGGGCAAGGCCTTCCAAAAATATCCATAACTCATCAACGTCCCTCTCCACGGAAGTCTTTAGTAAAAGGCGAAAGGCTTATTCGTCATGAAGAGAGACCCGAGTAATTCTACACTCGTGCCCCGGAAGTCACGTTAGAGGCTGGCCCAGGCCACCCCCTCCCCCTCCTGGGTGACAAGGCTCCCCGGGGCCGCGTGGAGAGCCAGGCAAAACGCCACATTGGGTGTTTTTCCAGGTAGGGTAGGGCTCCTTTCCAGCACTATCCGTATGTTTTCAACACTTAATCAGGGGAGAGCGCGAACGCAGTCCCCCACTACCAAAAATGGTGCAGTCGAGATTCCCACATTTGGGGAATTCGCCCGGGTCAGCAAAGCACGGGGTGCAATGGCTGAGCCTCGCCGAGGGTGAACCACCTTCATGATCATGGTGTCTCCCCTGCCAGGTAAGTATGAGTTGTACATGCTGGCCATAGAGGAAAGCACTCAATCCACACACCAGTGCCCTGCCGGTCAGTCAACGACTAGTCCCCTCCACGTGGGCGTAACAATGGCCTCTTTGCGGTACCCAACAACCAAGTCTTAAAATTTCCCCTTTAAGCACACACACAAGACACAGTGGCAGTATGTGAGCTTGTAGATATTAAGACTTTGACGCATTTTGAGAACCTTCGATACTATTAGTTAAAGCGCTCACACCTATTTGCACTCAAGACAACCGAGCGCACCACCGTGCTCCATGTCATTTTCTTCAACAGCTGAGCTGGCCTTGTCCAATGGGCAAGGCCTTCCAAAAATATCCATAACTCATCAACGTCCCTCTCCAGGGAAGTCTTTAGTAAAAGGCGAAAGGCTTATTCGTCATGAAGAGAGACCCGAGTAATTCTACCCGCTTGCCACAGCGGCCGGCAAAGCCTCTAGCCACGCCGGTCAAGCGCTTAACGGCGCGCGTGCACGCACACACTTGGCGTGGGCAGCTCCGCAAAACAGCACATGCGTTTTTTCACAGTCCGAGGTGGCCCTGTGCCCCCGCGGCTGGGTTTAAGGCGTCTTGGGTGGGTGGTTAAGAGCGGGTGACCGGGTTGAAAGCGGGGCCTGTCGGATTGAGGGTGGGGTTTAATGATGTAGGCGTGGCCTATGCGCTTTGGGGGGCAAAACGTTTTAGTGGTGCACAAAGATCTAGTGTTTAGCATGGCCATTCATGAATGACCATTGCTCATTCAGTATGCCGACATGAAAATGCTTACAGCACCTGGTATTCCCAGGCGGTCTCCCATCCAAGTACTAACCGGGCCCGACCCTGCTTAGCTTCCGAGATCGGACGAGATCGGGCGTGTTCAGGGTGGTATGGCCGTAAGCAAAGGCACCGGTGGCCGGTACGGCCCATATACAGCAGATGGCAGTAGCCAATGCGTTAATGAAAAGCTTACAGCACCTGGTGTTAGATTGTGAAGATTCCGGGGGGGGGGTGCTTAAGAGTGGGTACCCGGGTTCGGATGGAGAGCCGGGTCGTGGGTTTAGCTGGCTTCGGGCCTGGCACCCCGGTGGGGGACCAGGGCTCCCTGGGTCCGAGTGGAGAGCAGGGCAAAAGGTACCCGGGTTCGGATGGAGAGCCGGGTCGTGGGTTTAGCTGGCTTCGGGCCTGGCACCCCGGTGGGGGCCCAAGGCTTCCTGGGTCCGAGTGGAGGGCCGGGCAAAACGACTTTCTGCTGTCCACACTTTGAAGATTTTACACTCGTGCCCCGGAAGTCACGTTAGAGGCTGGCCCAGGCCACCCCCTCCCCCTCCTGGGTGACAAGGCTCCCCGGGGCCGCGTGGAGAGCCAGGCAAAACGCCACATTGGGTGTTTTTCCAGGTAGGGTAGGGCTCCTTTCCAGCACTATCCGCATGTTTTCAACACTTAATCAGGGGAGAGCGCGAACGCAGTCCACCACTACCAAAAATGGTGCAGTCGAGAATCCCACATTTGGGGAATTCGCCCGGGTCAGCAAAGCACGGGGTGCAATGGCTGAGCCTCGCCGAGGGTGAACCACCTTCATGATCATGGTGTCTCCCCTGCCAGGTAAGTATGAGTTGTACATGCTGGCCATAGAGGAAAGCACTCAATCCACACACCAGTGCCCTGCCGGTCAGTCAACGACTAGTCCCCTCCACGTGGGCGTAACAATGGCCTCTTTGCGGTACCCAACAACCAAGTCTTAAAATTTCCCCTTTAAGCACACACACAAGACACAGTGGCAGTATGTGAGCTTGTAGATATTAAGACTTTGACGCATTTTGAGAACCTTCGATACTATTAGTTAAAGCGCTCACACCTATTTGCACTCAAGACAACCGAGCGCACCACCGTGCTCCATGTCATTTTCTTCAACAGCTGAGCTGGCCTTGTCCAATGGGCAAGGCCTTCCAAAAATATCCATAACTCATCAACGTCCCTCTCCACGGAAGTCTTTAGTAAAAGGCGAAAGGCTTATTCGTCATGAAGAGAGACCCAAGTAATTCTACCCGCTTGCCACAGCGGCCGGCAAAGCCTCTAGCCGCGCCGGTCAAGCGCTTAACGGCGCGCGTGCACGCACACACTTGGCGTGGGCAGCTCCGCAAAACAGCACATGCGTTTTTTCACAGTCCGAGGTGGCCCTGTGCCCCCGCGGCTGGGTTTAAGGCGTCTTGGGTGGGTGGTTAAGAGCGGGTGACCGGGTTGAAAGCGGGGCCTGTCGGATTGAGGGTGGGGTTTAATGATGTAGGCGTGGCCTATGCGCTTTGGGGGGCAAAACGTTTTAGTGGTGCACAAAGATCTAGTGTTTAGCATGGCCATTCATGAATGACCATTGCTCATTCAGTATGCCGACATGAAAATGCTTACAGCACCTGGTATTCCCAGGCGGTCTCCCATCCAAGTACTAACCGGGCCCGACCCTGCTTAGCTTCCGAGATCGGACGAGATCGGCCGTGTTCAGGGTGGTATGGCCGTAAGCAAAGGCAGCGGTGGCCGGTACGGCCCATATACAGCAGATGGCAGTAGCCAATGCGTTAATGAAAAGCTTACAGCACCTGGTGTTAGATTGTGAAGATTCCGGGGGGGGGGTGCTTAAGAGTGGGTACCCGGGTTCGGATGGAGAGCCGGGTCGTGGGTTTAGCTGGCTTCGGGCCTGGCACCCCGGTGGGGGACCAGGGCTCCCTGGGTCCGAGTGGAGAGCAGGGCAAAAGGTACCCGGGTTCGGATGGAGAGCCGGGTCGTGGGTTTAGCTGGCTTCGGGCCTGGCACCCCGGTGGGGGCCCAAGGCTTCCTGGGTCCGAGTGGAGGGCCGGGCAAAACGACTTTCTGCTGTCCACACTTTGAAGATTTTACACTCGTGCCCCGGAAGTCACGTTAGAGGCTGGCCCAGGCCACCCCCTCCCCCTCCTGGGTGACAAGGCTCCCCGGGGCCGCGTGGAGAGCCAGGCAAAACGCCACATTGGGTGTTTTTCCAGGTAGGGTAGGGCTCCTTTCCAGCACTATCCGCATGTTTTCAACACTTAATCAGGGGAGAGCGCGAACGCAGTCCCCCACTACCAAAAATGGTGCAGTCGAGATTCCCACATTTGGGGAATTCGCCCGGGTCAGGAAAGCACGGGGTGCAATGGCTGAGCCTCGCCGAGGGTGAACCACCTTCATGATCATGGTGTCTCCCCTGCCAGGTAAGTATGAGTTGTACATGCTGGCCATAGAGGAAAGCACTCAATCCACACACCAGTGCCCTGCCGGTCAGTCAACGACTAGTCCCCTCCACGTGGGCGTAACAATGGCCTCTTTGCGGTACCCAACAACCAAGTCTTAAAATTTCCCCTTTAAGCACACACACAAGACACAGTGGCAGTATGTGAGCTTGTAGATATTAAGACTTTGACGCATTTTGAGAACCTTCGATACTATTAGTTAAAGCGCTCACACCTATTTGCACTCAAGACAACCGAGCGCACCACCGTGCTCCATGTCATTTTCTTCAACAGCTGAGCTGGCCTTGTCCAATGGGCAAGGCCTTCCAAAAATATCCATAACTCATCAACGTCCCTCTCCACGGAAGTCTTTAGTAAAAGGCGAAAGGCTTATTCGTCATGAAGAGAGACCCGAGTAATTCTACCCGCTTGCCACAGCGGCCGGCAAAGCCTCTAGCCGCGCCGGTCAAGCGCTTAACGGCGCGCGTGCACGCACACACTTGGCGTGGGCAGCTCCGCAAAACAGCACATGCGTTTTTTCACAGTCCGAGGTGGCCCTGTGCCCCCGCGGCTGGGTTTAAGGCGTCTTGGGTGGGTGGTTAAGAGCGGGTGACCGGGTTGAAAGCGGGGCCTGTCGGATTGAGGGTGGGGTTTAATGATGTAGGCGTGGCCTATGCGCTTTGGGGGGCAAAACGTTTTAGTGGTGCACAAAGATCTAGTGTTTAGCATGGCCATTCATGAATGACCATTGCTCATTCAGTATGCCGACATGAAAATGCTTACAGCACCTGGTATTCCCAGGCGGTCTCCCATCCAAGTACTAACCGGGCCCGACCCTGCTTAGCTTCCGAGATCGGACGAGATCGGGCGTGTTCAGGGTGGTATGGCCGTAAGCAAAGGCAGCGGTGGCCGGTACGGCCCATATACAGCAGATGGCAGTAGCCAATGCGTTAATGAAAAGCTTACAGCACCTGGTGTTAGATTGTGAAGATTCCGGGGGGGGGTGCTTAAGAGTGGGTACCCGGGTTCGGATGGAGAGCCGGGTCGTGGGTTTAGCTGGCTTCGGGCCTGGCACCCCGGTGGGGGACCAGGGCTCCCTGGGTCCGAGTGGAGAGCAGGGCAAAAGGTACCCGGGTTCGGATGGAGAGCCGGGTCGTGGGTTTAGCTGGCTTCGGGCCTGGCACCCCGGTGGGGGCCCAAGGCTTCCTGGGTCCGAGTGGAGGGCCGGGCAAAACGACTTTCTGCTGTCCACACTTTGAAGATTTTACACTCGTGCCCCGGAAGTCACGTTAGAGGCTGGCCCAGGCCACCCCCTCCCCCTCCTGGGTGACAAGGCTCCCCGGGGCCGCGTGGAGAGCCAGGCAAAACGCCACATTGGGTGTTTTTCCAGGTAGGGTAGAGCTCCTTTCCAGCACTATCCGCATGTTTTCAACACTTAATCAGGGGAGAGCGCGAACGCAGTCCCCCACTACCAAAAATGGTGCAGTCGAGATTCCCACATTTGGGGAATTCGCCCGGGTCAGCAAAGCACGGGGTGCAATGGCTGAGCCTCGCCGAGGGTGAACCACCTTCATGATCATGGTGTCTCCCCTGCCAGGTAAGTATGAGTTGTACATGCTGGCCATAGAGGAAAGCACTCAATCCACACACCAGTGCCCTGCCGGTCAGTCAACGACTAGTCCCCTCCACGTGGGCGTAACAATGGCCTCTTTGCGGTACCCAACAACCAAGTCTTAAAATTTCCCCTTTAAGCACACACACAAGACACAGTGGCAGTATGTGAGCTTGTAGATATTAAGACTTTGACGCATTTTGAGAACCTTCGATACTATTAGTTAAAGCGCTCACACCTATTTGCACTCAAGACAACCGAGCGCACCACCGTGCTCCATGTCATTTTCTTCAACAGCTGAGCTGGCCTTGTCCAATGGGCAAGGCCTTCCAAAAATATCCATAACTCATCAACGTCCCTCTCCACGGAAGTCTTTAGTAAAAGGCGAAAGGCTTATTCGTCATGAAGAGAGACCCGAGTAATTCTACCCGCTTGCCACAGCGGCCGGCAAAGCCTCTAGCCGCGCCGGTCAAGCGCTTAACGGCGCGCGTGCACGCACACACTTGGCGTGGGCAGCTCCGCAAAACAGCACATGCGTTTTTTCACAGTCCGAGGTGGCCCTGTGCCCCCGCGGCTGGGTTTAAGGCGTCTTGGGTGGGTGGTTAAGAGCGGGTGTCCGGGTTGAAAGCGGGGCCTGTCGGATTGAGGGTGGGGTTTAATGATGTAGGCGTGGCCTATGCGCTTTGGGGGGCAAAACGTTTTAGTGGTGCACAAAGATCTAGTGTTTAGCATGGCCATTCATGAATGACCATTGCTCATTCAGTATGCCGACATGAAAATGCTTACAGCACCTGGTATTCCCAGGCGGTCTCCCATCCAAGTACTAACCGGGCCCGACCCTGCTTAGCTTCCGAGATCGGACGAGATCGGGCGTGTTCAGGGTGGTATGGCCGTAAGCAAAGGCAGCGGTGGCCGGTACGGCCCATATACAGCAGATGGCAGTAGCCAATGCGTTAATGAAAAGCTTACAGCACCTGGTGTTAGATTGTGAAGATTCCGGGGGGGGGTGCTTAAGAGTGGGTACCCGGGTTCGGATGGAGAGCCGGGTCGTGGGTTTAGCTGGCTTCGGGCCTGGCACCCCGGTGGGGGACCAGGGCTCCCTGGGTCCGAGTGGAGAGCAGGGCAAAAGGTACCCGGGTTCGGATGGAGAGCCGGGTCGTGGGTTTAGCTGGCTTCGGGCCTGGCACCCCGGTGGGGGCCCAAGGCTTCCTGGGTCCGAGTGGAGGGCCGGGCAAAACGACTTTCTGCTGTCCACACTTTGAAGATTTTACACTCGTGCCCCGGAAGTCACGTTAGAGGCTGGCCCAGGCCACCCCCTCCCCCTCCTGGGTGACAAGGCTCCCCGGGGCCGCGTGGAGAGCCAGGCAAAACGCCACATTGGGTGTTTTTCCAGGTAGGGTAGGGCTCCTTTCCAGCACTATCCGCATGTTTTCAACACTTAATCAGGGGAGAGCGCGAACGCAGTCCCCCACTACCAAAAATGGTGCAGTCGAGATTCCCACATTTGGGGAATTCGCCCGGGTCAGCAAAGCACGGGGTGCAATGGCTGAGCCTCGCCGAGGGTGAACCACCTTCATGATCATGGTGTCTCCCCTGCCAGGTAAGTATGAGTTGTACATGCTGGCCATAGAGGAAAGCACTCAATCCACACACCAGTGCCCTGCCGGTCAGTCAACGACTAGTCCCCTCCACGTGGGCGTAACAATGGCCTCTTTGCGGTACCCAACAACCAAGTCTTAAAATGTCCCCTTTAAGCACACACACAAGACACAGTGGCAGTATGTGAGCTTGTAGATATTAAGACTTTGACGCATTTTGAGAACCTTCGATACTATTAGTTAAAGCGCTCACACCTATTTGCACTCAAGACAACCGAGCGCACCACCGTGCTCCATGTCATTTTCTTCAACAGCTGAGCTGGCCTTGTCCAATGGGCAAGGCCTTCCAAAAATATCCATAACTCATCAACGTCCCTCTCCACGGAAGTCTTTAGTAAAAGGCGAAAGGCTTATTCGTCATGAAGAGAGACCCGAGTAATTCTACCCGCTTGCCACAGCGGCCGGCAAAGCCTCTAGCCGCGCCGGTCAAGCTCTTAACGGCGCGCGTGCACGCACACACTTGGCGTGGGCAGCTCCGCAAAACAGCACATGCGTTTTTTCACAGTCCGAGGTGGCCCTGTGCCCCCGCGGCTGGGTTTAAGGCGTCTTGGGTGGGTGGTTAAGAGCGGGTGACCGGGTTGAAAGCGGGGCCTGTCGGATTGAGGGTGGGGTTTAATGATGTAGGCGTGGCCTATGCGCTTTGGGGGGCAAAACGTTTTAGTGGTGCACAAAGATCTAGTGTTTAGCATGGCCATTCATGAATGACCATTGCTCATTCAGTATGCCGACATGAAAATGCTTACAGCACCTGGTATTCCCAGGCGGTCTCCCATCCAAGTACTAACCGGGCCCGACCCTGCTTAGCTTCCGAGATCGGACGAGATCGGGCGTGTTCAGGGTGGTATGGCCGTAAGCAAAGGCAGCGGTGGCCGGTACGGCCCATATACAGCAGATGGCAGTAGCCAATGCGTTAATGAAAAGCTTACAGCACCTGGTGTTAGATTGTGAAGATTCCGGGGGGGGGTGCTTAAGAGTGGGTACCCGGGTTCGGATGGAGAGCCGGGTCGTGGGTTTAGCTGGCTTCGGGCCTGGCACCCCGGTGGGGGACCAGGGCTCCCTGGGTCCGAGTTGAGAGCAGGGCAAAAGGTACCCGGGTTCGGATGGAGAGCCGGGTCGTGGGTTTAGCTGGCTTCGGGCCTGGCACCCCGGTGGGGGCCCAAGGCTTCCTGGGTCCGAGTGGAGGGCCGGGCAAAACGACTTTCTGCTGTCCACACTTTGAAGATTTTACACTCGTGCCCCGGAAGTCACGTTAGAGGCTGGCCCAGGCCACCCCCTCCCCCTCCTGGGTGACAAGGCTCCCCGGGGCCGCGTGGAGAGCCAGGCAAAACGCCACATTGGGTGTTTTTCCAGGTAGGGTAGGGCTCCTTTCCAGCACTATCCGCATGTTTTCAACACTTAATCAGGGGAGAGCGCGAACGCAGTCCCCCACTACCAAAAATGGTGCAGTCGAGATTCCCACATTTGGGGAATTCGCCCGGGTCAGCAAAGCACGGGGTGCAATGGCTGAGCCTCGCCGAGGGTGAACCACCTTCATGATCATGGTGTCTCCCCTGCCAGGTAAGTATGAGTTGTACATGCTGGCCATAGAGGAAAGCACTCAATCCACACACCAGTGCCCTGCCGGTCAGTCAACGACTAGTCCCCTCCACGTGGGCGTAACAATGGCCTCTTTGCGGTACCCAACAACCAAGTCTTAAAATTTCCCCTTTAAGCACACACACAAGACACAGTGGCAGTATGTGAGCTTGTAGATATTAAGACTTTGACGCATTTTGAGAACCTTCGATACTATTAGTTAAAGCGCTCACACCTATTTGCACTCAAGACAACCGAGCGCACCACCGTGCTCCATGTCATTTTCTTCAACAGCTGAGCTGGCCTTGTCCAATGGGCAAGGCCTTCCAAAAATATCCATAACTCATCAACGTCCCTCTCCACGGAAGTCTTTAGTAAAAGGCGAAAGGCTTATTCGTCATGAAGAGAGACCCGAGTAATTCTACCCGCTTGCCACAGCGGCCGGCAAAGCCTCTAGCCGCGCCGGTCAAGCGCTTAACGGCGCGCGTGCACGCACACACTTGGCGTGGGCAGCTCCGCAAAACAGCACATGCGTTTTTTCACAGTCCGAGGTGGCCCTGTGCCCCCGCGGCTGGGTTTAAGGCGTCTTGGGTGGGTGGTTAAGAGCGGGTGTCCGGGTTGAAAGCGGGGCCTGTCGGATTGAGGGTGGGGTTTAATGATGTAGGCGTGGCCTATGCGCTTTGGGGGGCAAAACGTTTTAGTGGTGCACAAAGATCTAGTGTTTAGCATGGCCATTCATGAATGACCATTGCTCATTCAGTATGCCGACATGAAAATGCTTACAGCACCTGGTATTCCCAGGCGGTCTCCCATCCAAGTACTAACCGGGCCCGACCCTGCTTAGCTTCCGAGATCGGACGAGATCGGGCGTGTTCAGGGTGGTATGGCCGTAAGCAAAGGCAGCGGTGGCCGGTACGGCCCATATACAGCAGATGGCAGTAGCCAATGCGTTAATGAAAAGCTTACAGCACCTGGTGTTAGATTGTGAAGATTCCGGGGGGGGGTGCTTAAGAGTGGGTACCCGGGTTCGGATGGAGAGCCGGGTCGTGGGTTTAGCTGGCTTCGGGCCTGGCACCCCGGTGGGGGACCAGGGCTCCCTGGGTCCGAGTGGAGAGCAGGGCAAAAGGTACCCGGGTTCGGATGGAGAGCCGGGTCGTGGGTTTAGCTGGCTTCGGGCCTGGCACCCCGGTGGGGGCCCAAGGCTTCCTGGGTCCGAGTGGAGGGCCGGGCAAAACGACTTTCTGCTGTCCACACTTTGAAGATTTTACACTCGTGCCCCGGAAGTCACGTTAGAGGCTGGCCCAGGCCACCCCCTCCCCCTCCTGGGTGACAAGGCTCCCCGGGGCCGCGTGGAGAGCCAGGCAAAACGCCACATTGGGTGTTTTTCCAGGTAGGGTAGGGCTCCTTTCCAGCACTATCCGCATGTTTTCAACACTTAATCAGGGGAGAGCGCGAACGCAGTCCCCCACTACCAAAAATGGTGCAGTCGAGATTCCCACATTTGGGGAATTCGCCCGGGTCAGCAAAGCACGGGGTGCAATGGCTGAGCCTCGCCGAGGGTGAACCACCTTCATGATCATGGTGTCTCCCCTGCCAGGTAAGTATGAGTTGTACATGCTGGCCATAGAGGAAAGCACTCAATCCACACACCAGTGCCCTGCCGGTCAGTCAACGACTAGTCCCCTCCACGTGGGCGTAACAATGGCCTCTTTGCGGTACCCAACAACCAAGTCTTAAAATTTCCCCTTTAAGCACACACACAAGACACAGTGGCAGTATGTGAGCTTGTAGATATTAAGACTTTGACGCATTTTGAGAACCTTCGATACTATTAGTTAAAGCGCTCACACCTATTTGCACTCAAGACAACCGAGCGCACCACCGTGCTCCATGTCATTTTCTTCAACAGCTGAGCTGGCCTTGTCCAATGGGCAAGGCCTTCCAAAAATATCCATAACTCATCAACGTCCCTCTCCACGGAAGTCTTTAGTAAAAGGCGAAAGGCTTATTCGTCATGAAGAGAGACCCGAGTAATTCTACCCGCTTGCCACAGCGGCCGGCAAAGCCTCTAGCCGCGCCGGTCAAGCTCTTAACGGCGCGCGTGCACGCACACACTTGGCGTGGGCAGCTCCGCAAAACAGCACATGCGTTTTTTCACAGTCCGAGGTGGCCCTGTGCCCCCGCGGCTGGGTTTAAGGCGTCTTGGGTGGGTGGTTAAGAGCGGGTGACCGGGTTGAAAGCGGGGCCTGTCGGATTGAGGGTGGGGTTTAATGATGTAGGCGTGGCCTATGCGCTTTGGGGGGCAAAACGTTTTAGTGGTGCACAAAGATCTAGTGTTTAGCATGGCCATTCATGAATGACCATTGCTCATTCAGTATGCCGACATGAAAATGCTTACAGCACCTGGTATTCCCAGGCGGTCTCCCATCCAAGTACTAACCGGGCCCGACCCTGCTTAGCTTCCGAGATCGGACGAGATCGGGCGTGTTCAGGGTGGTATGGCCGTAAGCAAAGGCAGCGGTGGCCGGTACGGCCCATATACAGCAGATGGCAGTAGCCAATGCGTTAATGAAAAGCTTACAGCACCTGGTGTTAGATTGTGAAGATTCCGGGGGGGGGTGCTTAAGAGTGGGTACCCGGGTTCGGATGGAGAGCCGGGTCGTGGGTTTAGCTGGCTTCGGGCCTGGCACCCCGGTGGGGGACCAGGGCTCCCTGGGTCCGAGTTGAGAGCAGGGCAAAAGGTACCCGGGTTCGGATGGAGAGCCGGGTCGTGGGTTTAGCTGGCTTCGGGCCTGGCACCCCGGTGGGGGCCCAAGGCTTCCTGGGTCCGAGTGGAGGGCCGGGCAAAACGACTTTCTGCTGTCCACACTTTGAAGATTTTACACTCGTGCCCCGGAAGTCACGTTAGAGGCTGGCCCAGGCCACCCCCTCCCCCTCCTGGGTGACAAGGCTCCCCGGGGCCGCGTGGAGAGCCAGGCAAAACGCCACATTGGGTGTTTTTCCAGGTAGGGTAGAGCTCCTTTCCAGCACTATCCGCATGTTTTCAACACTTAATCAGGGGAGAGCGCGAACGCAGTCCCCCACTACCAAAAATGGTGCAGTCGAGATTCCCACATTTGGGGAATTCGCCCGGGTCAGCAAAGCACGGGGTGCAATGGCTGAGCCTCGCCGAGGGTGAACCACCTTCATGATCATGGTGTCTCCCCTGCCAGGTAAGTATGAGTTGTACATGCTGGCCATAGAGGAAAGCACTCAATCCACACACCAGTACCCTGCCGGTCAGTCAACGACTAGTCCCCTCCACGTGGGCGTAACAATGGCCTCTTTGCGGTACCCAACAACCAAGTCTTAAAATTTCCCCTTTAAGCACACACACAAGACACAGTGGCAGTATGTGAGCTTGTAGATATTAAGACTTTGACGCATTTTGAGAACCTTCGATACTATTAGTTAAAGCGCTCACACCTATTTGCACTCAAGACAACCGAGCGCACCACCGTGCTCCATGTCATTTTCTTCAACAGCTGAGCTGGCCTTGTCCAATGGGCAAGGCCTTCCAAAAATATCCATAACTCATCAACGTCCCTCTCCACGGAAGTCTTTAGTAAAAGGCGAAAGGCTTATTCGTCATGAAGAGAGACCCGAGTAATTCTACCCGCTTGCCACAGCGGCCGGCAAAGCCTCTAGCCGCGCCGGTCAAGCGCTTAACGGCGCGCGTGCACGCACACACTTGGCGTGGGCAGCTCCGCAAAACAGCACATGCGTTTTTTCACAGTCCGAGGTGGCCCTGTGCCCCCGCGGCTGGGTTTAAGGCGTCTTGGGTGGGTGGTTAAGAGCGGGTGTCCGGGTTGAAAGCGGGGCCTGTCGGATTGAGGGTGGGGTTTAATGATGTAGGCGTGGCCTATGCGCTTTGGGGGGCAAAACGTTTTAGTGGTGCACAAAGATCTAGTGTTTAGCATGGCCATTCATGAATGACCATTGCTCATTCAGTATGCCGACATGAAAATGCTTACAGCACCTGGTATTCCCAGGCGGTCTCCCATCCAAGTACTAACCGGGCCCGACCCTGCTTAGCTTCCGAGATCGGACGAGATCGGGCGTGTTCAGGGTGGTATGGCCGTAAGCAAAGGCAGCGGTGGCCGGTACGGCCCATATACAGCAGATGGCAGTAGCCAATGCGTTAATGAAAAGCTTACAGCACCTGGTGTTAGATTGTGAAGATTCCGGGGGGGGGTGCTTAAGAGTGGGTACCCGGGTTCGGATGGAGAGCCGGGTCGTGGGTTTAGCTGGCTTCGGGCCTGGCACCCCGGTGGGGGACCAGGGCTCCCTGGGTCCGAGTGGAGAGCAGGGCAAAAGGTACCCGGGTTCGGATGGAGAGCCGGGTCGTGGGTTTAGCTGGCTTCGGGCCTGGCACCCCGGTGGGGGCCCAAGGCTTCCTGGGTCCGAGTGGAGGGCCGGGCAAAACGACTTTCTGCTGTCCACACTTTGAAGATTTTACACTCGTGCCCCGGAAGTCACGTTAGAGGCTGGCCCAGGCCACCCCCTCCCCCTCCTGGGTGACAAGGCTCCCCGGGGCCGCGTGGAGAGCCAGGCAAAACGCCACATTGGGTGTTTTTCCAGGTAGGGTAGGGCTCCTTTCCAGCACTATCCGCATGTTTTCAACACTTAATCAGGGGAGAGCGCGAACGCAGTCCCCCACTACCAAAAATGGTGCAGTCGAGATTCCCACATTTGGGGAATTCGCCCGGGTCAGCAAAGCACGGGGTGCAATGGCTGAGCCTCGCCGAGGGTGAACCACCTTCATGATCATGGTGTCTCCCCTGCCAGGTAAGTATGAGTTGTACATGCTGGCCATAGAGGAAAGCACTCAATCCACACACCAGTGCCCTGCCGGTCAGTCAACGACTAGTCCCCTCCACGTGGGCGTAACAATGGCCTCTTTGCGGTACCCAACAACCAAGTCTTAAAATGTCCCCTTTAAGCACACACACAAGACACAGTGGCAGTATGTGAGCTTGTAGATATTAAGACTTTGACGCATTTTGAGAACCTTCGATACTATTAGTTAAAGCGCTCACACCTATTTGCACTCAAGACAACCGAGCGCACCACCGTGCTCCATGTCATTTTCTTCAACAGCTGAGCTGGCCTTGTCCAATGGGCAAGGCCTTCCAAAAATATCCATAACTCATCAACGTCCCTCTCCACGGAAGTCTTTAGTAAAAGGCGAAAGGCTTATTCGTCATGAAGAGAGACCCGAGTAATTCTACCCGCTTGCCACAGCGGCCGGCAAAGCCTCTAGCCGCGCCGGTCAAGCTCTTAACGGCGCGCGTGCACGCACACACTTGGCGTGGGCAGCTCCGCAAAACAGCACATGCGTTTTTTCACAGTCCGAGGTGGCCCTGTGCCCCCGCGGCTGGGTTTAAGGCGTCTTGGGTGGGTGGTTAAGAGCGGGTGACCGGGTTGAAAGCGGGGCCTGTCGGATTGAGGGTGGGGTTTAATGATGTAGGCGTGGCCTATGCGCTTTGGGGGGCAAAACGTTTTAGTGGTGCACAAAGATCTAGTGTTTAGCATGGCCATTCATGAATGACCATTGCTCATTCAGTATGCCGACATGAAAATGCTTACAGCACCTGGTATTCCCAGGCGGTCTCCCATCCAAGTACTAACCGGGCCCGACCCTGCTTAGCTTCCGAGATCGGACGAGATCGGGCGTGTTCAGGGTGGTATGGCCGTAAGCAAAGGCAGCGGTGGCCGGTACGGCCCATATACAGCAGATGGCAGTAGCCAATGCGTTAATGAAAAGCTTACAGCACCTGGTGTTAGATTGTGAAGATTCCGGGGGGGGGTGCTTAAGAGTGGGTACCCGGGTTCGGATGGAGAGCCGGGTCGTGGGTTTAGCTGGCTTCGGGCCTGGCACCCCGGTGGGGGACCAGGGCTCCCTGGGTCCGAGTTGAGAGCAGGGCAAAAGGTACCCGGGTTCGGATGGAGAGCCGGGTCGTGGGTTTAGCTGGCTTCGGGCCTGGCACCCCGGTGGGGGCCCAAGGCTTCCTGGGTCCGAGTGGAGGGCCGGGCAAAACGACTTTCTGCTGTCCACACTTTGAAGATTTTACACTCGTGCCCCGGAAGTCACGTTAGAGGCTGGCCCAGGCCACCCCCTCCCCCTCCTGGGTGACAAGGCTCCCCGGGGCCGCGTGGAGAGCCAGGCAAAACGCCACATTGGGTGTTTTTCCAGGTAGGGTAGGGCTCCTTTCCAGCACTATCCGCATGTTTTCAACACTTAATCAGGGGAGAGCGCGAACGCAGTCCCCCACTACCAAAAATGGTGCAGTCGAGATTCCCACATTTGGGGAATTCGCCCGGGTCAGCAAAGCACGGGGTGCAATGGCTGAGCCTCGCCGAGGGTGAACCACCTTCATGATCATGGTGTCTCCCCTGCCAGGTAAGTATGAGTTGTACATGCTGGCCATAGAGGAAAGCACTCAATCCACACACCAGTGCCCTGCCGGTCAGTCAACGACTAGTCCCCTCCACGTGGGCGTAACAATGGCCTCTTTGCGGTACCCAACAACCAAGTCTTAAAATTTCCCCTTTAAGCACACACACAAGACACAGTGGCAGTATGTGAGCTTGTAGATATTAAGACTTTGACGCATTTTGAGAACCTTCGATACTATTAGTTAAAGCGCTCACACCTATTTGCACTCAAGACAACCGAGCGCACCACCGTGCTCCATGTCATTTTCTTCAACAGCTGAGCTGGCCTTGTCCAATGGGCAAGGCCTTCCAAAAATATCCATAACTCATCAACGTCCCTCTCCACGGAAGTCTTTAGTAAAAGGCGAAAGGCTTATTCGTCATGAAGAGAGACCCGAGTAATTCTACCCGCTTGCCACAGCGGCCGGCAAAGCCTCTAGCCGCGCCGGTCAAGCGCTTAACGGCGCGCGTGCACGCACACACTTGGCGTGGGCAGCTCCGCAAAACAGCACATGCGTTTTTTCACAGTCCGAGGTGGCCCTGTGCCCCCGCGGCTGGGTTTAAGGCGTCTTGGGTGGGTGGTTAAGAGCGGGTGTCCGGGTTGAAAGCGGGGCCTGTCGGATTGAGGGTGGGGTTTAATGATGTAGGCGTGGCCTATGCGCTTTGGGGGGCAAAACGTTTTAGTGGTGCACAAAGATCTAGTGTTTAGCATGGCCATTCATGAATGACCATTGCTCATTCAGTATGCCGACATGAAAATGCTTACAGCACCTGGTATTCCCAGGCGGTCTCCCATCCAAGTACTAACCGGGCCCGACCCTGCTTAGCTTCCGAGATCGGACGAGATCGGGCGTGTTCAGGGTGGTATGGCCGTAAGCAAAGGCAGCGGTGGCCGGTACGGCCCATATACAGCAGATGGCAGTAGCCAATGCGTTAATGAAAAGCTTACAGCACCTGGTGTTAGATTGTGAAGATTCCGGGGGGGGGTGCTTAAGAGTGGGTACCCGGGTTCGGATGGAGAGCCGGGTCGTGGGTTTAGCTGGCTTCGGGCCTGGCACCCCGGTGGGGGACCAGGGCTCCCTGGGTCCGAGTGGAGA
The DNA here is from genome assembly GCF_951216825.1 of Electrona antarctica. Taxonomy (NCBI): domain Eukaryota; kingdom Metazoa; phylum Chordata; class Actinopteri; order Myctophiformes; family Myctophidae; genus Electrona; species Electrona antarctica. Next base: position 48,364,902 of record NC_136797.1, on the reverse strand, counting down.
GCAGGGCAAAAGGTACCCGGGTTCGGATGGAGAGCCGGGTCGTGGGTTTAGCTGGCTTCGGGCCTGGCACCCCGGTGGGGGCCCAAGGCTTCCTGGGTCCGAGTGGAGGGCCGGGCAAAACGACTTTCTGCTGTCCACACTTTGAAGATTTTACACTCGTGCCCCGGAAGTCACGTTAGAGGCTGGCCCAGGCCACCCCCTCCCCCTCCTGGGTGACAAGGCTCCCCGGGGCCGCGTGGAGAGCCAGGCAAAACGCCACATTGGGTGTTTTTCCAGGTAGGGTAGGGCTCCTTTCCAGCACTATCCGCATGTTTTCAACACTTAATCAGGGGAGAGCGCGAACGCAGTCCCCCACTACCAAAAATGGTGCAGTCGAGATTCCCACATTTGGGGAATTCGCCCGGGTCAGCAAAGCACGGGGTGCAATGGCTGAGCCTCGCCGAGGGTGAACCACCTTCATGATCATGGTGTCTCCCCTGCCAGGTAAGTATGAGTTGTACATGCTGGCCATAGAGGAAAGCACTCAATCCACACACCAGTGCCCTGCCGGTCAGTCAACGACTAGTCCCCTCCACGTGGGCGTAACAATGGCCTCTTTGCGGTACCCAACAACCAAGTCTTAAAATTTCCCCTTTAAGCACACACACAAGACACAGTGGCAGTATGTGAGCTTGTAGATATTAAGACTTTGACGCATTTTGAGAACCTTCGATACTATTAGTTAAAGCGCTCACACCTATTTGCACTCAAGACAACCGAGCGCACCACCGTGCTCCATGTCATTTTCTTCAACAGCTGAGCTGGCCTTGTCCAATGGGCAAGGCCTTCCAAAAATATCCATAACTCATCAACGTCCCTCTCCACGGAAGTCTTTAGTAAAAGGCGAAAGGCTTATTCGTCATGAAGAGAGACCCGAGTAATTCTACCCGCTTGCCACAGCGGCCGGCAAAGCCTCTAGCCGCGCCGGTCAAGCTCTTAACGGCGCGCGTGCACGCACACACTTGGCGTGGGCAGCTCCGCAAAACAGCACATGCGTTTTTTCACAGTCCGAGGTGGCCCTGTGCCCCCGCGGCTGGGTTTAAGGCGTCTTGGGTGGGTGGTTAAGAGCGGGTGACCGGGTTGAAAGCGGGGCCTGTCGGATTGAGGGTGGGGTTTAATGATGTAGGCGTGGCCTATGCGCTTTGGGGGGCAAAACGTTTTAGTGGTGCACAAAGATCTAGTGTTTAGCATGGCCATTCATGAATGACCATTGCTCATTCAGTATGCCGACATGAAAATGCTTACAGCACCTGGTATTCCCAGGCGGTCTCCCATCCAAGTACTAACCGGGCCCGACCCTGCTTAGCTTCCGAGATCGGACGAGATCGGGCGTGTTCAGGGTGGTATGGCCGTAAGCAAAGGCAGCGGTGGCCGGTACGGCCCATATACAGCAGATGGCAGTAGCCAATGCGTTAATGAAAAGCTTACAGCACCTGGTGTTAGATTGTGAAGATTCCGGGGGGGGGTGCTTAAGAGTGGGTACCCGGGTTCGGATGGAGAGCCGGGTCGTGGGTTTAGCTGGCTTCGGGCCTGGCACCCCGGTGGGGGACCAGGGCTCCCTGGGTCCGAGTTGAGAGCAGGGCAAAAGGTACCCGGGTTCGGATGGAGAGCCGGGTCGTGGGTTTAGCTGGCTTCGGGCCTGGCACCCCGGTGGGGGCCCAAGGCTTCCTGGGTCCGAGTGGAGGGCCGGGCAAAACGACTTTCTGCTGTCCACACTTTGAAGATTTTACACTCGTGCCCCGGAAGTCACGTTAGAGGCTGGCCCAGGCCACCCCCTCCCCCTCCTGGGTGACAAGGCTCCCCGGGGCCGCGTGGAGAGCCAGGCAAAACGCCACATTGGGTGTTTTTCCAGGTAGGGTAGGGCTCCTTTCCAGCACTATCCGCATGTTTTCAACACTTAATCAGGGGAGAGCGCGAACGCAGTCCCCCACTACCAAAAATGGTGCAGTCGAGATTCCCACATTTGGGGAATTCGCCCGGGTCAGCAAAGCACGGGGTGCAATGGCTGAGCCTCGCCGAGGGTGAACCACCTTCATGATCATGGTGTCTCCCCTGCCAGGTAAGTATGAGTTGTACATGCTGGCCATAGAGGAAAGCACTCAATCCACACACCAGTGCCCTGCCGGTCAGTCAACGACTAGTCCCCTCCACGTGGGCGTAACAATGGCCTCTTTGCGGTACCCAACAACCAAGTCTTAAAATTTCCCCTTTAAGCACACACACAAGACACAGTGGCAGTATGTGAGCTTGTAGATATTAAGACTTTGACGCATTTTGAGAACCTTCGATACTATTAGTTAAAGCGCTCACACCTATTTGCACTCAAGACAACCGAGCGCACCACCGTGCTCCATGTCATTTTCTTCAACAGCTGAGCTGGCCTTGTCCAATGGGCAAGGCCTTCCAAAAATATCCATAACTCATCAACGTCCCTCTCCACGGAAGTCTTTAGTAAAAGGCGAAAGGCTTATTCGTCATGAAGAGAGACCCGAGTAATTCTACCCGCTTGCCACAGCGGCCGGCAAAGCCTCTAGCCGCGCCGGTCAAGCGCTTAACGGCGCGCGTGCACGCACACACTTGGCGTGGGCAGCTCCGCAAAACAGCACATGCGTTTTTTCACAGTCCGAGGTGGCCCTGTGCCCCCGCGGCTGGGTTTAAGGCGTCTTGGGTGGGTGGTTAAGAGCGGGTGTCCGGGTTGAAAGCGGGGCCTGTCGGATTGAGGGTGGGGTTTAATGATGTAGGCGTGGCCTATGCGCTTTGGGGGGCAAAACGTTTTAGTGGTGCACAAAGATCTAGTGTTTAGCATGGCCATTCATGAATGACCATTGCTCATTCAGTATGCCGACATGAAAATGCTTACAGCACCTGGTATTCCCAGGCGGTCTCCCATCCAAGTACTAACCGGGCCCGACCCTGCTTAGCTTCCGAGATCGGACGAGATCGGGCGTGTTCAGGGTGGTATGGCCGTAAGCAAAGGCAGCGGTGGCAGGTACGGCCCATATACAGCAGATGGCAGTAGCCAATGCGTTAATGAAAAGCTTACAGCACCTGGTGTTAGATTGTGAAGATTCCGGGGGGGGGGTGCTTAAGAGTGGGTACCCGGGTTCGGATGGAGAGCCGGGTCGTGGGTTTAGCTGGCTTCGGGCCTGGCACCCCGGTGGGGGACCAGGGCTCCCTGGGTCCGAGTGGAGAGCAGGGCAAAAGGTACCCGGGTTCGGATGGAGAGCCGGGTCGTGGGTTTAGCTGGCTTCGGGCCTGGCACCCCGGTGGGGGCCCAAGGCTTCCTGGGTCCGAGTGGAGGGCCGGGCAAAACGACTTTCTGCTGTCCACACTTTGAAGATTTTACACTCGTGCCCCGGAAGTCACGTTAGAGGCTGGCCCAGGCCACCCCCTCCCCCTCCTGGGTGACAAGGCTCCCCGGGGCCGCGTGGAGAGCCAGGCAAAACGCCACATTGGGTGTTTTTCAGGTAGGGTAGGGCTCCTTTCCAGCACTATCCGCATGTTTTCAACACTTAATCAGGGGAGAGTGCGAACGCAGTCCCCCACTACCAGAAATTGTGCAGTCGAGATTCCCACATTTGGGGAATTCGCCCGGGTCAGCAAAGCACGGGGTGCAATGGCTGAGCCTCGCCGAGGATGAACCACCTTCATGATCATGGTGTCTACCCTGCCAGGTAAGTATGAGTTGTACATGCTGGCCATAGAGGAAAGCACTCAATCCACACACCAGTGCCCTGCCGGTCAGTCAACGACTAGTCCCCTCCACGTGGGCGTAACAATGGCCTCTTTGCGGTACCCAACAACCAAGTCTTAAAATTCCCCTTTAAGCACACACACAAGACACAGTGGCAGTATGTGAGCTTGCAGATATTAAGACTTTGACACATTTTGAGAACCTTCGATACTATTAGTTAAAGCGCTCACACCTATTTGCACTCAAGACAACCGAGCGCACCACCGTGCTCCATGTCATTTTCTTCAACAGCTGAGCTGGCCTTGTCCAATGGGCAAGGCCTTCCAAAAATATCCATAACTCATCAACGTCCCTCTCCACGGAAGTCTTTAGTAAAAGGCGAAAGGCTTATTCGTCATGAAGAGAGACCCGAGTAATTCTACCCGCTTGCCACAGCGGCCGGCAAAGCCTCTAGCCGCGCCGGTCAAGCGCTTAACGGCGCGCGTGCACGCACACACTTGGCGTGGGCAGCTCCGCAAAACAGCACATGCGTTATTTCACAGTCCGAGGTGGCCCTGTGCCCCCGCGGCTGGGTTTAAGGCGTCTTGGGTGGGTGGTTAAGAGCGGGTGTCCGGGTTGAAAGCGGGGCCTGTCGGATTGAGGGTGGGGTTTAATGATGTAGGCGTGGCCTATGCGCTTTGGGGGGCAAAAAGTTTTAGTGGTGCACAAAGATCTAGTGTTTAGCATGGCCATTCATGAAGGACCATTGCTCATTCAGTATGCCGACATGAAAATGCTTACAGCACCTGGTATTCCCAGGCGGTCTCCCATCCAAGTACTAACCAGGCCCGACCCTGCTTAGCTTCCGAGATCGGACGAGATCGGGCGTGTTCAGGGTGGTATGGCCGTAAGCAAAGGCAGCGGTGGCCGGTACGGCCCATATACAGCAGATGGCAGTAGCCAATGCGTTAATGAAAAGCTTACAGCACCTGGTGTTAGATTGTGAAGATTCCGGGGGGGTGCTTAAGAGTGGGTACCCGGGTTCGGATGGAGAGCCGGGTCGTGGGTTTAGCTGGCTTCGGGCCTGGCACCCCGGTGGGAGACCAGGGCTCCCTGGGTCCGAGTGGAGAGCAGGGCAAAAGGTACCCGGGTTCGGATGGAGAGCCGGGTCGTGGGTTTAGCTGGCTTCGGGCCTGGCACCCCGGTGGGGGCCCAAGGCTTCCTGGGTCCGAGTGGAGGGCCGGGCAAAACGACTTTCTGCTGTCCACACTTTGAAGATTTTACACTCGTGCCCCGGAAGTCACGTTAGAGGCTGGCCCAGGCCACCCCCTCCCCCTCCTGGGTGACAAGGCTCCCCGGGGCCGCGTGGAGAGCCAGGCAAAACGCCACATTGGGTGTTTTTCAGGTAGGGTAGGGCTCCTTTCCAGCACTATCCGCATGTTTTCAACACTTAATCAGGGGAGAGCGCGAACGCAGTCCCCCACTACCAGAAATTGTGCAGTCGAGATTCCCACATTTGGGGAATTCGCCCGGGTCAGCAAAGCACGGGGTGCAATGGCTGAGCCTCGCCGAGGATGAACCACCTTCATGATCATGGTGTCTACCCTGCCAGGTAAGTATGAGTTGTACATGCTGGCCATAGAGGAAAGCACTCAATCCACACACCAGTGCCCTGCCGGTCAGTCAACGACTAGTCCCCTCCACGTGGGCGTAACAATGGCCTCTTTGCGGTACCCAACAACCAAGTCTTAAAATTCCCCTTTAAGCACACACACAAGACACAGTGGCAGTATGTGAGCTTGCAGATATTAAGACTTTGACACATTTTGAGAACCTTCGATACTATTAGTTAAAGCGCTCACACCTATTTGCACTCAAGACAACCGAGCGCACCACCGTGCTCCATGTCATTTTCTTCAACGGCTGAGCTGGCCTTGTCCAATGGGCAAGGCCTTCCAAAAATATCCATAACTCATCAACGTCCCTCTCCACGGAAGTCTTTAGTAAAAGGCGAAAGGCTTATTCGTCATGAAGAGAGACCCGAGTAATTCTACCCGCTTGCCACAGCGGCCGGCAAAGCCTCTAGCCGCGCCGGTCAAGCGCTTAACGGCGCGCGTGCACGCACACACTTGGCGTGGGCAGCTCCGCAAAACAGCACATGCGTTATTTCACAGTCCGAGGTGGCCCTGTGCCCCCGCGGCTGGGTTTAAGGCGTCTTGGGTGGGTGGTTAAGAGCGGGTGTCCGGGTTGAAAGCGGGGCCTGTCGGATCGAGGGTGGGGTTTAATGATGTAGGCGTGGCCTATGCGCTTTGGGGGGCAAAAAGTTTTAGTGGTGCACAAAGATCTAGTGTTTAGCATGGCCATTCATGAATGACCATTGCTCATTCAGTATGCCGACATGAAAATGCTTACAGCACCTGGTATTCCCAGGCGGTCTCCCATCCAAGTACTAACCGGGCCCGACCCTGCTTAGCTTCCGAGATCGGACGAGATCGGGCGTGTTCAGGGTGGTATGGCCGTAAGCAAAGGCAGCGGTGGCCGGTACGGCCCATATACAGCAGATGGCAGTAGCCAATGCGTTAATGAAAAGCTTACAGCACCTGGTGTTAGATTGTGAAGATTCCGGGGGGGTGCTTAAGAGTGGGTACCCGGGTTCGGATGGAGAGCCGGGTCGTGGGTTTAGCTGGCTTCGGGCCTGGCACCCCGGTGGGAGACCAGGGCTCCCTGGGTCCGAGTGGAGAGCAGGGCAAAAGGTACCCGGGTTCGGATGGAGAGCCGGGTCGTGGGTTTAGCTGGCTTCGGGCCTGTCACCCCGGTGGGGGCCCAAGGCTTCCTGGGTCCGAGTGGAGGGCCGGGCAAAACGACTTTCTGCTGTCCACACTTTGAAGATTTTACACTCGTGCCCCGGAAGTCACGTTAGAGGCTGGCCCAGGCCACCCCCTCCCCCTCCTGGGTGACAAGGCTCCCCGGGGCCGCGTGGAGAGCCAGGCAAAACGCCACATTGGGTGTTTTTCAGGTAGGGTAGGGCTCCTTTCCAGCACTATCCGCATGTTTTCAACACTTAATCAGGGGAGAGCGCGAACGCAGTCCCCCACTACCAGAAATTGTGCAGTCGAGATTCCCACATTTGGGGAATTCGCCCGGGTCAGCAAAGCACGGGGTGCAATGGCTGAGCCTCGCCGAGGATGAACCACCTTCGTGATCATGGTGTCTACCCTGCCAGGTAAGTATGAGTTGTACATGCTGGCCATAGAGGAAAGCACTCAATCCACACACCAGTGCCCTGCCGGTCAGTCAACGACTAGTCCCCTCCACGTGGGCGTAACAATGGCCTCTTTGCGGTACCCAACAACCAAGTCTTAAAATTCCCCTTTAAGCACACACACAAGACACAGTGGCAGTATGTGAGCTTGCAGATATTAAGACTTTGACACATTTTGAGAACCTTCGATACTATTAGTTAAAGCGCTCACACCTATTTGCACTCAAGACAACCGAGCGCACCACCGTGCTCCATGTCATTTTCTTCAACAGCTGAGCTGGCCTTGTCCAATGGGCAAGGCCTTCCAAAAATATCCATAACTCATCAACGTCCCTCTCCACGGAAGTCTTTAGTAAAAGGCGAAAGGCTTATTCGTCATGAAGAGAGACCCGAGTAATTCTACCCGCTTGCCACAGCGGCCGGCAAAGCCTCTAGCCGCGCCGGTCAAGCGCTTAACGGCGCGCGTGCACGCACACACTTGGCGTGGGCAGCTCCGCAAAACAGCACATGCGTTATTTCACAGTCCGAGGTGGCCCTGTGCCCCCGCGGCTGGGTTTAAGGCGTCTTGGGTGGGTGGTTAAGAGCGGGTGTCCGGGTTGAAAGCGGGGCCTGTCGGATTGAGGGTGGGGTTTAATGATGTAGGCGTGGCCTATGCGCTTTGGGGGGCAAAAAGTTTTAGTGGTGCACAAAGATCTAGTGTTTAGCATGGCCATTCATGAATGACCATTGCTCATTCAGTATGCCGACATGAAAAAGCTTACAGCACCTGGTATTCCCAGGCGGTCTCCCATCCAAGTACTAACCAGGCCCGACCCTGCTTAGCTTCCGAGATCGGACGAGATCGGGCGTGTTCAGGGTGGTATGGCCGTAAGCAAAGGCAGCGGTGGCCGGTACGGCCCATATACAGCAGATGGCAGTAGCCAATGCGTTAATGAAAAGCTTACAGCACCTGGTGTTAGATTGTGAAGATTCCGGGGGGGTGCTTAAGAGTGGGTACCCGGGTTCGGATGGAGAGCCGGGTCGTGGGTTTAGCTGGCTTCGGGCCTGGCACCCCGGTGGGAGACCAGGGCTCCCTGGGTCCGAGTGGAGAGCAGGGCAAAAGGTACCCGGGTTCGGATGGAGAGCCGGGTCGTGGGTTTAGCTGGCTTCGGGCCTGGCACCCCGGTGGGGGCCCAAGGCTTCCTGGGTCCGAGTGGAGGGCCGGGCAAAACGACTTTCTGCTGTCCACACTTTGAAGATTTTACACTCGTGCCCCGGAAGTCACGTTAGAGGCTGGCCCAGGCCACCCCCTCCCCCTCCTGGGTGACAAGGCTCCCCGGGGCCGCGTGGAGAGCCAGGCAAAACGCCACATTGGGTGTTTTTCAGGTAGGGTAGGGCTCCTTTCCAGCACTATCCGCATGTTTTCAACACTTAATCAGGGGAGAGCGCGAACGCAGTCCCCCACTACCAGAAATTGTGCAGTCGAGATTCCCACATTTGGGGAATTCGCCCGGGTCAGCAAAGCACGGGGTGCAATGGCTGAGCCTCGCCGAGGATGAACCACCTTCGTGATCATGGTGTCTACCCTGCCAGGTAAGTATGAGTTGTACATGCTGGCCATAGAGGAAAGCACTCAATCCACACACCAGTGCCCTGCCGGTCAGTCAACGACTAGTCCCCTCCACGTGGGCGTAACAATGGCCTCTTTGCGGTACCCAACAACCAAGTCTTAAAATTCCCCTTTAAGCACACACACAAGACACAGTGGCAGTATGTGAGCTTGCAGATATTAAGACTTTGACACATTTTGAGAACCTTCGATACTATTAGTTAAAGCGCTCACACCTATTTGCACTCAAGACAACCGAGCGCACCACCGTGCTCCATGTCATTTTCTTCAACAGCTGAGCTGGCCTTGTCCAATGGGCAAGGCCTTCCAAAAATATCCATAACTCATCAACGTCCCTCTCCACGGAAGTCTTTAGTAAAAGGCGAAAGGCTTATTCGTCATGAAGAGAGACCCGAGTAATTCTACCCGCTTGCCACAGCGGCCGGCAAAGCCTCTAGCCGCGCCGGTCAAGCGCTTAACGGCGCGCGTGCACGCACACACTTGGCGTGGGCAGCTCCGCAAAACAGCACATGCGTTATTTCACAGTCCGAGGTGGCCCTGTGCCCCCGCGGCTGGGTTTAAGGCGTCTTGGGTGGGTGGTTAAGAGCGGGTGTCCGGGTTGAAAGCGGGGCCTGTCGGATTGAGGGTGGGGTTTAATGATGTAGGCGTGGCCTATGCGCTTTGGGGGGCAAAAAGTTTTAGTGGTGCACAAAGATCTAGTGTTTAGCATGGCCATTCATGAATGACCATTGCTCATTCAGTATGCCGACATGAAAAAGCTTACAGCACCTGGTATTCCCAGGCGGTCTCCCATCCAAGTACTAACCAGGCCCGACCCTGCTTAGCTTCCGAGATCGGACGAGATCGGGCGTGTTCAGGGTGGTATGGCCGTAAGCAAAGGCAGCGGTGGCCGGTACGGCCCATATACAGCAGATGGCAGTAGCCAATGCGTTAATGAAAAGCTTACAGCACCTGGTGTTAGATTGTGAAGATTCCGGGGGGGTGCTTAAGAGTGGGTACCCGGGTTCGGATGGAGAGCCGGGTCGTGGGTTTAGCTGGCTTCGGGCCTGGCACCCCGGTGGGAGACCAGGGCTCCCTGGGTCCGAGTGGAGAGCAGGGCAAAAGGTACCCGGGTTCGGATGGAGAGCCGGGTCGTGGGTTTAGCTGGCTTCGGGCCTGGCACCCCGGTGGGGGCCCAAGGCTTCCTGGGTCCGAGTGGAGGGCCGGGCAAAACGACTTTCTGCTGTCCACACTTTGAAGATTTTACACTCGTGCCCCGGAAGTCACGTTAGAGGCTGGCCCAGGCCACCCCCTCCCCCTCCTGGGTGACAAGGCTCCCCGGGGCCGCGTGGAGAGCCAGGCAAAACGCCACATTGGGTGTTTTTCAGGTAGGGTAGGGCTCCTTTCCAGCACTATCCGCATGTTTTCAACACTTAATCAGGGGAGAGCGCGAACGCAGTCCCCCACTACCAGAAATTGTGCAGTCGAGATTCCCACATTTGGGGAATTCGCCCGGGTCAGCAAAGCACGGGGTGCAATGGCTGAGCCTCGCCGAGGATGAACCACCTTCGTGATCATGGTGTCTACCCTGCCAGGTAAGTATGAGTTGTACATGCTGGCCATAGAGGAAAGCACTCAATCCACACACCAGTGCCCTGCCGGTCAGTCAACGACTAGTCCCCTCCACGTGGGCGTAACAATGGCCTCTTTGCGGTACCCAACAACCAAGTCTTAAAATTCCCCTTTAAGCACACACACAAGACACAGTGGCAGTATGTGAGCTTGCAGATATTAAGACTTTGACACATTTTGAGAACCTTCGATACTATTAGTTAAAGCGCTCACACCTATTTGCACTCAAGACAACCGAGCGCACCACCGTGCTCCATGTAATTTTCTTCAACAGCTGAGCTGGCCTTGTCCAATGGGCAAGGCCTTCCAAAAATATCCATAACTCATCAACGTCCCTCTCCACGGAAGTCTTTAGTAAAAGGCGAAAGGCTTATTCGTCATGAAGAGAGACCCGAGTAATTCTACCCGCTTGCCACAGCGGCCGGCAAAGCCTCTAGCCGCGCCGGTCAAGCGCTTAACGGCGCGCGTGCACGCACACACTTGGCGTGGGCAGCTCCGCAAAACAGCACATGCGTTATTTCACAGTCCGAGGTGGCCCTGTGCCCCCGCGGCTGGGTTTAAGGCGTCTTGGGTGGGTGGTTAAGAGCGGGTGTCCGGGTTGAAAGCGGGGCCTGTCGGATTGAGGGTGGGGTTTAATGATGTAGGCGTGGCCTATGCGCTTTGGGGGGCAAAAAGTTTTAGTGGTGCACAAAGATCTAGTGTTTAGCATGGCCATTCATGAATGACCATTGCTCATTCAGTATGCCGACATGAAAATGCTTACAGCACCTGGTATTCCCAGGCGGTCTCCCATCCAAGTACTAACCAGGCCCGACCCTGCTTAGCTTCCGAGATCGGACGAGATCGGGCGTGTTCAGGGTGGTATGGCCGTAAGCAAGGGCAGCGGTGGCCGGTACGGCCCATATACAGCAGATGGCAGTAGCCAATGCGTTAATGAAAAGCTTACAGCACCTGGTGTTAGATTGTGAAGATTCCGGGGGGGTGCTTAAGAGTGGGTACCCGGGTTCGGATGGAGAGCCGGGTCGTGGGTTTAGCTGGCTTCGGGCCTGGCACCCCGGTGGGAGACCAGGGCTCCCTGGGTCCGAGTGGAGAGCAGGGCAAAAGGTACCCGGGTTCGGATGGAGAGCCGGGTCGTGGGTTTAGCTGGCTTCGGGCCTGGCACCCCGGTGGGGGCCCAAGGCTTCCTGGGTCCGAGTGGAGGGCCGGGCAAAACGACTTTCTGCTGTCCACACTTTGAAGATTTTACACTCGTGCCCCGGAAGTCACGTTAGAGGCTGGCCCAGGCCACCCCCTCCCCCTCCTGGGTGACAAGGCTCCCCGGGGCCGCGTGGAGAGCCAGGCAAAACGCCACATTGGGTGTTTTTCAGGTAGGGTAGGGCTCCTTTCCAGCACTATCCGCATGTTTTCAACACTTAATCAGGGGAGAGCGCGAACGCAGTCCCCCACTACCAGAAATTGTGCAGTCGAGATTCCCACATTTGGGGAATTCGCCCGGGTCAGCAAAGCACGGGGTGCAATGGCTGAGCCTCGCCGAGGATGAACCACCTTCGTGATCATGGTGTCTACCCTGCCAGGTAAGTATGAGTTGTACATGCTGGCCATAGAGGAAAGCACTCAATCCACACACCAGTGCCCTGCCGGTCAGTCAACGACTAGTCCCCTCCACGTGGGCGTAACAATGGCCTCTTTGCGGTACCCAACAACCAAGTCTTAAAATTCCCCTTTAAGCACACACACAAGACACAGTGGCAGTATGTGAGCTTGCAGATATTAAGACTTTGACACATTTTGAGAACCTTCGATACTATTAGTTAAAGCGCTCACACCTATTTGCACTCAAGACAACCGAGCGCACCACCGTGCTCCATGTCATTTTCTTCAACAGCTGAGCTGGCCTTGTCCAATGGGCAAGGCCTTCCAAAAATATCCATAACTCATCAACGTCCCTCTCCACGGAAGTCTTTAGTAAAAGGCGAAAGGCTTATTCGTCATGAAGAGAGACCCGAGTAATTCTACCCGCTTGCCACAGCGGCCGGCAAAGCCTCTAGCCGCGCCGGTCAAGCGCTTAACGGCGCGCGTGCACGCACACACTTGGCGTGGGCAGCTCCGCAAAACAGCACATGCGTTATTTCACAGTCCGAGGTGGCCCTGTGCCCCCGCGGCTGGGTTTAAGGCGTCTTGGGTGGGTGGTTAAGAGCGGGTGTCCGGGTTGAAAGCGGGGCCTGTCGGATTGAGGGTGGGGTTTAATGATGTAGGCGTGGCCTATGCGCTTTGGGGGGCAAAAAGTTTTAGTGGTGCACAAAGATCTAGTGTTTAGCATGGCCATTCATGAATGACCATTGCTCATTCAGTATGCCGACATGAAAATGCTTACAGCACCTGGTATTCCCAGGCGGTCTCCCATCCAAGTACTAACCAGGCCCGACCCTGCTTAGCTTCCGAGATCGGACGAGATCGGGCGTGTTCAGGGTGGTATGGCCGTAAGCAAAGGCAGCGGTGGCCGGTACGGCCCATATACAGCAGATGGCAGTAGCCAATGCGTTAATGAAAAGCTTACAGCACCTGGTGTTAGATTGTGAAGATTCCGGGGGGGTGCTTACGAGTGGGTACCCGGGTTCGGATGGAGAGCCGGGTCGTGGGTTTAGCTGGCTTCGGGCCTGGCACCCCGGTGGGAGACCAGGGCTCCCTGGGTCCGAGTGGAGAGCAGGGCAAAAGGTACCCGGGTTCGGATGGAGAGCCGGGTCGTGGGTTTAGCTGGCTTCGGGCCTGGCACCCCGGTGGGGGCCCAAGGCTTCCTGGGTCCGAGTGGAGGGCCGGGCAAAACGACTTTCTGCTGTCCACACTTTGAAGATTTTACACTCGTGCCCCGGAAGTCACGTTAGAGGCTGGCCCAGGCCACCCCCTCCCCCTCCTGGGTGACAAGGCTCCCCGGGGCCGCGTGGAGAGCCAGGCAAAACGCCACATTGGGTGTTTTTCAGGTAGGGTAGGGCTCCTTTCCAGCACTATCCGCATGTTTTCAACACTTAATCAGGGGAGAGCGCGAACGCAGTCCCCCACTACCAGAAATTGTGCAGTCGAGATTCCCACATTTGGGGAATTCGCCCGGGTCAGCAAAGCACGGGGTGCAATGGCTGAGCCTCGCCGAGGATGAACCACCTTCGTGATCATGGTGTCTACCCTGCCAGGTAAGTATGAGTTGTACATGCTGGCCATAGAGGAAAGCACTCAATCCACACACCAGTGCCCTGCCGGTCAGTCAACGACTAGTCCCCTCCACGTGGGCGTAACAATGGCCTCTTTGCGGTACCCAACAACCAAGTCTTAAAATTCCCCTTTAAGCACACACACAAGACACAGTGGCAGTATGTGAGCTTGCAGATATTAAGACTTTGACACATTTTGAGAACCTTCGATACTATTAGTTAAAGCGCTCACACCTATTTGCACTCAAGACAACCGAGCGCACCACCGTGCTCCATGTCATTTTCTTCAACAGCTGAGCTGGCCTTGTCCAATGGGCAAGGCCTTCCAAAAATATCCATAACTCATCAACGTCCCTCTCCACGGAAGTCTTTAGTAAAAGGCGAAAGGCTTATTCGTCATGAAGAGAGACCCGAGTAATTCTACCCGCTTGCCACAGCGGCCGGCAAAGCCTCTAGCCGCGCCGGTCAAGCGCTTAACGGCGCGCGTGCACGCACACACTTGGCGTGGGCAGCTCCGCAAAACAGCACATGCGTTATTTCACAGTCCGAGGTGGCCCTGTGCCCCCGCGGCTGGGTTTAAGGCGTCTTGGGTGGGTGGTTAAGAGCGGGTGTCCGGGTTGAAAGCGGGGCCTGTCGGATTGAGGGTGGGGTTTAATGATGTAGGCGTGGCCTATGCGCTTTGGGGGGCAAAAAGTTTTAGTGGTGCACAAAGATCTAGTGTTTAGCATGGCCATTCATGAATGACCATTGCTCATTCAGTATGCCGACATGAAAATGCTTACAGCACCTGGTATTCCCAGGCGGTCTCCCATCCAAGTACTAACCAGGCCCGACCCTGCTTAGCTTCCGAGATCGGACGAGATCGGGCGTGTTCAGGGTGGTATGGCCGTAAGCAAAGGCAGCGGTGGCCGGTACGGCCCATATACAGCAGATGGCAGTAGCCAATGCGTTAATGAAAAGCTTACAGCACCTGGTGTTAGATTGTGAAGATTCCGGGGGGGTGCTTACGAGTGGGTACCCGGGTTCGGATGGAGAGCCGGGTCGTGGGTTTAGCTGGCTTCGGGCCTGGCACCCCGGTGGGAGACCAGGGCTCCCTGGGTCCGAGTGGAGAGCAGGGCAAAAGGTACCCGGGTTCGGATGGAGAGCCGGGTCGTGGGTTTAGCTGGCTTCGGGCCTGGCACCCCGGTGGGGGCCCAAGGCTTCCTGGGTCCGAGTGGAGGGCCGGGCAAAACGACTTTCTGCTGTCCACACTTTGAAGATTTTACACTCGTGCCCCGGAAGTCACGTTAGAGGCTGGCCCAGGCCACCCCCTCCCCCTCCTGGGTGACAAGGCTCCCCGGGGCCGCGTGGAGAGCCAGGCAAAACGCCACATTGGGTGTTTTTCAGGTAGGGTAGGGCTCCTTTCCAGCACTATCCGCATGTTTTCAACACTTAATCAGGGGAGAGCGCGAACGCAGTCCCCCACTACCAGAAATTGTGCAGTCGAGATTCCCACATTTGGGGAATTCGCCCGGGTCAGCAAAGCACGGGGTGCAATGGCTGAGCCTCGCCGAGGATGAACCACCTTCGTGATCATGGTGTCTACCCTGCCAGGTAAGTATGAGTTGTACATGCTGGCCATAGAGGAAAGCACTCAATCCACACACCAGTGCCCTGCCGGTCAGTCAACGACTAGTCCCCTCCACGTGGGCGTAACAATGGCCTCTTTGCGGTACCCAACAACCAAGTCTTAAAATTCCCCTTTAAGCACACACACAAGACACAGTGGCAGTATGTGAGCTTGCAGATATTAAGACTTTGACACATTTTGAGAACCTTCGATACTATTAGTTAAAGCGCTCACACCTATTTGCACTCAAGACAACCGAGCGCACCACCGTGCTCCATGTCATTTTCTTCAACAGCTGAGCTGGCCTTGTCCAATGGGCAAGGCCTTCCAAAAATATCCATAACTCATCAACGTCCCTCTCCACGGAAGTCTTTAGTAAAAGGCGAAAGGCTTATTCGTCATGAAGAGAGACCCGAGTAATTCTACCCGCTTGCCACAGCGGCCGGCAAAGCCTCTAGCCGCGCCGGTCAAGCGCTTAACGGCGCGCGTGCACGCACACACTTGGCGTGGGCAGCTCCGCAAAACAGCACATGCGTTATTTCACAGTCCGAGGTGGCCCTGTGCCCCCGCGGCTGGGTTTAAGGCGTCTTGGGTGGGTGGTTAAGAGCGGGTGTCCGGGTTGAAAGCGGGGCCTGTCGGATTGAGGGTGGGGTTTAATGATGTAGGCGTGGCCTATGCGCTTTGGGGGGCAAAAAGTTTTAGTGGTGCACAAAGATCTAGTGTTTAGCATGGCCATTCATGAATGACCATTGCTCATTCAGTATGCCGACATGAAAATGCTTACAGCACCTGGTATTCCCAGGCGGTCTCCCATCCAAGTACTAACCAGGCCCGACCCTGCTTAGCTTCCGAGATCGGACGAGATCGGGCGTGTTCAGGGTGGTATGGCCGTAAGCAAAGGCAGCGGTGGCCGGTACGGCCCATATACAGCAGATGGCAGTAGCCAATGCGTTAATGAAAAGCTTACAGCACCTGGTGTTAGATTGTGAAGATTCCGGGGGGGTGCTTAAGAGTGGGTACCCGGGTTCGGATGGAGAGCCGGGTCGTGGGTTTAGCTGGCTTCGGGCCTGGCACCCCGGTGGGAGACCAGGGCTCCCTGGGTCCGAGTGGAGAGCAGGGCAAAAGGTACCCGGGTTCGGATGGAGAGCCGGGTCGTGGGTTTAGCTGGCTTCGGGCCTGGCACCCCGGTGGGGGCCCAAGGCTTCCTGGGTCCGAGTGGAGGGCCGGGCAAAACGACTTTCTGCTGTCCACACTTTGAAGATTTTACACTCGTGCCCCGGAAGTCACGTTAGAGGCTGGCCCAGGCCACCCCCTCCCCCTCCTGGGTGACAAGGCTCCCCGGGGCCGCGTGGAGAGCCAGGCAAAACGCCACATTGGGTGTTTTTCAGGTAGGGTAGGGCTCCTTTCCAGCACTATCCGCATGTTTTCAACACTTAATCAGGGGAGAGCGCGAACGCAGTCCCCCACTACCAGAAATTGTGCAGTCGAGATTCCCACATTTGGGGAATTCGCCCGGGTCAGCAAAGCACGGGGTGCAATGGCTGAGCCTCGCCGAGGATGAACCACCTTCGTGATCATGGTGTCTACCCTGCCAGGTAAGTATGAGTTGTACATGCTGGCCATAGAGGAAAGCACTCAATCCACACACCAGTGCCCTGCCGGTCAGTCAACGACTAGTCCCCTCCACGTGGGCGTAACAATGGCCTCTTTGCGGTACCCAACAACCAAGTCTTAAAATTCCCCTTTAAGCACACACACAAGACACAGTGGCAGTATGTGAGCTTGCAGATATTAAGACTTTGACACATTTTGAGAACCTTCGATACTATTAGTTAAAGCGCTCACACCTATTTGCACTCAAGACAACCGAGCGCACCACCGTGCTCCATGTCATTTTCTTCAACAGCTGAGCTGGCCTTGTCCAATGGGCAAGGCCTTCCAAAAATATCCATAACTCATCAACGTCCCTCTCCACGGAAGTCTTTAGTAAAAGGCGAAAGGCTTATTCGTCATGAAGAGAGACCCGAGTAATTCTACCCGCTTGCCACAGCGGCCGGCAAAGCCTCTAGCCGCGCCGGTCAAGCGCTTAACGGCGCGCGTGCACGCACACACTTGGCGTGGGCAGCTCCGCAAAACAGCACATGCGTTATTTCACAGTCCGAGGTGGCCCTGTGCCCCCGCGGCTGGGTTTAAGGCGTCTTGGGTGGGTGGTTAAGAGCGGGTGTCCGGGTTGAAAGCGGGGCCTGTCGGATTGAGGGTGGGGTTTAATGATGTAGGCGTGGCCTATGCGCTTTGGGGGGCAAAAAGTTTTAGTGGTGCACAAAGATCTAGTGTTTAGCATGGCCATTCATGAATGACCATTGCTCATTCAGTATGCCGACATGAAAATGCTTACAGCACCTGGTATTCCCAGGCGGTCTCCCATCCAAGTACTAACCAGGCCCGACCCTGCTTAGCTTCCGAGATCGGACGAGATCGGGCGTGTTCAGGGTGGTATGGCCGTAAGCAAAGGCAGCGGTGGCCGGTACGGCCCATATACAGCAGATGGCAGTAGCCAATGCGTTAATGAAAAGCTTACAGCACCTGGTGTTAGATTGTGAAGATTCCGGGGGGGTGCTTAAGAGTGGGTACCCGGGTTCGGATGGAGAGCCGGGTCGTGGGTTTAGCTGGCTTCGGGCCTGGCACCCCGGTGGGAGACCAGGGCTCCCTGGGTCCGAGTGGAGAGCAGGGCAAAAGGTACCCGGGTTCGGATGGAGAGCCGGGTCGTGGGTTTAGCTGGCTTCGGGCCTGGCACCCCGGTGGGGGCCCAAGGCTTCCTGGGTCCGAGTGGAGGGCCGGGCAAAACGACTTTCTGCTGTCCACACTTTGAAGATTTTACACTCGTGCCCCGGAAGTCACGTTAGAGGCTGGCCCAGGCCACCCCCTCCCCCTCCTGGGTGACAAGGCTCCCCGGGGCCGCGTGGAGAGCCAGGCAAAACGCCACATTGGGTGTTTTTCAGGTAGGGTAGGGCTCCTTTCCAGCACTATCCGCATGTTTTCAACACTTAATCAGGGGAGAGCGCGAACGCAGTCCCCCACTACCAGAAATTGTGCAGTCGAGATTCCCACATTTGGGGAATTCGCCCGGGTCAGCAAAGCACGGGGTGCAATGGCTGAGCCTCGCCGAGGATGAACCACCTTCGTGATCATGGTGTCTACCCTGCCAGGTAAGTATGAGTTGTACATGCTGGCCATAGAGGAAAGCACTCAATCCACACACCAGTGCCCTGCCGGTCAGTCAACGACTAGTCCCCTCCACGTGGGCGTAACAATGGCCTCTTTGCGGTACCCAACAACCAAGTCTTAAAATTCCCCTTTAAGCACACACACAAGACACAGTGGCAGTATGTGAGCTTGCAGATATTAAGACTTTGACACATTTTGAGAACCTTCGATACTATTAGTTAAAGCGCTCACACCTATTTGCACTCAAGACAACCGAGCGCACCACCGTGCTCCATGTCATTTTCTTCAACAGCTGAGCTGGCCTTGTCCAATGGGCAAGGCCTTCCAAAAATATCCATAACTCATCAACGTCCCTCTCCACGGAAGTCTTTAGTAAAAGGCGAAAGGCTTATTCGTCATGAAGAGAGACCCGAGTAATTCTACCCGCTTGCCACAGCGGCCGGCAAAGCCTCTAGCCGCGCCGGTCAAGCGCTTAACGGCGCGCGTGCACGCACACACTTGGCGTGGGCAGCTCCGCAAAACAGCACATGCGTTATTTCACAGTCCGAGGTGGCCCTGTGCCCCCGCGGCTGGGTTTAAGGCGTCTTGGGTGGGTGGTTAAGAGCGGGTGTCCGGGTTGAAAGCGGGGCCTGTCGGATTGAGGGTGGGGTTTAATGATGTAGGCGTGGCCTATGCGCTTTGGGGGGCAAAAAGTTTTAGTGGTGCACAAAGATCTAGTGTTTAGCATGGCCATTCATGAATGACCATTGCTCATTCAGTATGCCGACATGAAAATGCTTACAGCACCTGGTATTCCCAGGCGGTCTCCCATCCAAGTACTAACCAGGCCCGACCCTGCTTAGCTTCCGAGATCGGACGAGATCGGGCGTGTTCAGGGTGGTATGGCCGTAAGCAAGGGCAGCGGTGGCCGGTACGGCCCATATACAGCAGATGGCAGTAGCCAATGCGTTAATGAAAAGCTTACAGCACCTGGTGTTAGATTGTGAAGATTCCGGGGGGGTGCTTAAGAGTGGGTACCCGGGTTCGGATGGAGAGCCGGGTCGTGGGTTTAGCTGGCTTCGGGCCTGGCACCCCGGTGGGAGACCAGGGCTCCCTGGGTCCGAGTGGAGAGCAGGGCAAAAGGTACCCTGGTTCGGATGGAGAGCCGGGTCGTGGGTTTAGCTGGCTTCGGGCCTGGCACCCCGGTGGGGGCCCAAGGCTTCCTGGGTCCGAGTGGAGGGCCGGGCAAAACGACTTTCTGCTGTCCACACTTTGAAGATTTTACACTCGTGCCCCGGAAGTCACGTTAGAGGCTGGCCCAGGCCACCCCCTCCCCCTCCTGGGTGACAAGGCTCCCCGGGGCCGCGTGGAGAGCCAGGCAAAACGCCACATTGGGTGTTTTTCAGGTAGGGTAGGGCTCCTTTCCAGCACTATCCGCATGTTTTCAACACTTAATCAGGGGAGAGCGCGAACGCAGTCCCCCACTACCAGAAATTGTGCAGTCGAGATTCCCACATTTGGGGAATTCGCCCGGGTCAGCAAAGCACGGGGTGCAATGGCTGAGCCTCGCCGAGGATGAACCACCTTCGTGATCATGGTGTCTACCCTGCCAGGTAAGTATGAGTTGTACATGCTGGCCATAGAGGAAAGCACTCAATCCACACACCAGTGCCCTGCCGGTCAGTCAACGACTAGTCCCCTCCACGTGGGCGTAACAATGGCCTCTTTGCGGTACCCAACAACCAAGTCTTAAAATTCCCCTTTAAGCACACACACAAGACACAGTGGCAGTATGTGAGCTTGCAGATATTAAGACTTTGACACATTTTGAGAACCTTCGATACTATTAGTTAAAGCGCTCACACCTATTTGCACTCAAGACAACCGAGCGCACCACCGTGCTCCATGTCATTTTCTTCAACAGCTGAGCTGGCCTTGTCCAATGGGCAAGGCCTTCCAAAAATATCCATAACTCATCAACGTCCCTCTCCACGGAAGTCTTTAGTAAAAGGCGAAAGGCTTATTCGTCATGAAGAGAGACCCGAGTAATTCTACCCGCTTGCCACAGCGGCCGGCAAAGCCTCTAGCCGCGCCGGTCAAGCGCTTAACGGCGCGCGTGCACGCACACACTTGGCGTGGGCAGCTCCGCAAAACAGCACATGCGTTATTTCACAGTCCGAGGTGGCCCTGTGCCCCCGCGGCTGGGTTTAAGGCGTCTTGGGTGGGTGGTTAAGAGCGGGTGTCCGGGTTGAAAGCGGGGCCTGTCGGATTGAGGGTGGGGTTTAATGATGTAGGCGTGGCCTATGCGCTTTGGGGGGCAAAAAGTTTTAGTGGTGCACAAAGATCTAGTGTTTAGCATGGCCATTCATGAATGACCATTGCTCATTTAGTATGCCGACATGAAAATGCTTACAGCACCTGGTATTCCCAGGCGGTCTCCCATCCAAGTACTAACCAGGCCCGACCCTGCTTAGCTTCCGAGATCGGACGAGATCGGGCGTGTTCAGGGTGGTATGGCCGTAAGCAAAGGCAGCGGTGGCCGGTACGGCCCATATACAGCAGATGGCAGTAGCCAATGCGTTAATGAAAAGCTTACAGCACCTGGTGTTAGATTGTGAAGATTCCGGGGGGGTGCTTAAGAGTGGGTACCCGGGTTCGGATGGAGAGCCGGGTCGTGGGTTTAGCTGGCTTCGGGCCTGGCACCCCGGTGGGAGACCAGGGCTCCCTGGGTCCGAGTGGAGAGCAGGGCAAAAGGTACCCGGGTTCGGATGGAGAGCCGGGTCGTGGGTTTAGCTGGCTTCGGGCCTGTCACCCCGGTGGGGGCCCAAGGCTTCCTGGGTCCGAGTGGAGGGCCGGGCAAAACGACTTTCTGCTGTCCACACTTTGAAGATTTTACACTCGTGCCCCGGAAGTCACGTTAGAGGCTGGCCCAGGCCACCCCCTCCCCCTCCTGGGTGACAAGGCTCCCCGGGGCCGCGTGGAGAGCCAGGCAAAACGCCACATTGGGTGTTTTTCAGGTAGGGTAGGGCTCCTTTCCAGCACTATCCGCATGTTTTCAACACTTAATCAGGGGAGAGCGCGAACGCAGTCCCCCACTACCAGAAATTGTGCAGTCGAGATTCCCACATTTGGGGAATTCGCCCGGGTCAGCAAAGCACGGGGTGCAATGGCTGAGCCTCGCCGAGGATGAACCACCTTCGTGATCATGGTGTCTACCCTGCCAGGTAAGTATGAGTTGTACATGCTGGCCATAGAGGAAAGCACTCAATCCACACACCAGTGCCCTGCCGGTCAGTCAACGACTAGTCCCCTCCACGTGGGCGTAACAATGGCCTCTTTGCGGTACCCAACAACCAAGTCTTAAAATTCCCCTTTAAGCACACACACAAGACACAGTGGCAGTATGTGAGCTTGCAGATATTAAGACTTTGACACATTTTGAGAACCTTCGATACTATTAGTTAAAGCGCTCACACCTATTTGCACTCAAGACAACCGAGCGCACCACCGTGCTCCATGTCATTTTCTTCAACAGCTGAGCTGGCCTTGTCCAATGGGCAAGGCCTTCCAAAAATATCCATAACTCATCAACGTCCCTCTCCACGGAAGTCTTTAGTAAAAGGCGAAAGGCTTATTCGTCATGAAGAGAGACCCGAGTAATTCTACCCGCTTGCCACAGCGGCCGGCAAAGCCTCTAGCCGCGCCGGTCAAGCGCTTAACGGCGCGCGTGCACGCACACACTTGGCGTGGGCAGCTCCGCAAAACAGCACATGCGTTATTTCACAGTCCGAGGTGGCCCTGTGCCCCCGCGGCTGGGTTTAAGGCGTCTTGGGTGGGTGGTTAAGAGCGGGTGTCCGGGTTGAAAGCGGGGCCTGTCGGATTGAGGGTGGGGTTTAATGATGTAGGCGTGGCCTATGCGCTTTGGGGGGCAAAAAGTTTTAGTGGTGCACAAAGATCTAGTGTTTAGCATGGCCATTCATGAATGACCATTGCTCATTCAGTATGCCGACATGAAAATGCTTACAGCACCTGGTATTCCCAGGCGGTCTCCCATCCAAGTACTAACCAGGCCCGACCCTGCTTAGCTTCCGAGATCGGACGAGATCGGGCGTGTTCAGGGTGGTATGGCCGTAAGCAAAGGCAGCGGTGGCCGGTACGGCCCATATACAGCAGATGGCAGTAGCCAATGCGTTAATGAAAAGCTTACAGCACCTGGTGTTAGATTGTGAAGATTCCGGGGGGGTGCTTAAGAGTGGGTACCCGGGTTCGGATGGAGAGCCGGGTCGTGGGTTTAGCTGGCTTCGGGCCTGGCACCCCGGTGGGAGACCAGGGCTCCCTGGGTCCGAGTGGAGAGCAGGGCAAAAGGTACCCGGGTTCGGATGGAGAGCCGGGTCGTGGGTTTAGCTGGCTTCGGGCCTGGCACCCCGGTGGGGGCCCAAGGCTTCCTGGGTCCGAGTGGAGGGCCGGGCAAAACGACTTTCTGCTGTCCACACTTTGAAGATTTTACACTCGTGCCCCGGAAGTCACGTTAGAGGCTGGCCCAGGCCACCCCCTCCCCCTCCTGGGTGACAAGGCTCCCCGGGGCCGCGTGGAGAGCCAGGCAAAACGCCACATTGGGTGTTTTTCAGGTAGGGTAGGGCTCCTTTCCAGCACTATCCGCATGTTTTCAACACTTAATCAGGGGAGAGCGCGAACGCAGTCCCCCACTACCAGAAATTGTGCAGTCGAGATTCCCACATTTGGGGAATTCGCCCGGGTCAGCAAAGCACGGGGTGCAATGGCTGAGCCTCGCCGAGGATGAACCACCTTCGTGATCATGGTGTCTACCCTGCCAGGTAAGTATGAGTTGTACATGCTGGCCATAGAGGAAAGCACTCAATCCACACACCAGTGCCCTGCCGGTCAGTCAACGACTAGTCCCCTCCACGTGGGCGTAACAATGGCCTCTTTGCGGTACCCAACAACCAAGTCTTAAAATTCCCCTTTAAGCACACACACAAGACACAGTGGCAGTATGTGAGCTTGCAGATATTAAGACTTTGACACATTTTGAGAACCTTCGATACTATTAGTTAAAGCGCTCACACCTATTTGCACTCAAGACAACCGAGCGCACCACCGTGCTCCATGTCATTTTCTTCAACAGCTGAGCTGGCCTTGTCCAATGGGCAAGGCCTTCCAAAAATATCCATAACTCATCAACGTCCCTCTCCACGGAAGTCTTTAGTAAAAGGCGAAAGGCTTATTCGTCATGAAGAGAGACCCGAGTAATTCTACCCGCTTGCCACAGCGGCCGGCAAAGCCTCTAGCCGCGCCGGTCAAGCGCTTAACGGCGCGCGTGCACGCACACACTTGGCGTGGGCAGCTCCGCAAAACAGCACATGCGTTATTTCACAGTCCGAGGTGGCCCTGTGCCCCCGCGGCTGGGTTTAAGGCGTCTTGGGTGGGTGGTTAAGAGCGGGTGTCCGGGTTGAAAGCGGGGCCTGTCGGATTGAGGGTGGGGTTTAATGATGTAGGCGTGGCCTATGCGCTTTGGGGGGCAAAAAGTTTTAGTGGTGCACAAAGATCTAGTGTTTAGCATGGCCATTCATGAATGACCATTGCTCATTCAGTATGCCGACATGAAAATGCTTACAGCACCTGGTATTCCCAGGCGGTCTCCCATCCAAGTACTAACCAGGCCCGACCCTGCTTAGCTTCCGAGATCGGACGAGATCGGGCGTCTTCAGGGTGGTATGGCCGTAAGCAAAGGCAGCGGTGGCCGGTACGGCCCATATACAGCAGATGGCAGTAGCCAATGCGTTAATGAAAAGCTTACAGCACCTGGTGTTAGATTGTGAAGATTCCGGGGGGGTGCTTAAGAGTGGGTACCCGGGTTCGGATGGAGAGCCGGGTCGTGGGTTTAGCTGGCTTCGGGCCTGGCACCCCGGTGGGAGACCAGGGCTCCCTGGGTCCGAGTGGAGAGCAGGGCAAAAGGTACCCGGGTTCGGATGGAGAGCCGGGTCGTGGGTTTAGCTGGCTTCGGGCCTGGCACCCCGGTGGGGGCCCAAGGCTTCCTGGGTCCGAGTGGAGGGCCGGGCAAAACGACTTTCTGCTGTCCACACTTTGAAGATTTTACACTCGTGCCCCGGAAGTCACGTTAGAGGCTGGCCCAGGCCACCCCCTCCCCCTCCTGGGTGACAAGGCTCCCCGGGGCCGCGTGGAGAGCCAGGCAAAACGCCACATTGGGTGTTTTTCAGGTAGGGTAGGGCTCCTTTCCAGCACTATCCGCATGTTTTCAACACTTAATCAGGGGAGAGCGCGAACGCAGTCCCCCACTACCAGAAATTGTGCAGTCGAGATTCCCACATTTGGGGAATTCGCCCGGGTCAGCAAAGCACGGGGTGCAATGGCTGAGCCTCGCCGAGGATGAACCACCTTCGTGATCATGGTGTCTACCCTGCCAGGTAAGTATGAGTTGTACATGCTGGCCATAGAGGAAAGCACTCAATCCACACACCAGTGCCCTGCCGGTCAGTCAACGACTAGTCCCCTCCACGTGGGCGTAACAATGGCCTCTTTGCGGTACCCAACAACCAAGTCTTAAAATTCCCCTTTAAGCACACACACAAGACACAGTGGCAGTATGTGAGCTTGCAGATATTAAGACTTTGACACATATTGAGAACCTTCGATACTATTAGTTAAAGCGCTCACACCTATTTGCACTCAAGACAACCGAGCGCACCACCGTGCTCCATGTCATTTTCTTCAACAGCTGAGCTGGCCTTGTCCAATGGGCAAGGCCTTCCAAAAATATCCATAACTCATCAACGTCCCTCTCCACGGAAGTCTTTAGTAAAAGGCGAAAGGCTTATTCGTCATGAAGAGAGACCCGAGTAATTCTACCCGCTTGCCACAGCGGCCGGCAAAGCCTCTAGCCGCGCCGGTCAAGCGCTTAACGGCGCGCGTGCACGCACACACTTGGCGTGGGCAGCTCCGCAAAACAGCACATGCGTTATTTCACAGTCCGAGGTGGCCCTGTGCCCCCGCGGCTGGGTTTAAGGCGTCTTGGGTGGGTGGTTAAGAGCGGGTGTCCGGGTTGAAAGCGGGGCCTGTCGGATTGAGGGTGGGGTTTAATGATGTAGGCGTGGCCTATGCGCTTTGGGGGGCAAAAAGTTTTAGTGGTGCACAAAGATCTAGTGTTTAGCATGGCCATTCATGAATGACCATTGCTCATTCAGTATGCCGACATGAAAATGCTTACAGCACCTGGTATTCCCAGGCGGTCTCCCATCCAAGTACTAACCAGGCCCGACTCTGCTTAGCTTCCGAGATCGGACGAGATCGGGCGTGTTCAGGGTGGTATGGCCGTAAGCAAAGGCAGCGGTGGCCGGTACGGCCCATATACAGCAGATGGCAGTAGCCAATGCGTTAATGAAAAGCTTACAGCACCTGGTGTTAGATTGTGAAGATTCCGGGGGGGTGCTTAAGAGTGGGTACCCGGGTTCGGATGGAGAGCCGGGTCGTGGGTTTAGCTGGCTTCGGGCCTGGCACCCCGGTGGGAGACCAGGGCTCCCTGGGTCCGAGTGGAGAGCAGGGCAAAAGGTACCCGGGTTCGGATGGAGAGCCGGGTCGTGGGTTTAGCTGGCTTCGGGCCTGGCACCCCGGTGGGGGCCCAAGGCTTCCTGGGTCCGAGTGGAGGGCCGGGCAAAACGACTTTCTGCTGTCCACACTTTGAAGATTTTACACTCGTGCCCCGGAAGTCACGTTAGAGGCTGGCCCAGGCCACCCCCTCCCCCTCCTGGGTGACAAGGCTCCCCGGGGCCGCGTGGAGAGCCAGGCAAAACGCCACATTGGGTGTTTTTCAGGTAGGGTAGGGCTCCTTTCCAGCACTATCCGCATGTTTTCAACACTTAATCAGGGGAGAGCGCGAACGCAGTCCCCCACTACCAGAAATTGTGCAGTCGAGATTCCCACATTTAGGGAATTCGCCCGGGTCAGCAAACACGGGGTGCAA
Organism: Electrona antarctica; assembly: GCF_951216825.1. Lineage (NCBI taxonomy): Eukaryota > Metazoa > Chordata > Actinopteri > Myctophiformes > Myctophidae > Electrona > Electrona antarctica. Next base: position 48,338,693 of record NC_136797.1, on the reverse strand, counting down.
TGGCTGAGCCTCGCCGAGGATGAACCACCTTCGTGATCATGGTGTCTACCCTGCCAGGTAAGTATGAGTTGTACATGCTGGCCATAGAGGAAAGCACTCAATCCACACACCAGTGCCCTGCCGGTCAGTCAACGACTAGTCCCCTCCACGTGGGCGTAACAATGGCCTCTTTGCGGTACCCAACAACCAAGTCTTAAAATTCCCCTTTAAGCACACACACAAGACACAGTGGCAGTATGTGAGCTTGCAGATATTAACCCTTAGACAGATTACTACTGGAAAACACGTGGAGTTTTGCATTAGTCTTTTCTGCCCTGTACGTGATTTTCCGTAGTTCTCTTTTTTTATTAATACCAATATATTAATTCGGTCCGCACCTCTGTATATAGTATTGAGCATAAATATCAACTACATTTCCCAGAATTCCCGTGTCACGTGACACACGTGTATGCTTTCCTATTGGAAACTGACGCCCAGCCCCCAGTGAACAGGGGGGTTGGTTGACTCCTCCGAGGTGGGCACTGGAGGAAGAGTTTTTGCAGTCGCCGCAAAAAAAACAATCTGAAAAATGATCCATCCGTGTCCAGTGGCATTCTCCAGTCCCAGACCGTTGGCCGGGCTGCAACATCCACCCTCGCGGATTACACGTGTGCAATGTTTTTTCTTCTCCCCACCGGAGTTACCACCAAGGCTGATGCCTTCGCTAAAAGGTAATTTTATTGTATTCGAAAATGCCCTAATATGACATGTCTAGTAAGACGATCCCTATATTTGGCCCGAGCCGACCTAGTGCTGATATCAGATAGATGTGGTAGAACCATATATGGATAGATCTAACTGGTTTAGTCATCGTGACATGCATAGTCGGAGAATATATAACAAGGGTCGGTACTATAGGTGATCGACGTAGCTAACAAAAACATCTGATCAAATGAATGTATTGTACTGTGTCTTTGTGGGCCGAATCGTGGCATCGTGGCATACAAATAGATGTTTGTATAATTAGTATCACGATAAAATAATATGGCGACGTTAGAATGACACCACCAATGAGTGATCGCGTGTAATGTAGCTGCCCAGCGTATATCCAGCACCATCACGTCACCACATTCCACTGGCTGTTGGCTAGTAGTAGTTGCTAACAAACACTGCACAAATGGTACTGGCTATTGGCCGGGCCACAAGCCCGGGCAATAGCCAGTACCAATGTTGCTGGATGATTGCGACGCAATGGTGCTGGATATACCCTGGGCAGCTAGCTACATTACCACCGATCACTCATTGGTGTTTCATTCTAACGTTGCCATATTATTTTATCGTGATACTACTTATACAAGCATCTATTTGTATTTGTCATGCCACGACTCGGCCCACAAAGACACTGCACAATAAAATCATTGATCGCCAGCAGCCGGGTAAAACGCCATGTAATAGTAGCGTGCACTGACTACAGCTAAAATGTTTATTTCTTTTTATATATTTAGAACTGGCATCAGATGAGGAGGAGGAGGAGGAGGATGAAGAGTCAAGACTGCGATGGCGTTCTCCGACACTGAACCGGATTCATTCATTCATTCATTTCAGGGGGGGCAGTTTTTGGGTGTTTTTTTTATTTAGCCTACTCACACATAACCTGACTCCGCCAGATGGGGCAGCAGAGAGTACACTGGGTTCCCCCCTCCTGCTCCCATCTGGGAACTCTCAGGCAGACTTGATGCCCGGCCACAAAACGGCCTGGCCAATCAGCAGCAGCTAGAAGCGAAGTTGCTCACAAAACGGCCTGGCCAATCAGCAGCAGCTAGTAGAAGCTAGAAGCTGCTGCTAGAAGTTGCTAGAAGCTGCTGCTGATTGGCCAGGCCGTTTTGTGGCCGGGCATCAAGTCTGCCTGAGAGTTCCCAGATGGGAGCAGGAGGGGGGAACACAGTGTACACTCTGCTGCCCCATATGGCGGAGTCAGGTTAACTCACACACACACACCGTCAAGGACTGGGTTTGGGGACATTTGGGAGGAGTAGCTCTGATCCATAGCTCTAAATGCGCATTTAGAGCTATGGATCAGAGCTAGGGGAGGAGTAACTGTTTTGTATGTAGGCCTATTTATTTTCTGTAATATTTATCATTTTATTATGTTAGTAGTCGTAAAAAATAAAAGACGCTTTTACAATGAGTTAGACCTGTCATGACTATTTTGTTCACTATTGTGAGGTTTATTGTATATGACTAAGCAAGTTTCAACTGTGATTTACTCTGTAACGGTAGATGGTAATAACTCAATTTCTTTTTTATAATACAGTATACATTCAAGTCTATATTTTGATACATATCATGGGCACCAAGTCATATCAAAACAATGTCCTTGGATGTGTTTTTTATCAAAACTGTGTTTCTTCATAACAGGTTTTTGAGATACATGCATGAATAGACAAGGTACTGGTAGGACTATGTAAACATGGTATATATCAAAATGTGCGTTAGAATGTCTACATTTACCCAAAAAAGAATTCGAGTTTCTATCACGTTCCAATGCAGAGCTATGGGGACTTTTAGCTGGATAGGTCAGATTGGTCCTGACTGACCATGCTATTTATAGATGGCAAAATATCTACTGTGGTACATGTGAGAAACTTTTTATTTTATTTTAATTGAACTAGACAACTCACCCTTTAAAATGAGATATGGCATGGGTGTGTACGCCCAGCAGAAAAAAAGTTCTTTAGAAAATAAAACTTCAACTGGTCATAACTTTTTTTGGTGTTCTAGAAACAGAAAACAGTGTAAATGCAGGCTCTTTTAAATGGCTTCCAACACAAGAACTAAACATTTTATCAACTCAGTTCATTTTTTTCCTGGAAGCAGACAAGTCAAGCTTTCTCTGAAGGTCTTTCGTTGTCACACATTCACAACAGAGAATTTTCAATAAATCATTCAAAAACGCCATTCTGGCCATAGAGAAGTCTACCTACTATATAGAAATCCTTGAAACGCTCAAAGAGTTAAGACTTTGACACATTTTGAGAACCTTCGATACTATTAGTTAAAGCGCTCACACCTATTTGCACTCAAGACAACCGAGCGCACCACCGTGCTCCATGTCATTTTCTTCAACAGCTGAGCTGGCCTTGTCCAATGGGCAAGGCCTTCCAAAAATATCCATAACTCATCAACGTCCCTCTCCACGGAAGTCTTTAGTAAAAGGCGAAAGGCTTATTCGTCATGAAGAGAGACCCGAGTAATTCTACCCGCTTGCCACAGCGGCCGGCAAAGCCTCTAGCCGCGCCGGTCAAGCGCTTAACGGCGCGCGTGCACGCACACACTTGGCGTGGGCAGCTCCGCAAAACAGCACATGCGTTATTTCACAGTCCGAGGTGGCCCTGTGCCCCCGCGGCTGGGTTTAAGGCGTCTTGGGTGGGTGGTTAAGAGCGGGTGTCCGGGTTGAAAGCGGGGCCTGTCGGATTGAGGGTGGGGTTTAATGATGTAGGCGTGGCCTATGCGCTTTGGGGGGCAAAAAGTTTTAGTGGTGCACAAAGATCTAGTGTTTAGCATGGCCATTCATGAATGACCATTGCTCATTCAGTATGCCGACATGAAAATGCTTACAGCACCTGGTATTCCCAGGCGGTCTCCCATCCAAGTACTAACCAGGCCCGACCCTGCTTAGCTTCCGAGATCGGACGAGATCGGGCGTGTTCAGGGTGGTATGGCCGTAAGCAAAGGCAGCGGTGGCCGGTACGGCCCATATACAGCAGATGGCAGTAGCCAATGCGTTAATGAAAAGCTTACAGCACCTGGTGTTAGATTGTGAAGATTCCGGGGGGGTGCTTAAGAGTGGGTACCCGGGTTCGGATGGAGAGCCGGGTCGTGGGTTTAGCTGGCTTCGGGCCTGGCACCCCGGTGGGAGACCAGGGCTCCCTGGGTCCGAGTGGAGAGCAGGGCAAAAGGTACCCGGGTTCGGATGGAGAGCCGGGTCGTGGGTTTAGCTGGCTTCGGGCCTGGCACCCCGGTGGGGGCCCAAGGCTTCCTGGGTCCGAGTGGAGGGCCGGGCAAAACGACTTTCTGCTGTCCACACTTTGAAGATTTTACACTCGTGCCCCGGAAGTCACGTTAGAGGCTGGCCCAGGCCACCCCCTCCCCCTCCTGGGTGACAAGGCTCCCCGGGGCCGCGTGGAGAGCCAGGCAAAACGCCACATTGGGTGTTTTTCAGGTAGGGTAGGGCTCCTTTCCAGCACTATCCGCATGTTTTCAACACTTAATCAGGGGAGAGCGCGAACGCAGTCCCCCACTACCAGAAATTGTGCAGTCGAGATTCCCACATTTGGGGAATTCGACCGGGTCAGCAAAGCACGGGGTGCAATGGCTGAGCCTCGCCGAGGATGAACCACCTTCGTGATCATGGTGTCTACCCTGCCAGGTAAGTATGAGTTGTACATGCTGGCCATAGAGGAAAGCACTCAATCCACACACCAGTGCCCTGCCGGTCAGTCAACGACTAGTCCCCTCCACGTGGGCGTAACAATGGCCTCTTTGCGGTACCCAACAACCAAGTCTTAAAATTCCCCTTTAAGCACACACACAAGACACAGTGGCAGTATGTGAGCTTGCAGATATTAAGACTTTGACACATTTTGAGAACCTTCGATACTATTAGTTAAAGCGCTCACACCTATTTGCACTCAAGACAACCGAGCGCACCACCGTGCTCCATGTCATTTTCTTCAACAGCTGAGCTGGCCTTGTCCAATGGGCAAGGCCTTCCAAAAATATCCATAACTCATCAACGTCCCTCTCCACGGAAGTCTTTAGTAAAAGGCGAAAGGCTTATTCGTCATGAAGAGAGACCCGAGTAATTCTACCCGCTTGCCACAGCGGCCGGCAAAGCCTCTAGCCGCGCCGGTCAAGCGCTTAACGGCGCGCGTGCACGCACACACTTGGCGTGGGCAGCTCCGCAAAACAGCACATGCGTTATTTCACAGTCCGAGGTGGCCCTGTGCCCCCGCGGCTGGGTTTAAGGCGTCTTGGGTGGGTGGTTAAGAGCGGGTGTCCGGGTTGAAAGCGGGGCCTGTCGGATTGAGGGTGGGGTTTAATGATGTAGGCGTGGCCTATGCGCTTTGGGGGGCAAAAAGTTTTAGTGGTGCACAAAGATCTAGTGTTTAGCATGGCCATTCATGAATGACCATTGCTCATTCAGTATGCCGACATGAAAATGCTTACAGCACCTGGTATTCCCAGGCGGTCTCCCATCCAAGTACTAACCAGGCCCGACCCTGCTTAGCTTCCGAGATCGGACGAGATCGGGCGTGTTCAGGGTGGTATGGCCGTAAGCAAAGGCAGCGGTGGCCGGTACGGCCCATATACAGCAGATGGCAGTAGCCAATGCGTTAATGAAAAGCTTACAGCACCTGGTGTTAGATTGTGAAGATTCCGGGGGGGTGCTTAAGAGTGGGTACCCGGGTTCGGATGGAGAGCCGGGTCGTGGGTTTAGCTGGCTTCGGGCCTGGCACCCCGGTGGGAGACCAGGGCTCCCTGGGTCCGAGTGGAGAGCAGGGCAAAAGGTACCCGGGTTCGGATGGAGAGCCGGGTCGTGGGTTTAGCTGGCTTCGGGCCTGGCACCCCGGTGGGGGCCCAAGGCTTCCTGGGTCCGAGTGGAGGGCCGGGCAAAACGACTTTCTGCTGTCCACACTTTGAAGATTTTACACTCGTGCCCCGGAAGTCACGTTAGAGGCTGGCCCAGGCCACCCCCTCCCCCTCCTGGGTGACAAGGCTCCCCGGGGCCGCGTGGAGAGCCAGGCAAAACGCCACATTGGGTGTTTTTCAGGTAGGGTAGGGCTCCTTTCCAGCACTATCCGCATGTTTTCAACACTTAATCAGGGGAGAGCGCGAACGCAGTCCCCCACTACCAGAAATTGTGCAGTCGAGATTCCCACATTTGGGGAATTCGCCCGGGTCAGCAAAGCACGGGGTGCAATGGCTGAGCCTCGCCGAGGATGAACCACCTTCGTGATCATGGTGTCTACCCTGCCAGGTAAGTATGAGTTGTACATGCTGGCCATAGAGGAAAGCACTCAATCCACACACCAGTGCCCTGCCGGTCAGTCAACGACTAGTCCCCTCCACGTGGGCGTAACAATGGCCTCTTTGCGGTACCCAACAACCAAGTCTTAAAATTCCCCTTTAAGCACACACACAAGACACAGTGGCAGTATGTGAGCTTGCAGATATTAAGACTTTGACACATTTTGAGAACCTTCGATACTATTAGTTAAAGCGCTCACACCTATTTGCACTCAAGACAACCGAGCGCACCACCGTGCTCCATGTCATTTTCTTCAACAGCTGAGCTGGCCTTGTCCAATGGGCAAGGCCTTCCAAAAATATCCATAACTCATCAACGTCCCTCTCCACGGAAGTCTTTAGTAAAAGACGAAAGGCTTATTCGTCATGAAGAGAGACCCGAGTAATTCTACCCGCTTGCCACAGCGGCCGGCAAAGCCTCTAGCCGCGCCGGTCAAGCGCTTAACGGCGCGCGTGCACGCACACACTTGGCGTGGGCAGCTCCGCAAAACAGCACATGCGTTATTTCACAGTCCGAGGTGGCCCTGTGCCCCCGCGGCTGGGTTTAAGGCGTCTTGGGTGGGTGGTTAAGAGCGGGTGTCCGGGTTGAAAGCGGGGCCTGTCGGATTGAGGGTGGGGTTTAATGATGTAGGCGTGGCCTATGCGCTTTGGGGGGCAAAAAGTTTTAGTGGTGCACAAAGATCTAGTGTTTAGCATGGCCATTCATGAATGACCATTGCTCATTCAGTATGCCGACATGAAAATGCTTACAGCACCTGGTATTCCCAGGCGGTCTCCCATCCAAGTACTAACCAGGCCCGACCCTGCTTAGCTTCCGAGATCGGACGAGATCGGGCGTGTTCAGGGTGGTATGGCCGTAAGCAAAGGCAGCGGTGGCCGGTACGGCCCATATACAGCAGATGGCAGTAGCCAATGCGTTAATGAAAAGCTTACAGCACCTGGTGTTAGATTGTGAAGATTCCGGGGGGGTGCTTAAGAGTGGGTACCCGGGTTCGGATGGAGAGCCGGGTCGTGGGTTTAGCTGGCTTCGGGCCTGGCACCCCGGTGGGAGACCAGGGCTCCCTGGGTCCGAGTGGAGAGCAGGGCAAAAGGTACCCGGGTTCGGATGGAGAGCCGGGTCGTGGGTTTAGCTGGCTTCGGGCCTGGCACCCCGGTGGGGGCCCAAGGCTTCCTGGGTCCGAGTGGAGGGCCGGGCAAAACGACTTTCTGCTGTCCACACTTTGAAGATTTTACACTCGTGCCCCGGAAGTCACGTTAGAGGCTGGCCCAGGCCACCCCCTCCCCCTCCTGGGTGACAAGGCTCCCCGGGGCCGCGTGGAGAGCCAGGCAAAACGCCACATTGGGTGTTTTTCAGGTAGGGTAGGGCTCCTTTCCAGCACTATCCGCATGTTTTCAACACTTAATCAGGGGAGAGCGCGAACGCAGTCCCCCACTACCAGAAATTGTGCAGTCGAGATTCCCACATTTGGGGAATTCGACCGGGTCAGCAAAGCACGGGGTGCAATGGCTGAGCCTCGCCGAGGATGAACCACCTTCGTGATCATGGTGTCTACCCTGCCAGGTAAGTATGAGTTGTACATGCTGGCCATAGAGGAAAGCACTCAATCCACACACCAGTGCCCTGCCGGTCAGTCAACGACTAGTCCCCTCCACGTGGGCGTAACAATGGCCTCTTTGCGGTACCCAACAACCAAGTCTTAAAATTCCCCTTTAAGCACACACACAAGACACAGTGGCAGTATGTGAGCTTGCAGATATTAAGACTTTGACACATTTTGAGAACCTTCGATACTATTAGTTAAAGCGCTCACACCTATTTGCACTCAAGACAACCGAGCGCACCACCGTGCTCCATGTCATTTTCTTCAACAGCTGAGCTGGCCTTGTCCAATGGGCAAGGCCTTCCAAAAATATCCATAACTCATCAACGTCCCTCTCCACGGAAGTCTTTAGTAAAAGGCGAAAGGCTTATTCGTCATGAAGAGAGACCCGAGTAATTCTACCCGCTTGCCACAGCGGCCGGCAAAGCCTCTAGCCGCGCCGGTCAAGCGCTTAACGGCGCGCGTGCACGCACACACTTGGCGTGGGCAGCTCCGCAAAACAGCACATGCGTTATTTCACAGTCCGAGGTGGCCCTGTGCCCCCGCGGCTGGGTTTAAGGCGTCTTGGGTGGGTGGTTAAGAGCGGGTGTCCGGGTTGAAAGCGGGGCCTGTCGGATTGAGGGTGGGGTTTAATGATGTAGGCGTGGCCTATGCGCTTTGGGGGGCAAAAAGTTTTAGTGGTGCACAAAGATCTAGTGTTTAGCATGGCCATTCATGAATGACCATTGCTCATTCAGTATGCCGACATGAAAATGCTTACAGCACCTGGTATTCCCAGGCGGTCTCCCATCCAAGTACTAACCAGGCCCGACCCTGCTTAGCGTCCGAGATCGGACGAGATCGGGCGTGTTCAGGGTGGTATGGCCGTAAGCAAAGGCAGCGGTGGCCGGTACGGCCCATATACAGCAGATGGCAGTAGCCAATGCGTTAATGAAAAGCTTACAGCACCTGGTGTTAGATTGTGAAGATTCCGGGGGGGTGCTTAAGAGTGGGTACCCGGGTTCGGATGGAGAGCCGGGTCGTGGGTTTAGCTGGCTTCGGGCCTGGCACCCCGGTGGGAGACCAGGGCTCCCTGGGTCCGAGTGGAGAGCAGGGCAAAAGGTACCCGGGTTCGGATGGAGAGCCGGGTCGTGGGTTTAGCTGGCTTCGGGCCTGGCACCCCGGTGGGGGCCCAAGGCTTCCTGGGTCCGAGTGGAGGGCCGGGCAAAACGACTTTCTGCTGTCCACACTTTGAAGATTTTACACTCGTGCCCCGGAAGTCACGTTAGAGGCTGGCCCAGGCCACCCCCTCCCCCTCCTGGGTGACAAGGCTCCCCGGGGCCGCGTGGAGAGCCAGGCAAAACGCCACATTGGGTGTTTTTCAGGTAGGGTAGGGCTCCTTTCCAGCACTATCCGCATGTTTTCAACACTTAATCAGGGGAGAGCGCGAACGCAGTCCCCCACTACCAGAAATTGTGCAGTCGAGATTCCCACATTTGGGGAATTCGCCCGGGTCAGCAAAGCACGGGGTGCAATGGCTGAGCCTCGCCGAGGATGAACCACCTTCGTGATCATGGTGTCTACCCTGCCAGGTAAGTATGAGTTGTACATGCTGGCCATAGAGGAAAGCACTCAATCCACACACCAGTGCCCTGCCGGTCAGTCAACGACTAGTCCCCTCCACGTGGGCGTAACAATGGCCTCTTTGCGGTACCCAACAACCAAGTCTTAAAATTCCCCTTTAAGCACACACACAAGACACAGTGGCAGTATGTGAGCTTGCAGATATTAAGACTTTGACACATTTTGAGAACCTTCGATACTATTAGTTAAAGCGCTCACACCTATTTGCACTCAAGACAACCGAGCGCACCACCGTGCTCCATGTCATTTTCTTCAACAGCTGAGCTGGCCTTGTCCAATGGGCAAGGCCTTCCAAAAATATCCATAACTCATCAACGTCCCTCTCCACGGAAGTCTTTAGTAAAAGACGAAAGGCTTATTCGTCATGAAGAGAGACCCGAGTAATTCTACCCGCTTGCCACAGCGGCCGGCAAAGCCTCTAGCCGCGCCGGTCAAGCGCTTAACGGCGCGCGTGCACGCACACACTTGGCGTGGGCAGCTCCGCAAAACAGCACATGCGTTATTTCACAGTCCGAGGTGGCCCTGTGCCCCCGCGGCTGGGTTTAAGGCGTCTTGGGTGGGTGGTTAAGAGCGGGTGTCCGGGTTGAAAGCGGGGCCTGTCGGATTGAGGGTGGGGTTTAATGATGTAGGCGTGGCCTATGCGCTTTGGGGGGCAAAAAGTTTTAGTGGTGCACAAAGATCTAGTGTTTAGCATGGCCATTCATGAATGACCATTGCTCATTCAGTATGCCGACATGAAAATGCTTACAGCACCTGGTATTCCCAGGCGGTCTCCCATCCAAGTACTAACCAGGCCCGACCCTGCTTAGCTTCCGAGATCGGACGAGATCGGGCGTGTTCAGGGTGGTATGGCCGTAAGCAAAGGCAGCGGTGGCCGGTACGGCCCATATACAGCAGATGGCAGTAGCCAATGCGTTAATGAAAAGCTTACAGCACCTGGTGTTAGATTGTGAAGATTCCGGGGGGGTGCTTAAGAGTGGGTACCCGGGTTCGGATGGAGAGCCGGGTCGTGGGTTTAGCTGGCTTCGGGCCTGGCACCCCGGTGGGAGACCAGGGCTCCCTGGGTCCGAGTGGAGAGCAGGGCAAAAGGTACCCGGGTTCGGATGGAGAGCCGGGTCGTGGGTTTAGCTGGCTTCGGGCCTGGCACCCCGGTGGGGGCCCAAGGCTTCCTGGGTCCGAGTGGAGGGCCGGGCAAAACGACTTTCTGCTGTCCACACTTTGAAGATTTTACACTCGTGCCCCGGAAGTCACGTTAGAGGCTGGCCCAGGCCACCCCCTCCCCCTCCTGGGTGACAAGGCTCCCCGGGGCCGCGTGGAGAGCCAGGCAAAACGCCACATTGGGTGTTTTTCAGGTAGGGTAGGGCTCCTTTCCAGCACTATCCGCATGTTTTCAACACTTAATCAGGGGAGAGCGCGAACGCAGTCCCCCACTACCAGAAATTGTGCAGTCGAGATTCCCACATTTGGGGAATTCGACCGGGTCAGCAAAGCACGGGGTGCAATGGCTGAGCCTCGCCGAGGATGAACCACCTTCGTGATCATGGTGTCTACCCTGCCAGGTAAGTATGAGTTGTACATGCTGGCCATAGAGGAAAGCACTCAATCCACACACCAGTGCCCTGCCGGTCAGTCAACGACTAGTCCCCTCCACGTGGGCGTAACAATGGCCTCTTTGCGGTACCCAACAACCAAGTCTTAAAATTCCCCTTTAAGCACACACACAAGACACAGTGGCAGTATGTGAGCTTGCAGATATTAAGACTTTGACACATTTTGAGAACCTTCGATACTATTAGTTAAAGCGCTCACACCTATTTGCACTCAAGACAACCGAGCGCACCACCGTGCTCCATGTCATTTTCTTCAACAGCTGAGCTGGCCTTGTCCAATGGGCAAGGCCTTCCAAAAATATCCATAACTCATCAACGTCCCTCTCCACGGAAGTCTTTAGTAAAAGGCGAAAGGCTTATTCGTCATGAAGAGAGACCCGAGTAATTCTACCCGCTTGCCACAGCGGCCGGCAAAGCCTCTAGCCGCGCCGGTCAAGCGCTTAACGGCGCGCGTGCACGCACACACTTGGCGTGGGCAGCTCCGCAAAACAGCACATGCGTTATTTCACAGTCCGAGGTGGCCCTGTGCCCCCGCGGCTGGGTTTAAGGCGTCTTGGGTGGGTGGTTAAGAGCGGGTGTCCGGGTTGAAAGCGGGGCCTGTCGGATTGAGGGTGGGGTTTAATGATGTAGGCGTGGCCTATGCGCTTTGGGGGGCAAAAAGTTTTAGTGGTGCACAAAGATCTAGTGTTTAGCATGGCCATTCATGAATGACCATTGCTCATTCAGTATGCCGACATGAAAATGCTTACAGCACCTGGTATTCCCAGGCGGTCTCCCATCCAAGTACTAACCAGGCCCGACCCTGCTTAGCGTCCGAGATCGGACGAGATCGGGCGTGTTCAGGGTGGTATGGCCGTAAGCAAAGGCAGCGGTGGCCGGTACGGCCCATATACAGCAGATGGCAGTAGCCAATGCGTTAATGAAAAGCTTACAGCACCTGGTGTTAGATTGTGAAGATTCCGGGGGGGTGCTTAAGAGTGGGTACCCGGGTTCGGATGGAGAGCCGGGTCGTGGGTTTAGCTGGCTTCGGGCCTGGCACCCCGGTGGGAGACCAGGGCTCCCTGGGTCCGAGTGGAGAGCAGGGCAAAAGGTACCCGGGTTCGGATGGAGAGCCGGGTCGTGGGTTTAGCTGGCTTCGGGCCTGGCACCCCGGTGGGGGCCCAAGGCTTCCTGGGTCCGAGTGGAGGGCCGGGCAAAACGACTTTCTGCTGTCCACACTTTGAAGATTTTACACTCGTGCCCCGGAAGTCACGTTAGAGGCTGGCCCAGGCCACCCCCTCCCCCTCCTGGGTGACAAGGCTCCCCGGGGCCGCGTGGAGAGCCAGGCAAAACGCCACATTGGGTGTTTTTCAGGTAGGGTAGGGCTCCTTTCCAGCACTATCCGCATGTTTTCAACACTTAATCAGGGGAGAGCGCGAACGCAGTCCCCCACTACCAGAAATTGTGCAGTCGAGATTCCCACATTTGGGGAATTCGCCCGGGTCAGCAAAGCACGGGGTGCAATGGCTGAGCCTCGCCGAGGATGAACCACCTTCGTGATCATGGTGTCTACCCTGCCAGGTAAGTATGAGTTGTACATGCTGGCCATAGAGGAAAGCACTCAATCCACACACCAGTGCCCTGCCGGTCAGTCAACGACTAGTCCCCTCCACGTGGGCGTAACAATGGCCTCTTTGCGGTACCCAACAACCAAGTCTTAAAATTCCCCTTTAAGCACACACACAAGACACAGTGGCAGTATGTGAGCTTGCAGATATTAAGACTTTGACACATTTTGAGAACCTTCGATACTATTAGTTAAAGCGCTCACACCTATTTGCACTCAAGACAACCGAGCGCACCACCGTGCTCCATGTCATTTTCTTCAACAGCTGAGCTGGCCTTGTCCAATGGGCAAGGCCTTCCAAAAATATCCATAACTCATCAACGTCCCTCTCCACGGAAGTCTTTAGTAAAAGACGAAAGGCTTATTCGTCATGAAGAGAGACCCGAGTAATTCTACCCGCTTGCCACAGCGGCCGGCAAAGCCTCTAGCCGCGCCGGTCAAGCGCTTAACGGCGCGCGTGCACGCACACACTTGGCGTGGGCAGCTCCGCAAAACAGCACATGCGTTATTTCACAGTCCGAGGTGGCCCTGTGCCCCCGCGGCTGGGTTTAAGGCGTCTTGGGTGGGTGGTTAAGAGCGGGTGTCCGGGTTGAAAGCGGGGCCTGTCGGATTGAGGGTGGGGTTTAATGATGTAGGCGTGGCCTATGCGCTTTGGGGGGCAAAAAGTTTTAGTGGTGCACAAAGATCTAGTGTTTAGCATGGCCATTCATGAATGACCATTGCTCATTCAGTATGCCGACATGAAAATGCTTACAGCACCTGGTATTCCCAGGCGGTCTCCCATCCAAGTACTAACCAGGCCCGACCCTGCTTAGCTTCCGAGATCGGACGAGATCGGGCGTGTTCAGGGTGGTATGGCCGTAAGCAAAGGCAGCGGTGGCCGGTACGGCCCATATACAGCAGATGGCAGTAGCCAATGCGTTAATGAAAAGCTTACAGCACCTGGTGTTAGATTGTGAAGATTCCGGGGGGGTGCTTAAGAGTGGGTACCCGGGTTCGGATGGAGAGCCGGGTCGTGGGTTTAGCTGGCTTCGGGCCTGGCACCCCGGTGGGAGACCAGGGCTCCCTGGGTCCGAGTGGAGAGCAGGGCAAAAGGTACCCGGGTTCGGATGGAGAGCCGGGTCGTGGGTTTAGCTGGCTTCGGGCCTGGCACCCCGGTGGGGGCCCAAGGCTTCCTGGGTCCGAGTGGAGGGCCGGGCAAAACGACTTTCTGCTGTCCACACTTTGAAGATTTTACACTCGTGCCCCGGAAGTCACGTTAGAGGCTGGCCCAGGCCACCCCCTCCCCCTCCTGGGTGACAAGGCTCCCCGGGGCCGCGTGGAGAGCCAGGCAAAACGCCACATTGGGTGTTTTTCAGGTAGGGTAGGGCTCCTTTCCAGCACTATCCGCATGTTTTCAACACTTAATCAGGGGAGAGCGCGAACGCAGTCCCCCACTACCAGAAATTGTGCAGTCGAGATTCCCACATTTGGGGAATTCGCCCGGGTCAGCAAAGCACGGGGTGCAATGGCTGAGCCTCGCCGAGGATGAACCACCTTCGTGATCATGGTGTCTACCCTGCCAGGTAAGTATGAGTTGTACATGCTGGCCATAGAGGAAAGCACTCAATCCACACACCAGTGCCCTGCCGGTCAGTCAACGACTAGTCCCCTCCACGTGGGCGTAACAATGGCCTCTTTGCGGTACCCAACAACCAAGTCTTAAAATTCCCCTTTAAGCACACACACAAGACACAGTGGCAGTATGTGAGCTTGCAGATATTAAGACTTTGACACATTTTGAGAACCTTCGATACTATTAGTTAAAGCGCTCACACCTATTTGCACTCAAGACAACCGAGCGCACCACCGTGCTCCATGTCATTTTCTTCAACAGCTGAGCTGGCCTTGTCCAATGGGCAAGGCCTTCCAAAAATATCCATAACTCATCAACGTCCCTCTCCACGGAAGTCTTTAGTAAAAGGCGAAAGGCTTATTCGTCATGAAGAGAGACCCGAGTAATTCTACCCGCTTGCCACAGCGGCCGGCAAAGCCTCTAGCCGCGCCGGTCAAGCGCTTAACGGCGCGCGTGCACGCACACACTTGGCGTGGGCAGCTCCGCAAAACAGCACATGCGTTATTTCACAGTCCGAGGTGGCCCTGTGCCCCCGCGGCTGGGTTTAAGGCGTCTTGGGTGGGTGGTTAAGAGCGGGTGTCCGGGTTGAAAGCGGGGCCTGTCGGATTGAGGGTGGGGTTTAATGATGTAGGCGTGGCCTATGCGCTTTGGGGGGCAAAAAGTTTTAGTGGTGCACAAAGATCTAGTGTTTAGCATGGCCATTCATGAATGACCATTGCTCATTCAGTATGCCGACATGAAAATGCTTACAGCACCTGGTATTCCCAGGCGGTCTCCCATCCAAGTACTAACCAGGCCCGACCCTGCTTAGCTTCCGAGATCGGACGAGATCGGGCGTGTTCAGGGTGGTATGGCCGTAAGCAAGGGCAGCGGTGGCCGGTACGGCCCATATACAGCAGATGGCAGTAGCCAATGCGTTAATGAAAAGCTTACAGCACCTGGTGTTAGATTGTGAAGATTCCGGGGGGGTGCTTAAGAGTGGGTACCCGGGTTCGGATGGAGAGCCGGGTCGTGGGTTTAGCTGGCTTCGGGCCTGGCACCCCGGTGGGAGACCAGGGCTCCCTGGGTCCGAGTGGAGAGCAGGGCAAAAGGTACCCGGGTTCGGATGGAGAGCCGGGTCGTGGGTTTAGCTGGCTTCGGGCCTGGCACCCCGGTGGGGGCCCAAGGCTTCCTGGGTCCGAGTGGAGGGCCGGGCAAAACGACTTTCTGCTGTCCACACTTTGAAGATTTTACACTCGTGCCCCGGAAGTCACGTTAGAGGCTGGCCCAGGCCACCCCCTCCCCCTCCTGGGTGACAAGGCTCCCCGGGGCCGCGTGGAGAGCCAGGCAAAACGCCACATTGGGTGTTTTTCAGGTAGGGTAGGGCTCCTTTCCAGCACTATCCGCATGTTTTCAACACTTAATCAGGGGAGAGCGCGAACGCAGTCCCCCACTACCAGAAATTGTGCAGTCGAGATTCCCACATTTGGGGAATTCGCCCGGGTCAGCAAAGCACGGGGTGCAATGGCTGAGCCTCGCCGAGGATGAACCACCTTCGTGATCATGGTGTCTACCCTGCCAGGTAAGTATGAGTTGTACATGCTGGCCATAGAGGAAAGCACTCAATCCACACACCAGTGCCCTGCCGGTCAGTCAACGACTAGTCCCCTCCACGTGGGCGTAACAATGGCCTCTTTGCGGTACCCAACAACCAAGTCTTAAAATTCCCCTTTAAGCACACACACAAGACACAGTGGCAGTATGTGAGCTTGCAGATATTAAGACTTTGACACATTTTGAGAACCTTCGATACTATTAGTTAAAGCGCTCACACCTATTTGCACTCAAGACAACCGAGCGCACCACCGTGCTCCATGTCATTTTCTTCAACAGCTGAGCTGGCCTTGTCCAATGGGCAAGGCCTTCCAAAAATATCCATAACTCATCAACGTCCCTCTCCACGGAAGTCTTTAGTAAAAGGCGAAAGGCTTATTCGTCATGAAGAGAGACCCGAGTAATTCTACCCGCTTGCCACAGCGGCCGGCAAAGCCTCTAGCCGCGCCGGTCAAGCGCTTAACGGCGCGCGTGCACGCACACACTTGGCGTGGGCAGCTCCGCAAAACAGCACATGCGTTATTTCACAGTCCGAGGTGGCCCTGTGCCCCCGCGGCTGGGTTTAAGGCGTCTTGGGTGGGTGGTTAAGAGCGGGTGTCCGGGTTGAAAGCGGGGCCTGTCGGATTGAGGGTGGGGTTTAATGATGTAGGCGTGGCCTATGCGCTTTGGGGGGCAAAAAGTTTTAGTGGTGCACAAAGATCTAGTGTTTAGCATGGCCATTCATGAATGACCATTGCTCATTCAGTATGCCGACATGAAAATGCTTACAGCACCTGGTATTCCCAGGCGGTCTCCCATCCAAGTATTAACCAGGCCCGACCCTGCTTAGCTTCCGAGATCGGACGAGATCGGGCGTGTTCAGGGTGGTATGGCCGTAAGCAAAGGCAGCGGTGGCCGGTACGGCCCATATACAGCAGATGGCAGTAGCCAATGCGTTAATGAAAAGCTTACAGCACCTGGTGTTAGATTGTGAAGATTCCGGGGGGGTGCTTAAGAGTGGGTACCCGGGTTCGGATGGAGAGCCGGGTCGTGGGTTTAGCTGGCTTCGGGCCTGGCACCCCGGTGGGAGACCAGGGCTCCCTGGGTCCGAGTGGAGAGCAGGGCAAAAGGTACCCGGGTTCGGATGGAGAGCCGGGTCGTGGGTTTAGCTGGCTTCGGGCCTGGCACCCCGGTGGGGGCCCAAGGCTTCCTGGGTCCGAGTGGAGGGCCGGGCAAAACGACTTTCTGCTGTCCACACTTTGAAGATTTTACACTCGTGCCCCGGAAGTCACGTTAGAGGCTGGCCCAGGCCACCCCCTCCCCCTCCTGGGTGACAAGGCTCCCCGGGGCCGCGTGGAGAGCCAGGCAAAACGCCACATTGGGTGTTTTTCAGGTAGGGTAGGGCTCCTTTCCAGCACTATCCGCATGTTTTCAACACTTAATCAGGGGAGAGCGCGAACGCAGTCCCCCACTACCAGAAATTGTGCAGTCGAGATTCCCACATTTGGGGAATTCGCCCGGGTCAGCAAAGCACGGGGTGCAATGGCTGAGCCTCGCCGAGGATGAACCACCTTCGTGATCATGGTGTCTACCCTGCCAGGTAAGTATGAGTTGTACATGCTGGCCATAGAGGAAAGCACTCAATCCACACACCAGTGCCCTGCCGGTCAGTCAACGACTAGTCCCCTCCACGTGGGCGTAACAATGGCCTCTTTGCGGTACCCAACAACCAAGTCTTAAAATTCCCCTTTAAGCACACACACAAGACACAGTGGCAGTATGTGAGCTTGCAGATATTAAGACTTTGACACATTTTGAGAACCTTCGATACTATTAGTTAAAGCGCTCACACCTATTTGCACTCAAGACAACCGAGCGCACCACCGTGCTCCATGTCATTTTCTTCAACAGCTGAGCTGGCCTTGTCCAATGGGCAAGGCCTTCCAAAAATATCCATAACTCATCAACGTCCCTCTCCACGGAAGTCTTTAGTAAAAGGCGAAAGGCTTATTCGTCATGAAGAGAGACCCGAGTAATTCTACCCGCTTGCCACAGCGGCCGGCAAAGCCTCTAGCCGCGCCGGTCAAGCGCTTAACGGCGCGCGTGCACGCACACACTTGGCGTGGGCAGCTCCGCAAAACAGCACATGCGTTATTTCACAGTCCGAGGTGGCCCTGTGCCCCCGCGGCTGGGTTTAAGGCGTCTTGGGTGGGTGGTTAAGAGCGGGTGTCCGGGTTGAAAGCGGGGCCTGTCGGATTGAGGGTGGGGTTTAATGATGTAGGCGTGGCCTATGCGCTTTGGGGGGCAAAAAGTTTTAGTGGTGCACAAAGATCTAGTGTTTAGCATGGCCATTCATGAATGACCATTGCTCATTCAGTATGCCGACATGAAAATGCTTACAGCACCTGGTATTCCCAGGCGGTCTCCCATCCAAGTACTAACCAGGCCCGACCCTGCTTAGCTTCCGAGATCGGACGAGATCGGGCGTGTTCAGGGTGGTATGGCCGTAAGCAAAGGCAGCGGTGGCCGGTACGGCCCATATACAGCAGATGGCAGTAGCCAATGCGTTAATGAAAAGCTTACAGCACATGGTGTTAGATTGTGAAGATTCCGGGGGGGTGCTTAAGAGTGGGTACCCGGGTTCGGATGGAGAGCCGGGTCGTGGGTTTAGCTGGCTTCGGGCCTGGCACCCCGGTGGGAGACCAGGGCTCCCTGGGTCCGAGTGGAGAACAGGGCAAAAGGTACCCGGGTTCGGATGGAGAGCCGGGTCGTGGGTTTAGCTGGCTTCGGGCCTGGCACCCCGGTGGGGGCCCAAGGCTTCCTGGGTCCGAGTGGAGGGCCGGGCAAAACGACTTTCTGCTGTCCACACTTTGAAGATTTTACACTCGTGCCCCGGAAGTCACGTTAGAGGCTGGCCCAGGCCACCCCCTCCCCCTCCTGGGTGACAAGGCTCCCCGGGGCCGCGTGGAGAGCCAGGCAAAACGCCACATTGGGTGTTTTTCAGGTAGGTTAGGGCTCCTTTCCAGCACTATCCGCATGTTTTCAACACTTAATCAGGGGAGAGCGCGAACGCAGTCCCCCACTACCAGAAATTGTGCAGTCGAGATTCCCACATTTGGGGAATTCGCCCGGGTCAGCAAAGCACGGGGTGCAATGGCTGAGCCTCGCCGAGGATGAACCACCTTCGTGATCATGGTGTCTACCCTGCCAGGTAAGTATGAGTTGTACATGCTGGCCATAGAGGAAAGCACTCAATCCACACACCAGTGCCCTGCCGGTCAGTCAACGACTAGTCCCCTCCACGTGGGCGTAACAATGGCCTCTTTGCGGTACCCAACAACCAAGTCTTAAAATTCCCCTTTAAGCACACACACAAGACACAGTGGCAGTATGTGAGCTTGCAGATATTAAGACTTTGACACATTTTGAGAACCTTCGATACTATTAGTTAAAGCGCTCACACCTATTTGCACTCAAGACAACCGAGCGCACCACCGTGCTCCATGTCATTTTCTTCAACAGCTGAGCTGGCCTTGTCCAATGGGCAAGGCCTTCCAAAAATATCCATAACTCATCAACGTCCCTCTCCACGGAAGTCTTTAGTAAAAGGCGAAAGGCTTATTCGTCATGAAGAGAGACCCGAGTAATTCTACCCGCTTGCCACAGCGGCCGGCAAAGCCTCTAGCCGCGCCGGTCAAGCGCTTAACGGCGCGCGTGCACGCACACACTTGGCGTGGGCAGCTCCGCAAAACAGCACATGCGTTATTTCACAGTCCGAGGTGGCCCTGTGCCCCCGCGGCTGGGTTTAAGGCGTCTTGGGTGGGTGGTTAAGAGCGGGTGTCCGGGTTGAAAGCGGGGCCTGTCGGATTGAGGGTGGGGTTTAATGATGTAGGCGTGGCCTATGCGCTTTGGGGGGCAAAAAGTTTTAGTGGTGCACAAAGATCTAGTGTTTAGCATGGCCATTCATGAATGACCATTGCTCATTCAGTATGCCGACATGAAAATGCTTACAGCACCTGGTATTCCCAGGCGGTCTCCCATCCAAGTACTAACCAGGCCCGACCCTGCTTAGCTTCCGAGATCGGACGAGATCGGGCGTGTTCAGGGTGGTATGGCCGTAAGCAAGGGCAGCGGTGGCCGGTACGGCCCATATACAGCAGATGGCAGTAGCCAATGCGTTAATGAAAAGCTTACAGCACCTGGTGTTAGATTGTGAAGATTCCGGGGGGGTGCTTAAGAGTGGGTACCCGGGTTCGGATGGAGAGCCGGGTCGTGGGTTTAGCTGGCTTCGGGCCTGGCACCCCGGTGGGAGACCAGGGCTCCCTGGGTCCGAGTGGAGAGCAGGGCAAAAGGTACCCGGGTTCGGATGGAGAGCCGGGTCGTGGGTTTAGCTGGCTTCGGGCCTGGCACCCCGGTGGGGGCCCAAGGCTTCCTGGGTCCGAGTGGAGGGCCGGGCAAAACGACTTTCTGCTGTCCACACTTTGAAGATTTTACACTCGTGCCCCGGAAGTCACGTTAGAGGCTGGCCCAGGCCACCCCC
Organism: Electrona antarctica; assembly: GCF_951216825.1. Taxonomy (NCBI): domain Eukaryota; kingdom Metazoa; phylum Chordata; class Actinopteri; order Myctophiformes; family Myctophidae; genus Electrona; species Electrona antarctica. The sequence continues at coordinate 48,318,457 of NC_136797.1, read as the reverse complement.
TCCCCCTCCTGGGTGACAAGGCTCCCCGGGGCCGCGTGGAGAGCCAGGCAAAACGCCACATTGGGTGTTTTTCAGGTAGGGTAGGGCTCCTTTCCAGCACTATCCGCATGTTTTCAACACTTAATCAGGGGAGAGCGCGAACGCAGTCCCCCACTACCAGAAATTGTGCAGTCGAGATTCCCACATTTGGGGAATTCGCCCGGGTCAGCAAAGCACGGGGTGCAATGGCTGAGCCTCGCCGAGGATGAACCACCTTCGTGATCATGGTGTCTACCCTGCCAGGTAAGTATGAGTTGTACATGCTGGCCATAGAGGAAAGCACTCAATCCACACACCAGTGCCCTGCCGGTCAGTCAACGACTAGTCCCCTCCACGTGGGCGTAACAATGGCCTCTTTGCGGTACCCAACAACCAAGTCTTAAAATTCCCCTTTAAGCACACACACAAGACACAGTGGCAGTATGTGAGCTTGCAGATATTAAGACTTTGACACATTTTGAGAACCTTCGATACTATTAGTTAAAGCGCTCACACCTATTTGCACTCAAGACAACCGAGCGCACCACCGTGCTCCATGTCATTTTCTTCAACGGCTGAGCTGGCCTTGTCCAATGGGCAAGGCCTTCCAAAAATATCCATAACTCATCAACGTCCCTCTCCACGGAAGTCTTTAGTAAAAGGCGAAAGGCTTATTCGTCATGAAGAGAGACCCGAGTAATTCTACCCGCTTGCCACAGCGGCCGGCAAAGCCTCTAGCCGCGCCGGTCAAGCGCTTAACGGCGCGCGTGCACGCACACACTTGGCGTGGGCAGCTCCGCAAAACAGCACATGCGTTATTTCACAGTCCGAGGTGGCCCTGTGCCCCCGCGGCTGGGTTTAAGGCGTCTTGGGTGGGTGGTTAAGAGCGGGTGTCCGGGTTGAAAGCGGGGCCTGTCGGATTGAGGGTGGGGTTTAATGATGTAGGCGTGGCCTATGCGCTTTGGGGGGCAAAAAGTTTTAGTGGTGCACAAAGATCTAGTGTTTAGCATGGCCATTCATGAATGACCATTGCTCATTCAGTATGCCGACATGAAAATGCTTACAGCACCTGGTATTCCCAGGCGGTCTCCCATCCAAGTACTAACCAGGCCCGACCCTGCTTAGCTTCCGAGATCGGACGAGATCGGGCGTGTTCAGGGTGGTATGGCCGTAAGCAAGGGCAGCGGTGGCCGGTACGGCCCATATACAGCAGATGGCAGTAGCCAATGCGTTAATGAAAAGCTTACAGCACCTGGTGTTAGATTGTGAAGATTCCGGGGGGGTGCTTAAGAGTGGGTACCCGGGTTCGGATGGAGAGCCGGGTCGTGGGTTTAGCTGGCTTCGGGCCTGGCACCCCGGTGGGAGACCAGGGCTCCCTGGGTCCGAGTGGAGAGCAGGGCAAAAGGTACCCGGGTTCGGATGGAGAGCCGGGTCGTGGGTTTAGCTGGCTTCGGGCCTGGCACCCCGGTGGGGGCCCAAGGCTTCCTGGGTCCGAGTGGAGGGCCGGGCAAAACGACTTTCTGCTGTCCACACTTTGAAGATTTTACACTCGTGCCCCGGAAGTCACGTTAGAGGCTGGCCCAGGCCACCCCCTCCCCCTCCTGGGTGACAAGGCTCCCCGGGGCCGCGTGGAGAGCCAGGCAAAACGCCACATTGGGTGTTTTTCAGGTAGGGTAGGGCTCCTTTCCAGCACTATCCGCATGTTTTCAACACTTAATCAGGGGAGAGCGCGAACGCAGTCCCCCACTACCAGAAATTGTGCAGTCGAGATTCCCACATTTGGGGAATTCGCCCGGGTCAGCAAAGCACGGGGTGCAATGGCTGAGCCTCGCCGAGGATGAACCACCTTCATGATCATGGTGTCTACCCTGCCAGGTAAGTATGAGTTGTACATGCTGGCCATAGAGTAAAGCACTCAATCCACACACCAGTGCCCTGCCGGTCAGTCAACGACTAGTCCCCTCCACGTGGGCGTAACAATGGCCTCTTTGCGGTACCCAACAACCAAGTCTTAAAATTCCCCTTTAAGCACACACACAAGACACAGTGGCAGTATGTGAGCTTGCAGATATTAAGACTTTGACACATTTTGAGAACCTTCGATACTATTAGTTAAAGCGCTCACACCTATTTGCACTCAAGACAACCGAGCGCACCACCGTGCTCCATGTAATTTTCTTCAACAGCTGAGCTGGCCTTGTCCAATGGGCAAGGCCTTCCAAAAATATCCATAACTCATCAACGTCCCTCTCCACGGAAGTCTTTAGTAAAAGGCGAAAGGCTTATTCGTCATGAAGAGAGACCCGAGTAATTCTACCCGCTTGCCACAGCGGCCGGCAAAGCCTCTAGCCGCGCCGGTCAAGCGCTTAACGGCGCGCGTGCACGCACACACTTGGCGTGGGCAGCTCCGCAAAACAGCACATGCGTTATTTCACAGTCCGAGGTGGCCCTGTGCCCCCGCGGCTGGGTTTAAGGCGTCTTGGGTGGGTGGTTAAGAGCGGGTGTCCGGGTTGAAAGCGGGGCCTGTCGGATTGAGGGTGGGGTTTAATGATGTAGGCGTGGCCTATGCGCTTTGGGGGGCAAAAAGTTTTAGTGGTGCACAAAGATCTAGTGTTTAGCATGGCCATTCATGAATGACCATTGCTCATTCAGTATGCCGACATGAAAATGCTTACAGCACCTGGTATTCCCAGGCGGTCTCCCATCCAAGTACTAACCAGGCCCGACCCTGCTTAGCTTCCGAGATCGGACGAGATCGGGCGTGTTCAGGGTGGTATGGCCGTAAGCAAGGGCAGCGGTGGCCGGTACGGCCCATATACAGCAGATGGCAGTAGCCAATGCGTTAATGAAAAGCTTACAGCACCTGGTGTTAGATTGTGAAGATTCCGGGGGGGTGCTTAAGAGTGGGTACCCGGGTTCGGATGGAGAGCCGGGTCGTGGGTTTAGCTGGCTTCGGGCCTGGCACCCCGGTGGGAGACCAGGGCTCCCTGGGTCCGAGTGGAGAGCAGGGCAAAAGGTACCCGGGTTCGGATGGAGAGCCGGGTCGTGGGTTTAGCTGGCTTCGGGCCTGGCACCCCGGTGGGGGCCCAAGGCTTCCTGGGTCCGAGTGGAGGGCCGGGCAAAACGACTTTCTGCTGTCCACACTTTGAAGATTTTACACTCGTGCCCCGGAAGTCACGTTAGAGGCTGGCCCAGGCCACCCCCTCCCCCTCCTGGGTGACAAGGCTCCCCGGGGCCGCGTGGAGAGCCAGGCAAAACGCCACATTGGGTGTTTTTCAGGTAGGGTAGGGCTCCTTTCCAGCACTATCCGCATGTTTTCAACACTTAATCAGGGGAGAGCGCGAACGCAGTCCCCCACTACCAGAAATTGTGCAGTCGAGATTCCCACATTTGGGGAATTCGCCCGGGTCAGCAAAGCACGGGGTGCAATGGCTGAGCCTCGCCGAGGATGAACCACCTTCATGATCATGGTGTCTACCCTGCCAGGTAAGTATGAGTTGTACATGCTGGCCATAGAGTAAAGCACTCAATCCACACACCAGTGCCCTGCCGGTCAGTCAACGACTAGTCCCCTCCACGTGGGCGTAACAATGGCCTCTTTGCGGTACCCAACAACCAAGTCTTAAAATTCCCCTTTAAGCACACACACAAGACACAGTGGCAGTATGTGAGCTTGCAGATATTAAGACTTTGACACATTTTGAGAACCTTCGATACTATTAGTTAAAGCGCTCACACCTATTTGCACTCAAGACAACCGAGCGCACCACCGTGCTCCATGTCATTTTCTTCAACAGCTGAGCTGGCCTTGTCCAATGGGCAAGGCCTTCCAAAAATATCCATAACTCATCAACGTCCCTCTCCACGGAAGTCTTTAGTAAAAGGCGAAAGGCTTATTCGTCATGAAGAGAGACCCGAGTAATTCTACCCGCTTGCCACAGCGGCCGGCAAAGCCTCTAGCCGCGCCGGTCAAGCGCTTAACGGCGCGCGTGCACGCACACACTTGGCGTGGGCAGCTCCGCAAAACAGCACATGCGTTATTTCACAGTCCGAGGTGGCCCTGTGCCCCCGCGGCTGGGTTTAAGGCGTCTTGGGTGGGTGGTTAAGAGCGGGTGTCCGGGTTGAAAGCGGGGCCTGTCGGATTGAGGGTGGGGTTTAATGATGTAGGCGTGGCCTATGCGCTTTGGGGGGCAAAAAGTTTTAGTGGTGCACAAAGATCTAGTGTTTAGCATGGCCATTCATGAATGACCATTGCTCATTCAGTATGCCGACATGAAAATGCTTACAGCACCTGGTATTCCCAGGCGGTCTCCCATCCAAGTACTAACCAGGCCCGACCCTGCTTAGCTTCCGAGATCGGACGAGATCGGGCGTGTTCAGGGTGGTATGGCCGTAAGCAAGGGCAGCGGTGGCCGGTACGGCCCATATACAGCAGATGGCAGTAGCCAATGCGTTAATGAAAAGCTTACAGCACCTGGTGTTAGATTGTGAAGATTCCGGGGGGGTGCTTAAGAGTGGGTACCCGGGTTCGGATGGAGAGCCGGGTCGTGGGTTTAGCTGGCTTCGGGCCTGGCACCCCGGTGGGAGACCAGGGCTCCCTGGGTCCGAGTGGAGAGCAGGGCAAAAGGTACCCGGGTTCGGATGGAGAGCCGGGTCGTGGGTTTAGCTGGCTTCGGGCCTGGCACCCCGGTGGGGGCCCAAGGCTTCCTGGGTCCGAGTGGAGGGCCGGGCAAAACGACTTTCTGCTGTCCACACTTTGAAGATTTTACACTCGTGCCCCGGAAGTCACGTTAGAGGCTGGCCCAGGCCACCCCCTCCCCCTCCTGGGTGACAAGGCTCCCCGGGGCCGCGTGGAGAGCCAGGCAAAACGCCACATTGGGTGTTTTTCAGGTAGGGTAGGGCTCCTTTCCAGCACTATCCGCATGTTTTCAACACTTAATCAGGGGAGAGCGCGAACGCAGTCCCCCACTACCAGAAATTGTGCAGTCGAGATTCCCACATTTGGGGAATTCGCCCGGGTCAGCAAAGCACGGGGTGCAATGGCTGAGCCTCGCCGAGGATGAACCACCTTCATGATCATGGTGTCTACCCTGCCAGGTAAGTATGAGTTGTACATGCTGGCCATAGAGGAAAGCACTCAATCCACACACCAGTGCCCTGCCGGTCAGTCAACGACTAGTCCCCTCCACGTGGGCGTAACAATGGCCTCTTTGCGGTACCCAACAACCAAGTCTTAAAATTCCCCTTTAAGCACACACACAAGACACAGTGGCAGTATGTGAGCTTGCAGATATTAAGACTTTGACACATTTTGAGAACCTTCGATACTATTAGTTAAAGCGCTCACACCTATTTGCACTCAAGACAACCGAGCGCACCACCGTGCTCCATGTCATTTTCTTCAACAGCTGAGCTGGCCTTGTCCAATGGGCAAGGCCTTCCAAAAATATCCATAACTCATCAACGTCCCTCTCCACGGAAGTCTTTAGTAAAAGGCGAAAGGCTTATTCGTCATGAAGAGAGACCCGAGTAATTCTACCCGCTTGCCACAGCGGCCGGCAAAGCCTCTAGCCGCGCCGGTCAAGCGCTTAACGGCGCGCGTGCACGCACACACTTGGCGTGGGCAGCTCCGCAAAACAGCACATGCGTTATTTCACAGTCCGAGGTGGCCCTGTGCCCCCGCGGCTGGGTTTAAGGCGTCTTGGGTGGGTGGTTAAGAGCGGGTGTCCGGGTTGAAAGCGGGGCCTGTCGGATTGAGGGTGGGGTTTAATGATGTAGGCGTGGCCTATGCGCTTTGGGGGGCAAAAAGTTTTAGTGGTGCACAAAGATCTAGTGTTTAGCATGGCCATTCATGAATGACCATTGCTCATTCAGTATGCCGACATGAAAATGCTTACAGCACCTGGTATTCCCAGGCGGTCTCCCATCCAAGTACTAACCAGGCCCGACCCTGCTTAGCTTCCGAGATCGGACGAGATCGGGCGTGTTCAGGGTGGTATGGCCGTAAGCAAGGGCAGCGGTGGCCGGTACGGCCCATATACAGCAGATGGCAGTAGCCAATGCGTTAATGAAAAGCTTACAGCACCTGGTGTTAGATTGTGAAGATTCCGGGGGGGTGCTTAAGAGTGGGTACCCGGGTTCGGATGGAGAGCCGGGTCGTGGGTTTAGCTGGCTTCGGGCCTGGCACCCCGGTGGGAGACCAGGGCTCCCTGGGTCCGAGTGGAGAGCAGGGCAAAAGGTACCCGGGTTCGGATGGAGAGCCGGGTCGTGGGTTTAGCTGGCTTCGGGCCTGGCACCCCGGTGGGGGCCCAAGGCTTCCTGGGTCCGAGTGGAGGGCCGGGCAAAACGACTTTCTGCTGTCCACACTTTGAAGATTTTACACTCGTGCCCCGGAAGTCACGTTAGAGGCTGGCCCAGGCCACCCCCTCCCCCTCCTGGGTGACAAGGCTCCCCGGGGCCGCGTGGAGAGCCAGGCAAAACGCCACATTGGGTGTTTTTCAGGTAGGGTAGGGCTCCTTTCCAGCACTATCCGCATGTTTTCAACACTTAATCAGGGGAGAGCGCGAACGCAGTCCCCCACTACCAGAAATTGTGCAGTCGAGATTCCCACATTTGGGGAATTCGCCCGGGTCAGCAAAGCACGGGGTGCAATGGCTGAGCCTCGCCGAGGATGAACCACCTTCATGATCATGGTGTCTACCCTGCCAGGTAAGTATGAGTTGTACATGCTGGCCATAGAGGAAAGCACTCAATCCACACACCAGTGCCCTGCCGGTCAGTCAACGACTAGTCCCCTCCACGTGGGCGTAACAATGGCCTCTTTGCGGTACCCAACAACCAAGTCTTAAAATTCCCCTTTAAGCACACACACAAGACACAGTGGCAGTATGTGAGCTTGCAGATATTAAGACTTTGACACATTTTGAGAACCTTCGATACTATTAGTTAAAGCGCTCACACCTATTTGCACTCAAGACAACCGAGCGCACCACCGTGCTCCATGTCATTTTCTTCAACGGCTGAGCTGGCCTTGTCCAATGGGCAAGGCCTTCCAAAAATATCCATAACTCATCAACGTCCCTCTCCACGGAAGTCTTTAGTAAAAGGCGAAAGGCTTATTCGTCATGAAGAGAGACCCGAGTAATTCTACCCGCTTGCCACAGCGGCCGGCAAAGCCTCTAGCCGCGCCGGTCAAGCGCTTAACGGCGCGCGTGCACGCACACACTTGGCGTGGGCAGCTCCGCAAAACAGCACATGCGTTATTTCACAGTGCGAGGTGGCCCTGTGCCCCCGCGGCTGGGTTTAAGGCGTCTTGGGTGGGTGGTTAAGAGCGGTTGTCCGGGTTGAAAGCGGGGCCTGTCGGATTGAGGGTGGGGTTTAATGATGTAGGCGTGGCCTATGCGCTTTGGGGGGCAAAAAGTTTTAGTGGTGCACAAAGATCTAGTGTTTAGCATGGCCATTCATGAATGACCATTGCTCATTCAGTATGCCGACATGAAAATGCTTACAGCACCTGGTATTCCCAGGCGGTCTCCCATCCAAGTACTAACCAGGCCCGACCCTGCTTAGCTTCCGAGATCGGACGAGATCGGGCGTGTTCAGGGTGGTATGGCCGTAAGCAAGGGCAGCGGTGGCCGGTACGGCCCATATACAGCAGATGGCAGTAGCCAATGCGTTAATGAAAAGCTTACAGCACCTGGTGTTAGATTGTGAAGATTCCGGGGGGGTGCTTAAGAGTGGGTACCCGGGTTCGGATGGAGAGCCGGGTCGTGGGTTTAGCTGGCTTCGGGCCTGGCACCCCGGTGGGAGACCAGGGCTCCCTGGGTCCGAGTGGAGAGCAGGGCAAAAGGTACCCGGGTTCGGATGGAGAGCCGGGTCGTGGGTTTAGCTGGCTTCGGGCCTGGCACCCCGGTGGGGGCCCAAGGCTTCCTGGGTCCGAGTGGAGGGCCGGGCAAAACGACTTTCTGCTGTCCACACTTTGAAGATTTTACACTCGTGCCCCGGAAGTCACGTTAGAGGCTGGCCCAGGCCACCCCCTCCCCCTCCTGGGTGACAAGGCTCCCCGGGGCCGCGTGGAGAGCCAGGCAAAACGCCACATTGGGTGTTTTTCAGGTAGGGTAGGGCTCCTTTCCAGCACTATCCGCATGTTTTCAACACTTAATCAGGGGAGAGCGCGAACGCAGTCCCCCACTACCAGAAATTGTGCAGTCGAGATTCCCACATTTGGGGAATTCGCCCGGGTCAGCAAAGCACGGGGTGCAATGGCTGAGCCTCGCCGAGGATGAACCACCTTCATGATCATGGTGTCTACCCTGCCAGGTAAGTATGAGTTGTACATGCTGGCCATAGAGTAAAGCACTCAATCCACACACCAGTGCCCTGCCGGTCAGTCAACGACTAGTCCCCTCCACGTGGGCGTAACAATGGCCTCTTTGCGGTACCCAACAACCAAGTCTTAAAATTCCCCTTTAAGCACACACACAAGACACAGTGGCAGTATGTGAGCTTGCAGATATTAAGACTTTGACACATTTTGAGAACCTTCGATACTATTAGTTAAAGCGCTCACACCTATTTGCACTCAAGACAACCGAGCGCACCACCGTGCTCCATGTAATTTTCTTCAACAGCTGAGCTGGCCTTGTCCAATGGGCAAGGCCTTCCAAAAATATCCATAACTCATCAACGTCCCTCTCCACGGAAGTCTTTAGTAAAAGGCGAAAGGCTTATTCGTCATGAAGAGAGACCCGAGTAATTCTACCCGCTTGCCACAGCGGCCGGCAAAGCCTCTAGCCGCGCCGGTCAAGCGCTTAACGGCGCGCGTGCACGCACACACTTGGCGTGGGCAGCTCCGCAAAACAGCACATGCGTTATTTCACAGTCCGAGGTGGCCCTGTGCCCCCGCGGCTGGGTTTAAGGCGTCTTGGGTGGGTGGTTAAGAGCGGGTGTCCGGGTTGAAAGCGGGGCCTGTCGGATTGAGGGTGGGGTTTAATGATGTAGGCGTGGCCTATGCGCTTTGGGGGGCAAAAAGTTTTAGTGGTGCACAAAGATCTAGTGTTTAGCATGGCCATTCATGAATGACCATTGCTCATTCAGTATGCCGACATGAAAATGCTTACAGCACCTGGTATTCCCAGGCGGTCTCCCATCCAAGTACTAACCAGGCCCGACCCTGCTTAGCTTCCGAGATCGGACGAGATCGGGCGTGTTCAGGGTGGTATGGCCGTAAGCAAGGGCAGCGGTGGCCGGTACGGCCCATATACAGCAGATGGCAGTAGCCAATGCGTTAATGAAAAGCTTACAGCACCTGGTGTTAGATTGTGAAGATTCCGGGGGGGTGCTTAAGAGTGGGTACCCGGGTTCGGATGGAGAGCCGGGTCGTGGGTTTAGCTGGCTTCGGGCCTGGCACCCCGGTGGGAGACCAGGGCTCCCTGGGTCCGAGTGGAGAGCAGGGCAAAAGGTACCCGGGTTCGGATGGAGAGCCGGGTCGTGGGTTTAGCTGGCTTCGGGCCTGGCACCCCGGTGGGGGCCCAAGGCTTCCTGGGTCCGAGTGGAGGGCCGGGCAAAACGACTTTCTGCTGTCCACACTTTGAAGATTTTACACTCGTGCCCCGGAAGTCACGTTAGAGGCTGGCCCAGGCCACCCCCTCCCCCTCCTGGGTGACAAGGCTCCCCGGGGCCGCGTGGAGAGCCAGGCAAAACGCCACATTGGGTGTTTTTCAGGTAGGGTAGGGCTCCTTTCCAGCACTATCCGCATGTTTTCAACACTTAATCAGGGGAGAGCGCGAACGCAGTCCCCCACTACCAGAAATTGTGCAGTCGAGATTCCCACATTTGGGGAATTCGCCCGGGTCAGCAAAGCACGGGGTGCAATGGCTGAGCCTCGCCGAGGATGAACCACCTTCATGATCATGGTGTCTACCCTGCCAGGTAAGTATGAGTTGTACATGCTGGCCATAGAGGAAAGCACTCAATCCACACACCAGTGCCCTGCCGGTCAGTCAACGACTAGTCCCCTCCACGTGGGCGTAACAATGGCCTCTTTGCGGTACCCAACAACCAAGTCTTAAAATTCCCCTTTAAGCACACACACAAGACACAGTGGCAGTATGTGAGCTTGCAGATATTAAGACTTTGACACATTTTGAGAACCTTCGATACTATTAGTTAAAGCGCTCACACCTATTTGCACTCAAGACAACCGAGCGCACCACCGTGCTCCATGTCATTTTCTTCAACAGCTGAGCTGGCCTTGTCCAATGGGCAAGGCCTTCCAAAAATATCCATAACTCATCAACGTCGCTCTCCACGGAAGTCTTTAGTAAAAGGCGAAAGGCTTATTCGTCATGAAGAGAGACCCGAGTAATTCTACCCGCTTGCCACAGCGGCCGGCAAAGCCTCTAGCCGCGCCGGTCAAGCGCTTAACGGCGCGCGTGCACGCACACACTTGGCCTGGGCAGCTCCGCAAAACAGCACATGCGTTATTTCACAGTCCGAGGTGGCCCTGTGCCCCCGCGGCTGGGTTTAAGGCGTCTTGGGTGGGTGGTTAAGAGCGGGTGTCCGGGTTGAAAGCGGGGCCTGTCGGATTGAGGGTGGGGTTTAATGATGTAGGCGTGGCCTATGCGCTTTGGGGGGCAAAAAGTTTTAGTGGTGCACAAAGATCTAGTGTTTAGCATGGCCATTCATGAATGACCATTGCTCATTCAGTATGCCGACATGAAAATGCTTACAGCACCTGGTATTCCCAGGCGGTCTCCCATCCAAGTACTAACCAGGCCCGACCATGCTTAGCTTCCGAGATCGGACGAGATCGGGCGTGTTCAGGGTGGTATGGCCGTAAGCAAGGGCAGCGGTGGCCGGTACGGCCCATATACAGCAGATGGCAGTAGCCAATGCGTTAATGAAAAGCTTACAGCACCTGGTGTTAGATTGTGAAGATTCCGGGGGGGTGCTTAAGAGTGGGTACCCGGGTTCGGATGGAGAGCCGGGTCGTGGGTTTAGCTGGCTTCGGGCCTGGCACCCCGGTGGGAGACCAGGGCTCCCTGGGTCCGAGTGGAGAGCAGGGCAAAAGGTACCCGGGTTCGGATGGAGAGCCGGGTCGTGGGTTTAGCTGGCTTCGGGCCTGGCACCCCGGTGGGGGCCCAAGGCTTCCTGGGTCCGAGTGGAGGGCCGGGCAAAACGACTTTCTGCTGTCCACACTTTGAAGATTTTACACTCGTGCCCCGGAAGTCACGTTAGAGGCTGGCCCAGGCCACCCCCTCCCCCTCCTGGGTGACAAGGCTCCCCGGGGCCGCGTGGAGAGCCAGGCAAAACGCCACATTGGGTGTTTTTCAGGTAGGGTAGGGCTCCTTTCCAGCACTATCCGCATGTTTTCAACACTTAATCAGGGGAGAGCGCGAACGCAGTCCCCCACTACCAGAAATTGTGCAGTCGAGATTCCCACATTTGGGGAATTCGCCCGGGTCAGCAAAGCACGGGGTGCAATGGCTGAGCCTCGCCGAGGATGAACCACCTTCATGATCATGGTGTCTACCCTGCCAGGTAAGTAAGAGTTGTACATGCTGGCCATAGAGTAAAGCACTCAATCCACACACCAGTGCCCTGCCGGTCAGTCAACGACTAGTCCCCTCCACGTGGGCGTAACAATGGCCTCTTTGCGGTACCCAACAACCAAGTCTTAAAATTCCCCTTTAAGCACACACACAAGACACAGTGGCAGTATGTGAGCTTGCAGATATTAAGACTTTGACACATTTTGAGAACCTTCGATACTATTAGTTAAAGCGCTCACACCTATTTGCACTCAAGACAACCGAGCGCACCACCGTGCTCCATGTAATTTTCTTCAACAGCTGAGCTGGCCTTGTCCAATGGGCAAGGCCTTCCAAAAATATCCATAACTCATCAACGTCCCTCTCCACGGAAGTCTTTAGTAAAAGGCGAAAGGCTTATTCGTCATGAAGAGAGACCCGAGTAATTCTACCCGCTTGCCACAGCGGCCGGCAAAGCCTCTAGCCGCGCCGGTCAAGCGCTTAACGGCGCGCGTGCACGCACACACTTGGCGTGGGCAGCTCCGCAAAACAGCACATGCGTTATTTCACAGTCCGAGGTGGCCCTGTGCCCCCGCGGCTGGGTTTAAGGCGTCTTGGGTGGGTGGTTAAGAGCGGGTGTCCGGGTTGAAAGCGGGGCCTGTCGGATTGAGGGTGGGGTTTAATGATGTAGGCGTGGCCTATGCGCTTTGGGGGGCAAAAAGTTTTAGTGGTGCACAAAGATCTAGTGTTTAGCATGGCCATTCATGAATGACCATTGCTCATTCAGTATGCCGACATGAAAATGCTTACAGCACCTGGTATTCCCAGGCGGTCTCCCATCCAAGCACTAACCAGGCCCGACCCTGCTTAGCTTCCGAGATCGGACGAGATCGGGCGTGTTCAGGGTGGTATGGCCGTAAGCAAGGGCAGCGGTGGCCGGTACGGCCCATATACAGCAGATGGCAGTAGCCAATGCGTTAATGAAAAGCTTACAGCACCTGGTGTTAGATTGTGAAGATTCCGGGGGGGTGCTTAAGAGTGGGTACCCGGGTTCGGATGGAGAGCCGGGTCGTGGGTTTAGCTGGCTTCGGGCCTGGCACCCCGGTGGGAGACCAGGGCTCCCTGGGTCCGAGTGGAGAGCAGGGCAAAAGGTACCCGGGTTCGGATGGAGAGCCGGGTCGTGGGTTTAGCTGGCTTCGGGCCTGGCACCCCGGTGGGGGCCCAAGGCTTCCTGGGTCCGAGTGGAGGGCCGGGCAAAACGACTTTCTGCTGTCCACACTTTGAAGATTTTACACTCGTGCCCCGGAAGTCACGTTAGAGGCTGGCCCAGGCCACCCCCTCCCCCTCCTGGGTGACAAGGCTCCCCGGGGCCGCGTGGAGAGCCAGGCAAAACGCCACATTGGGTGTTTTTCAGGTAGGGTAGGGCTCCTTTCCAGCACTATCCGCATGTTTTCAACACTTAATCAGGGGAGAGCGCGAACGCAGTCCCCCACTACCAGAAATTGTGCAGTCGAGATTCCCACATTTGGGGAATTCGCCCGGGTCAGCAAAGCACGGGGTGCAATGGCTGAGCCTCGCCGAGGATGAACCACCTTCATGATCATGGTGTCTACCCTGCCAGGTAAGTATGAGTTGTACATGCTGGCCATAGAGGAAAGCACTCAATCCACACACCAGTGCCCTGCCGGTCAGTCAACGACTAGTCCCCTCCACGTGGGCGTAACAATGGCCTCTTTGCGGTACCCAACAACCAAGTCTTAAAATTCCCCTTTAAGCACACACACAAGACACAGTGGCAGTATGTGAGCTTGCAGATATTAAGACTTTGACACATTTTGAGAACCTTCGATACTATTAGTTAAAGCGCTCACACCTATTTGCACTCAAGACAACCGAGCGCACCACCGTGCTCCATGTCATTTTCTTCAACAGCTGAGCTGGCCTTGTCCAATGGGCAAGGCCTTCCAAAAATATCCATAACTCATCAACGTCGCTCTCCACGGAAGTCTTTAGTAAAAGGCGAAAGGCTTATTCGTCATGAAGAGAGACCCGAGTAATTCTACCCGCTTGCCACAGCGGCCGGCAAAGCCTCTAGCCGCGCCGGTCAAGCGCTTAACGGCGCGCGTGCACGCACACACTTGGCCTGGGCAGCTCCGCAAAACAGCACATGCGTTATTTCACAGTCCGAGGTGGCCCTGTGCCCCCGCGGCTGGGTTTAAGGCGTCTTGGGTGGGTGGTTAAGAGCGGGTGTCCGGGTTGAAAGCGGGGCCTGTCGGATTGAGGGTGGGGTTTAATGATGTAGGCGTGGCCTATGCGCTTTGGGGGGCAAAAAGTTTTAGTGGTGCACAAAGATCTAGTGTTTAGCATGGCCATTCATGAATGACCATTGCTCATTCAGTATGCCGACATGAAAATGCTTACAGCACCTGGTATTCCCAGGCGGTCTCCCATCCAAGTACTAACCAGGCCCGACCCTGCTTAGCTTCCGAGATCGGACGAGATCGGGCGTGTTCAGGGTGGTATGGCCGTAAGCAAGGGCAGCGGTGGCCGGTACGGCCCATATACAGCAGATGGCAGTAGCCAATGCGTTAATGAAAAGCTTACAGCACCTGGTGTTAGATTGTGAAGATTCCGGGGGGGTGCTTAAGAGTGGGTACCCGGGTTCGGATGGAGAGCCGGGTCGTGGGTTTAGCTGGCTTCGGGCCTGGCACCCCGGTGGGAGACCAGGGCTCCCTGGGTCCGAGTGGAGAGCAGGGCAAAAGGTACCCGGGTTCGGATGGAGAGCCGGGTCGTGGGTTTAGCTGGCTTCGGGCCTGGCACCCCGGTGGGGGCCCAAGGCTTCCTGGGTCCGAGTGGAGGGCCGGGCAAAACGACTTTCTGCTGTCCACACTTTGAAGATTTTACACTCGTGCCCCGGAAGTCACGTTAGAGGCTGGCCCAGGCCACCCCCTCCCCCTCCTGGGTGACAAGGCTCCCCGGGGCCGCGTGGAGAGCCAGGCAAAACGCCACATTGGGTGTTTTTCAGGTAGGGTAGGGCTCCTTTCCAGCACTATCCGCATGTTTTCAACACTTAATCAGGGGAGAGCGCGAACGCAGTCCCCCACTACCAGAAATTGTGCAGTCGAGATTCCCACATTTGGGGAATTCGCCCGGGTCAGCAAAGCACGGGGTGCAATGGCTGAGCCTCGCCGAGGATGAACCACCTTCATGATCATGGTGTCTACCCTGCCAGGTAAGTATGAGTTGTACATGCTGGCCATAGAGTAAAGCACTCAATCCACACACCAGTGCCCTGCCGGTCAGTCAACGACTAGTCCCCTCCACGTGGGCGTAACAATGGCCTCTTTGCGGTACCCAACAACCAAGTCTTAAAATTCCCCTTTAAGCACACACACAAGACACAGTGGCAGTATGTGAGCTTGCAGATATTAAGACTTTGACACATTTTGAGAACCTTCGATACTATTAGTTAAAGCGCTCACACCTATTTGCACTCAAGACAACCGAGCGCACCACCGTGCTCCATGTAATTTTCTTCAACAGCTGAGCTGGCCTTGTCCAATGGGCAAGGCCTTCCAAAAATATCCATAACTCATCAACGTCCCTCTCCACGGAAGTCTTTAGTAAAAGGCGAAAGGCTTATTCGTCATGAAGAGAGACCCGAGTAATTCTACCCGCTTGCCACAGCGGCCGGCAAAGCCTCTAGCCGCGCCGGTCAAGCGCTTAACGGCGCGCGTGCACGCACACACTTGGCGTGGGCAGCTCCGCAAAACAGCACATGCGTTATTTCACAGTCCGAGGTGGCCCTGTGCCCCCGCGGCTGGGTTTAAGGCGTCTTGGGTGGGTGGTTAAGAGCGGGTGTCCGGGTTGAAAGCGGGGCCTGTCGGATTGAGGGTGGGGTTTAATGATGTAGGCGTGGCCTATGCGCTTTGGGGGGCAAAAAGTTTTAGTGGTGCACAAAGATCTAGTGTTTAGCATGGCCATTCATGAATGACCATTGCTCATTCAGTATGCCGACATGAAAATGCTTACAGCACCTGGTATTCCCAGGCGGTCTCCCATCCAAGCACTAACCAGGCCCGACCCTGCTTAGCTTCCGAGATCGGACGAGATCGGGCGTGTTCAGGGTGGTATGGCCGTAAGCAAGGGCAGCGGTGGCCGGTACGGCCCATATACAGCAGATGGCAGTAGCCAATGCGTTAATGAAAAGCTTACAGCACCTGGTGTTAGATTGTGAAGATTCCGGGGGGGTGCTTAAGAGTGGGTACCCGGGTTCGGATGGAGAGCCGGGTCGTGGGTTTAGCTGGCTTCGGGCCTGGCACCCCGGTGGGAGACCAGGGCTCCCTGGGTCCGAGTGGAGAGCAGGGCAAAAGGTACCCGGGTTCGGATGGAGAGCCGGGTCGTGGGTTTAGCTGGCTTCGGGCCTGGCACCCCGGTGGGGGCCCAAGGCTTCCTGGGTCCGAGTGGAGGGCCGGGCAAAACGACTTTCTGCTGTCCACACTTTGAAGATTTTACACTCGTGCCCCGGAAGTCACGTTAGAGGCTGGCCCAGGCCACCCCCTCCCCCTCCTGGGTGACAAGGCTCCCCGGGGCCGCGTGGAGAGCCAGGCAAAACGCCACATTGGGTGTTTTTCAGGTAGGGTAGGGCTCCTTTCCAGCACTATCCGCATGTTTTCAACACTTAATCAGGGGAGAGCGCGAACGCAGTCCCCCACTACCAGAAATTGTGCAGTCGAGATTCCCACATTTGGGGAATTCGCCCGGGTCAGCAAAGCACGGGGTGCAATGGCTGAGCCTCGCCGAGGATGAACCACCTTCATGATCATGGTGTCTACCCTGCCAGGTAAGTATGAGTTGTACATGCTGGCCATAGAGGAAAGCACTCAATCCACACACCAGTGCCCTGCCGGTCAGTCAACGACTAGTCCCCTCCACGTGGGCGTAACAATGGCCTCTTTGCGGTACCCAACAACCAAGTCTTAAAATTCCCCTTTAAGCACACACACAAGACACAGTGGCAGTATGTGAGCTTGCAGATATTAAGACTTTGACACATTTTGAGAACCTTCGATACTATTAGTTAAAGCGCTCACACCTATTTGCACTCAAGACAACCGAGCGCACCACCGTGCTCCATGTCATTTTCTTCAACAGCTGAGCTGGCCTTGTCCAATGGGCAAGGCCTTCCAAAAATATCCATAACTCATCAACGTCCCTCTCCACGGAAGTCTTTAGTAAAAGGCGAAAGGCTTATTCGTCATGAAGAGAGACCCGAGTAATTCTACCCGCTTGCCACAGCGGCCGGCAAAGCCTCTAGCCGCGCCGGTCAAGCGCTTAACGGCGCGCGTGCACGCACACACTTGGCGTGGGCAGCTCCGCAAAACAGCACATGCGTTATTTCACAGTCCGAGGTGGCCCTGTGCCCCCGCGGCTGGGTTTAAGGCGTCTTGGGTGGGTGGTTAAGAGCGGGTGTCCGGGTTGAAAGCGGGGCCTGTCGGATTGAGGGTGGGGTTTAATGATGTAGGCGTGGCCTATGCGCTTTGGGGGGCAAAAAGTTTTAGTGGTGCACAAAGATCTAGTGTTTAGCATGGCCATTCATGAATGACCATTGCTCATTCAGTATGCCGACATGAAAATGCTTACAGCACCTGGTATTCCCAGGCGGTCTCCCATCCAAGTACTAACCAGGCCCGACCCTGCTTAGCTTCCGAGATCGGACGAGATCGGGCGTGTTCAGGGTGGTATGGCCGTAAGCAAGGGCAGCGGTGGCCGGTACGGCCCATATACAGCAGATGGCAGTAGCCAATGCGTTAATGAAAAGCTTACAGCACCTGGTGTTAGATTGTGAAGATTCCGGGGGGGTGCTTAAGAGTGGGTACCCGGGTTCGGATGGAGAGCCGGGTCGTGGGTTTAGCTGGCTTCGGGCCTGGCACCCCGGTGGGAGACCAGGGCTCCCTGGGTCCGAGTGGAGAGCAGGGCAAAAGGTACCCGGGTTCGGATGGAGAGCCGGGTCGTGGGTTTAGCTGGCTTCGGGACTGGCACCCCGGTGGGGGCCCAAGGCTTCCTGGGTCCGAGTGGAGGGCCGGGCAAAACGACTTTCTGCTGTCCACACTTTGAAGATTTTACACTCGTGCCCCGGAAGTCACGTTAGAGGCTGGCCCAGGCCACCCCCTCCCCCTCCTGGGTGACAAGGCTCCCCGGGGCCGCGTGGAGAGCCAGGCAAAACGCCACATTGGGTGTTTTTCAGGTAGGGTAGGGCTCCTTTCCAGCACTATCCGCATGTTTTCAACACTTAATCAGGGGAGAGCGCGAACGCAGTCCCCCACTACCAGAAATTGTGCAGTCGAGATTCCCACATTTGGGGAATTCGCCCGGGTCAGCAAAGCACGGGGTGCAATGGCTGAGCCTCGCCGAGGATGAACCACCTTCATGATCATGGTGTCTACCCTGCCAGGTAAGTATGAGTTGTACATGCTGGCCATAGAGGAAAGCACTCAATCCACACACCAGTGCCCTGCCGGTCAGTCAACGACTAGTCCCCTCCACGTGGGCGTAACAATGGCCTCTTTGCGGTACCCAACAACCAAGTCTTAAAATTCCCCTTTAAGCACACACACAAGACACAGTGGCAGTATGTGAGCTTGCAGATATTAAGACTTTGACACATTTTGAGAACCTTCGATACTATTAGTTAAAGCGCTCACACCTATTTGCACTCAAGACAACCGAGCGCACCACCGTGCTCCATGTCATTTTCTTCAACAGCTGAGCTGGCCTTGTCCAATGGGCAAGGCCTTCCAAAAATATCCATAACTCATCAACGTCCCTCTCCACGGAAGTCTTTAGTAAAAGGCGAAAGGCTTATTCGTCATGAAGAGAGACCCGAGTAATTCTACCCGCTTGCCACAGCGGCCGGCAAAGCCTCTAGCCGCGCCGGTCAAGCGCTTAACGGCGCGCGTGCACGCACACACTTGGCCTGGGCAGCTCCGCAAAACAGCACATGCGTTATTTCACAGTCCGAGGTGGCCCTGTGCCCCCGCGGCTGGGTTTAAGGCGTCTTGGGTGGGTGGTTAAGAGCGGGTGTCCGGGTTGAAAGCGGGGCCTGTCGGATTGAGGGTGGGGTTTAATGATGTAGGCGTGGCCTATGCGCTTTGGGGGGCAAAAAGTTTTAGTGGTGCACAAAGATCTAGTGTTTAGCATGGCCATTCATGAATGACCATTGCTCATTCAGTATGCCGACATGAAAATGCTTACAGCACCTGGTATTCCCAGGCGGTCTCCCATCCAAGTACTAACCAGGCCCGACCCTGCTTAGCTTCCGAGATCGGACGAGATCGGGCGTGTTCAGGGTGGTATGGCCGTAAGCAAGGGCAGCGGTGGCCGGTACGGCCCATATACAGCAGATGGCAGTAGCCAATGCGTTAATGAAAAGCTTACAGCACCTGGTGTTAGATTGTGAAGATTCCGGGGGGGTGCTTAAGAGTGGGTACCCGGGTTCGGATGGAGAGCCGGGTCGTGGGTTTAGCTGGCTTCGGGCCTGGCACCCCGGTGGGAGACCAGGGCTCCCTGGGTCCGAGTGGAGAGCAGGGCAAAAGGTACCCGGGTTCGGATGGAGAGCCGGGTCGTGGGTTTAGCTGGCTTCGGGCCTGGCACCCCGGTGGGGGCCCAAGGCTTCCTGGGTCCGAGTGGAGGGCCGGGCAAAACGACTTTCTGCTGTCCACACTTTGAAGATTTTACACTCGTGCCCCGGAAGTCACGTTAGAGGCTGGCCCAGGCCACCCCCTCCCCCTCCTGGGTGACAAGGCTCCCCGGGGCCGCGTGGAGAGCCAGGCAAAACGCCACATTGGGTGTTTTTCAGGTAGGGTAGGGCTCCTTTCCAGCACTATCCGCATGTTTTCAACACTTAATCAGGGGAGAGCGCGAACGCAGTCCCCCACTACCAGAAATTGTGCAGTCGAGATTCCCACATTTGGGGAATTCGCCCGGGTCAGCAAAGCACGGGGTGCAATGGCTGAGCCTCGCCGAGGATGAACCACCTTCATGATCATGGTGTCTACCCTGCCAGGTAAGTATGAGTTGTACATGCTGGCCATAGAGTAAAGCACTCAATCCACACACCAGTGCCCTGCCGGTCAGTCAACGACTAGTCCCCTCCACGTGGGCGTAACAATGGCCTCTTTGCGGTACCCAACAACCAAGTCTTAAAATTCCCCTTTAAGCACACACACAAGACACAGTGGCAGTATGTGAGCTTGCAGATATTAAGACTTTGACACATTTTGAGAACCTTCGATACTATTAGTTAAAGCGCTCACACCTATTTGCACTCAAGACAACCGAGCGCACCACCGTGCTCCATGTAATTTTCTTCAACAGCTGAGCTGGCCTTGTCCAATGGGCAAGGCCTTCCAAAAATATCCATAACTCATCAACGTCCCTCTCCACGGAAGTCTTTAGTAAAAGGCGAAAGGCTTATTCGTCATGAAGAGAGACCCGAGTAATTCTACCCGCTTGCCACAGCGGCCGGCAAAGCCTCTAGCCGCGCCGGTCAAGCGCTTAACGGCGCGCGTGCACGCACACACTTGGCGTGGGCAGCTCCGCAAAACAGCACATGCGTTATTTCACAGTCCGAGGTGGCCCTGTGCCCCCGCGGCTGGGTTTAAGGCGTCTTGGGTGGGTGGTTAAGAGCGGGTGTCCGGGTTGAAAGCGGGGCCTGTCGGATTGAGGGTGGGGTTTAATGATGTAGGCGTGGCCTATGCGCTTTGGGGGGCAAAAAGTTTTAGTGGTGCACAAAGATCTAGTGTTTAGCATGGCCATTCATGAATGACCATTGCTCATTCAGTATGCCGACATGAAAATGCTTACAGCACCTGGTATTCCCAGGCGGTCTCCCATCCAAGCACTAACCAGGCCCGACCCTGCTTAGCTTCCGAGATCGGACGAGATCGGGCGTGTTCAGGGTGGTATGGCCGTAAGCAAGGGCAGCGGTGGCCGGTACGGCCCATATACAGCAGATGGCAGTAGCCAATGCGTTAATGAAAAGCTTACAGCACCTGGTGTTAGATTGTGAAGATTCCGGGGGGGTGCTTAAGAGTGGGTACCCGGGTTCGGATGGAGAGCCGGGTCGTGGGTTTAGCTGGCTTCGGGCCTGGCACCCCGGTGGGAGACCAGGGCTCCCTGGGTCCGAGTGGAGAGCAGGGCAAAAGGTACCCGGGTTCGGATGGAGAGCCGGGTCGTGGGTTTAGCTGGCTTCGGGCCTGGCACCCCGGTGGGGGCCCAAGGCTTCCTGGGTCCGAGTGGAGGGCCGGGCAAAACGACTTTCTGCTGTCCACACTTTGAAGATTTTACACTCGTGCCCCGGAAGTCACGTTAGAGGCTGGCCCAGGCCACCCCCTCCCCCTCCTGGGTGACAAGGCTCCCCGGGGCCGCGTGGAGAGCCAGGCAAAACGCCACATTGGGTGTTTTTCAGGTAGGGTAGGGCTCCTTTCCAGCACTATCCGCATGTTTTCAACACTTAATCAGGGGAGAGCGCGAACGCAGTCCCCCACTACCAGAAATTGTGCAGTCGAGATTCCCACATTTGGGGAATTCGCCCGGGTCAGCAAAGCACGGGGTGCAATGGCTGAGCCTCGCCGAGGATGAACCACCTTCATGATCATGGTGTCTACCCTGCCAGGTAAGTATGAGTTGTACATGCTGGCCATAGAGGAAAGCACTCAATCCACACACCAGTGCCCTGCCGGTCAGTCAACGACTAGTCCCCTCCACGTGGGCGTAACAATGGCCTCTTTGCGGTACCCAACAACCAAGTCTTAAAATTCCCCTTTAAGCACACACACAAGACACAGTGGCAGTATGTGAGCTTGCAGATATTAAGACTTTGACACATTTTGAGAACCTTCGATACTATTAGTTAAAGCGCTCACACCTATTTGCACTCAAGACAACCGAGCGCACCACCGTGCTCCATGTCATTTTCTTCAACAGCTGAGCTGGCCTTGTCCAATGGGCAAGGCCTTCCAAAAATATCCATAACTCATCAACGTCCCTCTCCACGGAAGTCTTTAGTAAAAGGCGAAAGGCTTATTCGTCATGAAGAGAGACCCGAGTAATTCTACCCGCTTGCCACAGCGGCCGGCAAAGCCTCTAGCCGCGCCGGTCAAGCGCTTAACGGCGCGCGTGCACGCACACACTTGGCGTGGGCAGCTCCGCAAAACAGCACATGCGTTATTTCACAGTCCGAGGTGGCCCTGTGCCCCCGCGGCTGGGTTTAAGGCGTCTTGGGTGGGTGGTTAAGAGCGGGTGTCCGGGTTGAAAGCGGGGCCTGTCGGATTGAGGGTGGGGTTTAATGATGTAGGCGTGGCCTATGCGCTTTGGGGGGCAAAAAGTTTTAGTGGTGCACAAAGATCTAGTGTTTAGCATGGCCATTCATGAATGACCATTGCTCATTCAGTATGCCGACATGAAAATGCTTACAGCACCTGGTATTCCCAGGCGGTCTCCCATCCAAGTACTAACCAGGCCCGACCCTGCTTAGCTTCCGAGATCGGACGAGATCGGGCGTGTTCAGGGTGGTATGGCCGTAAGCAAGGGCAGCGGTGGCCGGTACGGCCCATATACAGCAGATGGCAGTAGCCAATGCGTTAATGAAAAGCTTACAGCACCTGGTGTTAGATTGTGAAGATTCCGGGGGGGTGCTTAAGAGTGGGTACCCGGGTTCGGATGGAGAGCCGGGTCGTGGGTTTAGCTGGCTTCGGGCCTGGCACCCCGGTGGGAGACCAGGGCTCCCTGGGTCCGAGTGGAGAGCAGGGCAAAAGGTACCCGGGTTCGGATGGAGAGCCGGGTCGTGGGTTTAGCTGGCTTCGGGACTGGCACCCCGGTGGGGGCCCAAGGCTTCCTGGGTCCGAGTGGAGGGCCGGGCAAAACGACTTTCTGCTGTCCACACTTTGAAGATTTTACACTCGTGCCCCGGAAGTCACGTTAGAGGCTGGCCCAGGCCACCCCCTCCCCCTCCTGGGTGACAAGGCTCCCCGGGGCCGCGTGGAGAGCCAGGCAAAACGCCACATTGGGTGTTTTTCAGGTAGGGTAGGGCTCCTTTCCAGCACTATCCGCATGTTTTCAACACTTAATCAGGGGAGAGCGCGAACGCAGTCCCCCACTACCAGAAATTGTGCAGTCGAGATTCCCACATTTGGGGAATTCGCCCGGGTCAGCAAAGCACGGGGTGCAATGGCTGAGCCTCGCCGAGGATGAACCACCTTCATGATCATGGTGTCTACCCTGCCAGGTAAGTATGAGTTGTACATGCTGGCCATAGAGGAAAGCACTCAATCCACACACCAGTGCCCTGCCGGTCAGTCAACGACTAGTCCCCTCCACGTGGGCGTAACAATGGCCTCTTTGCGGTACCCAACAACCAAGTCTTAAAATTCCCCTTTAAGCACACACACAAGACACAGTGGCAGTATGTGAGCTTGCAGATATTAAGACTTTGACACATTTTGAGAACCTTCGATACTATTAGTTAAAGCGCTCACACCTATTTGCACTCAAGACAACCGAGCGCACCACCGTGCTCCATGTCATTTTCTTCAACAGCTGAGCTGGCCTTGTCCAATGGGCAAGGCCTTCCAAAAATATCCATAACTCATCAACGTCGCTCTCCACGGAAGTCTTTAGTAAAAGGCGAAAGGCTTATTCGTCATGAAGAGAGACCCGAGTAATTCTACCCGCTTGCCACAGCGGCCGGCAAAGCCTCTAGCCGCGCCGGTCAAGCGCTTAACGGCGCGCGTGCACGCACACACTTGGCCTGGGCAGCTCCGCAAAACAGCACATGCGTTATTTCACAGTCCGAGGTGGCCCTGTGCCCCCGCGGCTGGGTTTAAGGCGTCTTGGGTGGGTGGTTAAGAGCGGGTGTCCGGGTTGAAAGCGGGGCCTGTCGGATTGAGGGTGGGGTTTAATGATGTAGGCGTGGCCTATGCGCTTTGGGGGGCAAAAAGTTTTAGTGGTGCACAAAGATCTAGTGTTTAGCATGGCCATTCATGAATGACCATTGCTCATTCAGTATGCCGACATGAAAATGCTTACAGCACCTGGTATTCCCAGGCGGTCTCCCATCCAAGTACTAACCAGGCCCGACCCTGCTTAGCTTCCGAGATCGGACGAGATCGGGCGTGTTCAGGGTGGTATGGCCGTAAGCAAGGGCAGCGGTGGCCGGTACGGCCCATATACAGCAGATGGCAGTAGCCAATGCGTTAATGAAAAGCTTACAGCACCTGGTGTTAGATTGTGAAGATTCCGGGGGGGTGCTTAAGAGTGGGTACCCGGGTTCGGATGGAGAGCCGGGTCGTGGGTTTAGCTGGCTTCGGGCCTGGCACCCCGGTGGGAGACCAGGGCTCCCTGGGTCCGAGTGGAGAGCAGGGCAAAAGGTACCCGGGTTCGGATGGAGAGCCGGGTCGTGGGTTTAGCTGGCTTCGGGCCTGGCACCCCGGTGGGGGCCCAAGGCTTCCTGGGTCCGAGTGGAGGGCCGGGCAAAACGACTTTCTGCTGTCCACACTTTGAAGATTTTACACTCGTGCCCCGGAAGTCACGTTAGAGGCTGGCCCAGGCCACCCCCTCCCCCTCCTGGGTGACAAGGCTCCCCGGGGCCGCGTGGAGAGCCAGGCAAAACGCCACATTGGGTGTTTTTCAGGTAGGGTAGGGCTCCTTTCCAGCACTATCCGCATGTTTTCAACACTTAATCAGGGGAGAGCGCGAACGCAGTCCCCCACTACCAGAAATTGTGCAGTCGAGATTCCCACATTTGGGGAATTCGCCCGGGTCAGCAAAGCACGGGGTGCAATGGCTGAGCCTCGCCGAGGATGAACCACCTTCATGATCATGGTGTCTACCCTGCCAGGTAAGTATGAGTTGTACATGCTGGCCATAGAGTAAAGCACTCAATCCACACACCAGTGCCCTGCCGGTCAGTCAACGACTAGTCCCCTCCACGTGGGCGTAACAATGGCCTCTTTGCGGTACCCAACAACCAAGTCTTAAAATTCCCCTTTAAGCACACACACAAGACACAGTGGCAGTATGTGAGCTTGCAGATATTAAGACTTTGACACATTTTGAGAACCTTCGATACTATTAGTTAAAGCGCTCACACCTATTTGCACTCAAGACAACCGAGCGCACCACCGTGCTCCATGTAATTTTCTTCAACAGCTGAGCTGGCCTTGTCCAATGGGCAAGGCCTTCCAAAAATATCCATAACTCATCAACGTCCCTCTCCACGGAAGTCTTTAGTAAAAGGCGAAAGGCTTATTCGTCATGAAGAGAGACCCGAGTAATTCTACCCGCTTGCCACAGCGGCCGGCAAAGCCTCTAGCCGCGCCGGTCAAGCGCTTAACGGCGCGCGTGCACGCACACACTTGGCGTGGGCAGCTCCGCAAAACAGCACATGCGTTATTTCACAGTCCGAGGTGGCCCTGTGCCCCCGCGGCTGGGTTTAAGGCGTCTTGGGTGGGTGGTTAAGAGCGGGTGTCCGGGTTGAAAGCGGGGCCTGTCGGATTGAGGGTGGGGTTTAATGATGTAGGCGTGGCCTATGCGCTTTGGGGGGCAAAAAGTTTTAGTGGTGCACAAAGATCTAGTGTTTAGCATGGCCATTCATGAATGACCATTGCTCATTCAGTATGCCGACATGAAAATGCTTACAGCACCTGGTATTCCCAGGCGGTCTCCCATCCAAGCACTAACCAGGCCCGACCCTGCTTAGCTTCCGAGATCGGACGAGATCGGGCGTGTTCAGGGTGGTATGGCCGTAAGCAAGGGCAGCGGTGGCCGGTACGGCCCATATACAGCAGATGGCAGTAGCCAATGCGTTAATGAAAAGCTTACAGCACCTGGTGTTAGATTGTGAAGATTCCGGGGGGGTGCTTAAGAGTGGGTACCCGGGTTCGGATGGAGAGCCGGGTCGTGGGTTTAGCTGGCTTCGGGCCTGGCACCCCGGTGGGAGACCAGGGCTCCCTGGGTCCGAGTGGAGAGCAGGGCAAAAGGTACCCGGGTTCGGATGGAGAGCCGGGTCGTGGGTTTAGCTGGCTTCGGGCCTGGCACCCCGGTGGGGGCCCAAGGCTTCCTGGGTCCGAGTGGAGGGCCGGGCAAAACGACTTTCTGCTGTCCACACTTTGAAGATTTTACACTCGTGCCCCGGAAGTCACGTTAGAGGCTGGCCCAGGCCACCCCCTCCCCCTCCTGGGTGACAAGGCTCCCCGGGGCCGCGTGGAGAGCCAGGCAAAACGCCACATTGGGTGTTTTTCAGGTAGGGTAGGGCTCCTTTCCAGCACTATCCGCATGTTTTCAACACTTAATCAGGGGAGAGCGCGAACGCAGTCCCCCACTACCAGAAATTGTGCAGTCGAGATTCCCACATTTGGGGAATTCGCCCGGGTCAGCAAAGCACGGGGTGCAATGGCTGAGCCTCGCCGAGGATGAACCACCTTCATGATCATGGTGTCTACCCTGCCAGGTAAGTATGAGTTGTACATGCTGGCCATAGAGGAAAGCACTCAATCCACACACCAGTGCCCTGCCGGTCAGTCAACGACTAGTCCCCTCCACGTGGGCGTAACAATGGCCTCTTTGCGGTACCCAACAACCAAGTCTTAAAATTCCCCTTTAAGCACACACACAAGACACAGTGGCAGTATGTGAGCTTGCAGATATTAAGACTTTGACACATTTTGAGAACCTTCGATACTATTAGTTAAAGCGCTCACACCTATTTGCACTCAAGACAACCGAGCGCACCACCGTGCTCCATGTCATTTTCTTCAACAGCTGAGCTGGCCTTGTCCAATGGGCAAGGCCTTCCAAAAATATCCATAACTCATCAACGTCCCTCTCCACGGAAGTCTTTAGTAAAAGGCGAAAGGCTTATTCGTCATGAAGAGAGACCCGAGTAATTCTACCCGCTTGCCACAGCGGCCGGCAAAGCCTCTAGCCGCGCCGGTCAAGCGCTTAACGGCGCGCGTGCACGCACACACTTGGCCTGGGCAGCTCCGCAAAACAGCACATGCGTTATTTCACAGTCCGAGGTGGCCCTGTGCCCCCGCGGCTGGGTTTAAGGCGTCTTGGGTGGGTGGTTAAGAGCGGGTGTCCGGGTTGAAAGCGGGGCCTGTCGGATTGAGGGTGGGGTTTAATGATGTAGGCGTGGCCTATGCGCTTTGGGGGGCAAAAAGTTTTAGTGGTGCACAAAGATCTAGTGTTTAGCATGGCCATTCATGAATGACCATTGCTCATTCAGTATGCCGACATGAAAATGCTTACAGCACCTGGTATTCCCAGGCGGTCTCCCATCCAAGTACTAACCAGGCCCGACCCTGCTTAGCTTCCGAGATCGGACGAGATCGGGCGTGTTCAGGGTGGTATGGCCGTAAGCAAGGGCAGCGGTGGCCGGTACGGCCCATATACAGCAGATGGCAGTAGCCAATGCGTTAATGAAAAGCTTACAGCACCTGGTGTTAGATTGTGAAGATTCCGGGGGGGTGCTTAAGAGTGGGTACCCGGGTTCGGATGGAGAGCCGGGTCGTGGGTTTAGCTGGCTTCGGGCCTGGCACCCCGGTGGGAGACCAGGGCTCCCTGGGTCCGAGTGGAGAGCAGGGCAAAAGGTACCCGGGTTCGGATGGAGAGCCGGGTCGTGGGTTTAGCTGGCTTCGGGCCTGGCACCCCGGTGGGGGCCCAAGGCTTCCTGGGTCCGAGTGGAGGGCCGGGCAAAACGACTTTCTGCTGTCCACACTTTGAAGATTTTACACTCGTGCCCCGGAAGTCACGTTAGAGGCTGGCCCAGGCCACCCCCTCCCCCTCCTGGGTGACAAGGCTCCCCGGGGCCGCGTGGAGAGCCAGGCAAAACGCCACATTGGGTGTTTTTCAGGTAGGGTAGGGCTCCTTTCCAACACTATCCGCATGTTTTCAACACTTAATCAGGGGAGAGCGCGAACGCAGTCCCCCACTACCAGAAATTGTGCAGTCGAGATTCCCACATTTGGGGAATTCGCCCGGGTCAGCAAAGCACGGGGTGCAATGGCTGAGCCTCGCCGAGGATGAACCACCTTCATGATCATGGTGTCTACCCTGCCAGGTAAGTATGAGTTGTACATGCTGGCCATAGAGGAAAGCACTCAATCCACACACCAGTGCCCTGCCGGTCAGTCAACGACTAGTCCCCTCCACGTGGGCGTAACAATGGCCTCTTTGCGGTACCCAACAACCAAGTCTTAAAATTCCCCTTTAAGCACACACACAAGACACAGTGGCAGTATGTGAGCTTGCAGATATTAAGACTTTGACACATTTTGAGAACCTTCGATACTATTAGTTAAAGCGCTCACACCTATTTGCACTCAAGACAACCGAGCGCACCACCGTGCTCCATGTCATTTTCTTCAACAGCTGAGCTGGCCTTGTCCAATGGGCAAGGCCTTCCAAAAATATCCATAACTCATCAACGTCCCTCTCCACGGAAGTCTTTAGTAAAAGGCGAAAGGCTTATTCGTCATGAAGAGAGACCCGAGTAATTCTACCCGCTTGCCACAGCGGCCGGCAAAGCCTCTAGCCGCGCCGGTCAAGCGCTTAACGGCGCGCGTGCACGCACACACTTGGCCTGGGCAGCTCCGCAAAACAGCACATGCGTTATTTCACAGTCCGAGGTGGCCCTGTGCCCCCGCGGCTGGGTTTAAGGCGTCTTGGGTGGGTGGTTAAGAGCGGGTGTCCGGGTTGAAAGCGGGGCCTGTCGGATTGAGGGTGGGGTTTAATGATGTAGGCGTGGCCTATGCGCTTTGGGGGGCAAAAAGTTTTAGTGGTGCACAAAGATCTAGTGTTTAGCATGGCCATTCATGAATGACCATTGCTCATTCAGTATGCCGACATGAAAATGCTTACAGCACCTGGTATTCCCAGGCGGTCTCCCATCCAAGTACTAACCAGGCCCGACCCTGCTTAGCTTCCGAGATCGGACGAGATCGGGCGTGTTCAGGGTGGTATGGCCGTAAGCAAGGGCAGCGGTGGCCGGTACGGCCCATATACAGCAGATGGCAGTAGCCAATGCGTTAATGAAAAGCTTACAGCACCTGGTGTTAGATTGTGAAGATTCCGGGGGGGTGCTTAAGAGTGGGTACCCGGGTTCGGATGGAGAGCCGGGTCGTGGGTTTAGCTGGCTTCGGGCCTGGCACCCCGGTGGGAGACCAGGGCTCCCTGGGTCCGAGTGGAGAGCAGGGCAAAAGGTACCCGGGTTCGGATGGAGAGCCGGGTCGTGGGTTTAGCTGGCTTCGGGCCTGGCACCCCGGTGGGGGCCCAAGGCTTCCTGGGTCCGAGTGGAGGGCCGGGCAAAACGACTTTCTGCTGTCCACACTTTGAAGATTTTACACTCGTGCCCCGGAAGTCACGTTAGAGGCTGGCCCAGGCCACCCCCTCCCCCTCCTGGGTGACAAGGCTCCCCGGGGCCGCGTGGAGAGCCAGGCAAAACGCCACATTGGGTGTTTTTCAGGTAGGGTAGGGCTCCTTTCCAGCACTATCCGCATGTTTTCAACACTTAATCAGGGGAGAGCGCGAACGCAGTCCCCCACTACCAGAAATTGTGCAGTCGAGATTCCCACATTTGGGGAATTCGCCCGGGTCAGCAAAGCACGGGGTGCAATGGCTGAGCCTCGCCGAGGATGAACCACCTTCATGATCATGGTGTCTACCCTGCCAGGTAAGTATGAGTTGTACATGCTGGCCATAGAGGAAAGCACTCAATCCACACACCAGTGCCCTGCCGGTCAGTCAACGACTAGTCCCCTCCACGTGGGCGTAACAATGGCCTCTTTGCGGTACCCAACAACCAAGTCTTAAAATTCCCCTTTAAGCACACACACAAGACACAGTGGCAGTATGTGAGCTTGCAGATATTAAGACTTTGACACATTTTGAGAACCTTCGATACTATTAGTTAAAGCGCTCACACCTATTTGCACTCAAGACAACCGAGCGCACCACCGTGCTCCATGTCATTTTCTTCAACAGCTGAGCTGGCCTTGTCCAATGGGCAAGGCCTTCCAAAAATATCCATAACTCATCAACGTCCCTCTCCACGGAAGTCTTTAGTAAAAGGCGAAAGGCTTATTCGTCATGAAGAGAGACCCGAGTAATTCTACCCGCTTGCCACAGCGGCCGGCAAAGCCTCTAGCCGCGCCGGTCAAGCGCTTAACGGCGCGCGTGCACGCACACACTTGGCCTGGGCAGCTCCGCAAAACAGCACATGCGTTATTTCACAGTCCGAGGTGGCCCTGTGCCCCCGCGGCTGGGTTTAAGGCGTCTTGGGTGGGTGGTTAAGAGCGGGTGTCCGGGTTGAAAGCGGGGCCTGTCGGATTGAGGGTGGGGTTTAATGATGTAGGCGTGGCCTATGCGCTTTGGGGGGCAAAAAGTTTTAGTGGTGCACAAAGATCTAGTGTTTAGCATGGCCATTCATGAATGACCATTGCTCATTCAGTATGCCGACATGAAAATGCTTACAGCACCTGGTATTCCCAGGCGGTCTCCCATCCAAGTACTAACCAGGCCCGACCCTGCTTAGCTTCCGAGATCGGACGAGATCGGGCGTGTTCAGGGTGGTATGGCCGTAAGCAAGGGCAGCGGTGGCCGGTACGGCCCATATACAGCAGATGGCAGTAGCCAATGCGTTAATGAAAAGCTTACAGCACCTGGTGTTAGATTGTGAAGATTCCGGGGGGGTGCTTAAGAGTGGGTACCCGGGTTCGGATGGAGAGCCGGGTCGTGGGTTTAGCTGGCTTCGGGCCTGGCACCCCGGTGGGAGACCAGGGCTCCCTGGGTCCGAGTGGAGAGCAGGGCAAAAGGTACCCGGGTTCGGATGGAGAGCCGGGTCGTGGGTTTAGCTGGCTTCGGGCCTGGCACCCCGGTGGGGGCCCAAGGCTTCCTGGGTCCGAGTGGAGGGCCGGGCAAAACGACTTTCTGCTGTCCACACTTTGAAGATTTTACACTCGTGCCCCGGAAGTCACGTTAGAGGCTGGCCCAGGCCACCCCCTCCCCCTCCTGGGTGACAAGGCTCCCCGGGGCCGCGTGGAGAGCCAGGCAAAACGCCACATTGGGTGTTTTTCAGGTAGGGTAGGGCTCCTTTCCAGCACTATCCGCATGTTTTCAACACTTAATCAGGGGAGAGCGCAAACGCAGTCCCCCACTACCAGAAATTGTGCAGTCGAGATTCCCACATTTGGGGAATTCGCCCGGGTCAGCAAAGCACGGGGTGCAATGGCTGAGCCTCGCCGAGGATGAACCACCTTCATGATCATGGTGTCTACCCTGCCAGGTAAGTATGAGTTGTACATGCTGGCCATAGAGGAAAGCACTCAATCCACACACCAGTGCCCTGCCGGTCAGTCAACGACTAGTCCCCTCCACGTGGGCGTAACAATGGCCTCTTTGCGGTACCCAACAACCAAGTCTTAAAATTCCCCTTTAAGCACACACACAAGACACAGTGGCAGTATGTGAGCTTGCAGATATTAAGACTTTGACACATTTTGAGAACCTTCGATACTATTAGTTAAAGCGCTCACACCTATTTGCACTCAAGACAACCGAGCGCACCACCGTGCTCCATGTCATTTTCTTCAACAGCTGAGCTGGCCTTGTCCAATGGGCAAGGCCTTCCAAAAATATCCATAACTCATCAACGTCCCTCTCCACGGAAGTCTTTAGTAAAAGGCGAAAGGCTTATTCGTCATGAAGAGAGACCCGAGTAATTCTACCCGCTTGCCACAGCGGCCGGCAAAGCCTCTAGCCGCGCCGGTCAAGCGCTTAACGGCGCGCGTGCACGCACACACTTGGCGTGGGCAGCTCCGCAAAACAGCACATGCGTTATTTCACAGTCCGAGGTGGCCCTGTGCCCCCGCGGCTGGGTTTAAGGCGTCTTGGGTGGGTGGTTAAGAGCGGGTGTCCGGGTTGAAAGCGGGGCCTGTCGGATTGAGGGTGGGGTTTAATGATGTAGGCGTGGCCTATGCGCTTTGGGGGGCAAAAAGTTTTAGTGGTGCACAAAGATCTAGTGTTTAGCATGGCCATTCATGAATGACCATTGCTCATTCAGTATGCCGACATGAAAATGCTTACAGCACCTGGTATTCCCAGGCGGTCTCCCATCCAAGTACTAACCAGGCCCGACCCTGCTTAGCTTCCGAGATCGGACGAGATCGGGCGTGTTCAGGGTGGTATGGCCGTAAGCAAGGGCAGCGGTGGCCGGTACGGCCCATATACAGCAGATGGCAGTAGCCAATGCGTTAATGAAAAGCTTACAGCACCTGGTGTTAGATTGTGAAGATTCCGGGGGGGTGCTTAAGAGTGGGTACCCGGGTTCGGATGGAGAGCCGGGTCGTGGGTTTAGCTGGCTTCGGGCCTGGCACCCCGGTGGGAGACCAGGGCTCCCTGGGTCCGAGTGGAGAGCAGGGCAAAAGGTACCCGGGTTCGGATGGAGAGCCGGGTCGTGGGTTTAGCTGGCTTCGGGCCTGGCACCCCGGTGGGGGCCCAAGGCTTCCTGGGTCCGAGTGGAGGGCCGGGCAAAACGACTTTCTGCTGTCCACACTTTGAAGATTTTACACTCGTGCCCCGGAAGTCACGTTAGAGGCTGGCCCAGGCCACCCCCTCCCCCTCCTGGGTGACAAGGCTCCCCGGGGCCGCGTGGAGAGCCAGGCAAAACGCCACATTGGGTGTTTTTCAGGTAGGGTAGGGCTCCTTTCCAGCACTATCCGCATGTTTTCAACACTTAATCAGGGGAGAGCGCGAACGCAGTCCCCCACTACCAGAAATTGTGCAGTCGAGATTCCCACATTTGGGGAATTCGCCCGGGTCAGCAAAGCACGGGGTGCAATGGCTGAGCCTCGCCGAGGATGAACCACCTTCATGATCATGGTGTCTACCCTGCCAGGTAAGTATGAGTTGTACATGCTGGCCATAGAGGAAAGCACTCAATCCACACACCAGTGCCCTGCCGGTCAGTCAACGACTAGTCCCCTCCACGTGGGCGTAACAATGGCCTCTTTGCGGTACCCAACAACCAAGTCTTAAAATTCCCCTTTAAGCACACACACAAGACACAGTGGCAGTATGTGAGCTTGCAGATATTAAGACTTTGACACATTTTGAGAACCTTCGATACTATTAGTTAAAGCGCTCACACCTATTTGCACTCAAGACAACCGAGCGCACCACCGTGCTCCATGTCATTTTCTTCAACAGCTGAGCTGGCCTTGTCCAATGGGCAAGGCCTTCCAAAAATATCCATAACTCATCAACGTCCCTCTCCACGGAAGTCTTTAGTAAAAGGCGAAAGGCTTATTCGTCATGAAGAGAGACCCGAGTAATTCTACCCGCTTGCCACAGCGGCCGGCAAAGCCTCTAGCCGCGCCGGTCAAGCGCTTAACGGCGCGCGTGCACGCACACACTTGGCCTGGGCAGCTCCGCAAAACAGCACATGCGTTATTTCACAGTCCGAGGTGGCCCTGTGCCCCCGCGGCTGGGTTTAAGGCGTCTTGGGTGGGTGGTTAAGAGCGGGTGTCCGGGTTGAAAGCGGGGCCTGTCGGATTGAGGGTGGGGTTTAATGATGTAGGCGTGGCCTATGCGCTTTGGGGGGCAAAAAGTTTTAGTGGTGCACAAAGATCTAGTGTTTAGCATGGCCATTCATGAATGACCATTGCTCATTCAGTATGCCGACATGAAAATGCTTACAGCACCTGGTATTCCCAGGCGGTCTCCCATCCAAGTACTAACCAGGCCCGACCCTGCTTAGCTTCCGAGATCGGACGAGATCGGGCGTGTTCAGGGTGGTATGGCCGTAAGCAAGGGCAGCGGTGGCCGGTACGGCCCATATACAGCAGATGGCAGTAGCCAATGCGTTAATGAAAAGCTTACAGCACCTGGTGTTAGATTGTGAAGATTCCGGGGGGGTGCTTAAGAGTGGGTACCCGGGTTCGGATGGAGAGCCGGGTCGTGGGTTTAGCTGGCTTCGGGCCTGGCACCCCGGTGGGAGACCAGGGCTCCCTGGGTCCGAGTGGAGAGCAGGGCAAAAGGTACCCGGGTTCGGATGGAGAGCCGGGTCGTGGGTTTAGCTGGCTTCGGGCCTGGCACCCCGGTGGGGGCCCAAGGCTTCCTGGGTCCGAGTGGAGGGCCGGGCAAAACGACTTTCTGCTGTCCACACTTTGAAGATTTTACACTCGTGCCCCGGAAGTCACGTTAGAGGCTGGCCCAGGCCACCCCCTCCTCCTCCTGGGTGACAAGGCTCCCCGGGGCCGCGTGGAGAGCCAGGCAAAACGCCACATTGGGTGTTTTTCAGGTAGGGTAGGGCTCCTTTCCAGCACTATCCGCATGTTTTCAACACTTAATCAGGGGAGAGCGCGAACGCAGTCCCCCACTACCAGAAATTGTGCAGTCGAGATTCCCACATTTGGGGAATTCGCCCGGGTCAGCAAAGCACGGGGTGCAATGGCTGAGCCTCGCCGAGGATGAACCACCTTCATGATCATGGTGTCTACCCTGCCAGGTAAGTATGAGTTGTACATGCTGGCCATAGAGGAAAGCACTCAATCCACACACCAGTGCCCTGCCGGTCAGTCAACGACTAGTCCCCTCCACGTGGGCGTAACAATGGCCTCTTTGCGGTACCCAACAACCAAGTCTTAAAATTCCCCTTTAAGCACACACACAAGACACAGTGGCAGTATGTGAGCTTGCAGATATTAAGACTTTGACACATTTTGAGAACCTTCGATACTATTAGTTAAAGCGCTCACACCTATTTGCACTCAAGACAACCGAGCGCACCACCGTGCTCCATGTCATTTTCTTCAACAGCTGAGCTGGCCTTGTCCAATGGGCAAGGCCTTCCAAAAATATCCATAACTCATCAACGTCCCTCTCCACGGAAGTCTTTAGTAAAAGGCGAAAGGCTTATTCGTCATGAAGAGAGACCCGAGTAATTCTACCCGCTTGCCACAGCGGCCGGCAAAGCCTCTAGCCGCGCCGGTCAAGCGCTTAACGGCGCGCGTGCACGCACACACTTGGCCTGGGCAGCTCCGCAAAACAGCACATGCGTTATTTCACAGTCCGAGGTGGCCCTGTGCCCCCGCGGCTGGGTTTAAGGCGTCTTGGGTGGGTGGTTAAGAGCGGGTGTCCGGGTTGAAAGCGGGGCCTGTCGGATTGAGGGTGGGGTTTAATGATGTAGGCGTGGCCTATGCGCTTTGGGGGGCAAAAAGTTTTAGTGGTGCACAAAGATCTAGTGTTTAGCATGGCCATTCATGAATGACCATTGCTCATTCAGTATGCCGACATGAAAATGCTTACAGCACCTGGTATTCCCAGGCGGTCTCCCATCCAAGTACTAACCAGGCCCGACCCTGCTTAGCTTCCGAGATCGGACGAGATCGGGCGTGTTCAGGGTGGTATGGCCGTAAGCAAGGGCAGCGGTGGCCGGTACGGCCCATATACAGCAGATGGCAGTAGCCAATGCGTTAATGAAAAGCTTACAGCACCTGGTGTTAGATTGTGAAGATTCCGGGGGGGTGCTTAAGAGTGGGTACCCGGGTTCGGATGGAGAGCCGGGTCGTGGGTTTAGCTGGCTTCGGGCCTGGCACCCCGGTGGGAGACCAGGGCTCCCTGGGTCCGAGTGGAGAGCAGGGCAAAAGGTACCCGGGTTCGGATGGAGAGCCGGGTCGTGGGTTTAGCTGGCTTCGGGCCTGGCACCCCGGTGGGGGCCCAAGGCTTCCTGGGTCCGAGTGGAGGGCCGGGCAAAACGACTTTCTGCTGTCCACACTTTGAAGATTTTACACTCGTGCCCCGGAAGTCACGTTAGAGGCTGGCCCAGGCCACCCCCTCCCCCTCCTGGGTGACAAGGCTCCCCGGGGCCGCGTGGAGAGCCAGGCAAAACGCCACATTGGGTGTTTTTCAGGTAGGGTAGGGCTCCTTTCCAGCACTATCCGCATGTTTTCAACACTTAATCAGGGGAGAGCGCGAACGCAGTCCCCCACTACCAGAAATTGTGCAGTCGAGATTCCCACATTTGGGGAATTCGCCCGGGTCAGCAAAGCACGGGGTGCAATGGCTGAGCCTCGCCGAGGATGAACCACCTTCATGATCATGGTGTCTACCCTGCCAGGTAAGTATGAGTTGTACATGCTGGCCATAGAGGAAAGCACTCAATCCACACACCAGTGCCCTGCCGGTCAGTCAACGACTAGTCCCCTCCACGTGGGCGTAACAATGGCCTCTTTGCGGTACCCAACAACCAAGTCTTAAAATTCCCCTTTAAGCACACACACGACACAGTGGCAGTATGTGAGCTTGCAGATATTAAGACTTTGACACATTTTGAGAACCTTCGATACTATTAGTTAAAGCGCTCACACCTATTTGCACTCAAGACAACCGAGCGCACCACCGTGCTCCATGTCATTTTCTTCAACAGCTGAGCTGGCCTTGTCCAATGGGCAAGGCCTTCCAAAAATATCCATAACTCATCAACGTCCCTCTCCACGGAAGTCTTTAGTAAAAGGCGAAAGGCTTATTCGTCATGAAGAGAGACCCGAGTAATTCTACCCGCTTGCCACAGCGGCCGGCAAAGCCTCTAGCCGCGCCGGTCAAGCGCTTAACGGCGCGCGTGCACGCACACACTTGGCGTGGGCAGCTCCGCAAAACAGCACATGCGTTATTTCACAGTCCGAGGTGGCCCTGTGCCCCCGCGGCTGGGTTTAAGGCGTCTTGGGTGGGTGGTTAAGAGCGGGTGTCCGGGTTGAAAGCGGGGCCTGTCGGATTGAGGGTGGGGTTTAATGATGTAGGCGTGGCCTATGCGCTTTGGGGGGCAAAAAGTTTTAGTGGTGCACAAAGATCTAGTGTTTAGCATGGCCATTCATGAATGACCATTGCTCATTCAGTATGCCGACATGAAAATGCTTACAGCACCTGGTATTC
This sequence comes from Electrona antarctica, assembly GCF_951216825.1. Taxonomy (NCBI): domain Eukaryota; kingdom Metazoa; phylum Chordata; class Actinopteri; order Myctophiformes; family Myctophidae; genus Electrona; species Electrona antarctica. The sequence goes on along the minus strand of NC_136797.1, from coordinate 48,281,921 downwards.
CCAGGCGGTCTCCCATCCAAGTACTAACCAGGCCCGACCCTGCTTAGCTTCCGAGATCGGACGAGATCGGGCGTGTTCAGGGTGGTATGGCCGTAAGCAAGGGCAGCGGTGGCCGGTACGGCCCATATACAGCAGATGGCAGTAGCCAATGCGTTAATGAAAAGCTTACAGCACCTGGTGTTAGATTGTGAAGATTCCGGGGGGGTGCTTAAGAGTGGGTACCCGGGTTCGGATGGAGAGCCGGGTCGTGGGTTTAGCTGGCTTCGGGCCTGGCACCCCGGTGGGAGACCAGGGCTCCCTGGGTCCGAGTGGAGAGCAGGGCAAAAGGTACCCGGGTTCGGATGGAGAGCCGGGTCGTGGGTTTAGCTGGCTTCGGGCCTGGCACCCCGGTGGGGGCCCAAGGCTTCCTGGGTCCGAGTGGAGGGCCGGGCAAAACGACTTTCTGCTGTCCACACTTTGAAGATTTTACACTCGTGCCCCGGAAGTCACGTTAGAGGCTGGCCCAGGCCACCCCCTCCCCCTCCTGGGTGACAAGGCTCCCCGGGGCCGCGTGGAGAGCCAGGCAAAACGCCACATTGGGTGTTTTTCAGGTAGGGTAGGGCTCCTTTCCAGCACTATCCGCATGTTTTCAACACTTAATCAGGGGAGAGCGCGAACGCAGTCCCCCACTACCAGAAATTGTGCAGTCGAGATTCCCACATTTGGGGAATTCGCCCGGGTCAGCAAAGCACGGGGTGCAATGGCTGAGCCTCGCCGAGGATGAACCACCTTCATGATCATGGTGTCTACCCTGCCAGGTAAGTATGAGTTGTACATGCTGGCCATAGAGGAAAGCACTCAATCCACACACCAGTGCCCTGCCGGTCAGTCAACGACTAGTCCCCTCCACGTGGGCGTAACAATGGCCTCTTTGCGGTACCCAACAACCAAGTCTTAAAATTCCCCTTTAAGCACACACACAAGACACAGTGGCAGTATGTGAGCTTGCAGATAATAAGACTTTGACACATTTTGAGAACCTTCGATACTATTAGTTAAAGCGCTCACACCTATTTGCACTCAAGACAACCGAGCGCACCACCGTGCTCCATGTCATTTTCTTCAACAGCTGAGCTGGCCTTGTCCAATGGGCAAGGCCTTCCAAAAATATCCATAACTCATCAACGTCCCTCTCCACGGAAGTCTTTAGTAAAAGGCGAAAGGCTTATTCGTCATGAAGAGAGACCCGAGTAATTCTACCCGCTTGCCACAGCGGCCGGCAAAGCCTCTAGCCGCGCCGGTCAAGCGCTTAACGGCGCGCGTGCACGCACACACTTGGCGTGGGCAGCTCCGCAAAACAGCACATGCGTTATTTCACAGTCCGAGGTGGCCCTGTGCCCCCGCGGCTGGGTTTAAGGCGTCTTGGGTGGGTGGTTAAGAGCGGGTGTCCGGGTTGAAAGCGGGGCCTGTCGGATTGAGGGTGGGGTTTAATGATGTAGGCGTGGCCTATGCGCTTTGGGGGGCAAAAAGTTTTAGTGGTGCACAAAGATCTAGTGTTTAGCATGGCCATTCATGAATGACCATTGCTCATTCAGTATGCCGACATGAAAATGCTTACAGCACCTGGTATTCCCAGGCGGTCTCCCATCCAAGTACTAACCAGGCCCGACCCTGCTTAGCTTCCGAGATCGGACGAGATCGGGCGTGTTCAGGGTGGTATGGCCGTAAGCAAAGGCAGCGGTGGCCGGTACGGCCCATATACAGCAGATGGCAGTAGCCAATGCGTTAATGAAAAGCTTACAGCACCTGGTGTTAGATTGTGAAGATTCCGGGGGGGTGCTTAAGAGTGGGTACCCGGGTTCGGATGGAGAGCCGGGTCGTGGGTTTAGCTGGCTTCGGGCCTGGCACCCCGGTGGGAGACCAGGGCTCCCTGGGTCCGAGTGGAGAGCAGGGCAAAAGGTACCCGGGTTCGGATGGAGAGCCGGGTCGTGGGTTTAGCTGGCTTCGGGCCTGGCACCCCGGTGGGGGCCCAAGGCTTCCTGGGTCCGAGTGGAGGGCCGGGCAAAACGACTTTCTGCTGTCCACACTTTGAAGATTTTACACTCGTGCCCCGGAAGTCACGTTAGAGGCTGGCCCAGGCCACCCCCTCCCCCTCCTGGGTGACAAGGCTCCCCGGGGGCGCGTGGAGAGCCAGGCAAAACGCCACATTGGGTGTTTTTCAGGTATGGTAGGGCTCCTTTCCAGCACTATCCGCATGTTTTCAACACTTAATCAGGGGAGAGCGCGAACGCAGTCCCCCACTACCAGAAATTGTGCAGTCGAGATTCCCACATTTGGGGAATTCGCCCGGGTCAGCAAAGCACGGGGTGCAATGGCTGAGCCTCGCCGAGGATGAACCACCTTCATGATCATGGTGTCTACCCTGCCAGGTAAGTATGAGTTGTACATGCTGGCCATAGAGGAAAGCACTCAATCCACACACCAGTGCCCTGCCGGTCAGTCAACGACTAGTCCCCTCCACGTGGGCGTAACAATGGCCTCTTTGCGGTACCCAACAACCAAGTCTTAAAATTCCCCTTTAAGCACACACACAAGACACAGTGGCAGTATGTGAGCTTGCAGATATTAAGACTTTGACACATTTTGAGAACCTTCGATACTATTAGTTAAAGCACTCACACCTATTTGCACTCAAGACAACCGAGCGCACCACCGTGCTCCATGTCATTTTCTTCAACAGCTGAGCTGGCCTTGTCCAATGGGCAAGGCCTTCCAAAAATATCCATAACTCATCAACGTCCCTCTCCACGGAAGTCTTTAGTAAAAGGCGAAAGGCTTATTCGTCATGAAGAGAGACCCGAGTAATTCTACCCGCTTGCCACAGCGGCCGGCAAAGCCTCTAGCCGCGCCGGTCAAGCGCTTAACGGCGCGCGTGCACGCACACACTTGGCGTGGGCAGCTCCGCAAAACAGCACATGCGTTATTTCACAGTCCGAGGTGGCCCTGTGCCCCCGCGGCTGGGTTTAAGGCGTCTTGGGTGGGTGGTTAAGAGCGGGTGTCCGGGTTGAAAGCGGGGCCTGTCGGATTGAGGGTGGGGTTTAATGATGTAGGCGTGGCCTATGCGCTTTGGGGGGCAAAAAGTTTTAGTGGTGCACAAAGATCTAGTGTTTAGCATGGCCATTCATGAATGACCATTGCTCATTCAGTATGCCGACATGAAAATGCTTACAGCACCTGGTATTCCCAGGCTGTCTCCCATCCAAGTACTAACCAGGCCCGACCCTGCTTAGCTTCCGAGATCGGACGAGATCGGGCGTGTTCAGGGTGGTATGGCCGTAAGCAAAGGCAGCGGTGGCCGGTACGGCCCATATACAGCAGATGGCAGTAGCCAATGCGTTAATGAAAAGCTTACAGCACCTGGTGTTAGATTGTGAAGATTCCGGGGGGGTGCTTAAGAGTGGGTACCCGGGTTCGGATGGAGAGCCGGGTCGTGGGTTTAGCTGGCTTCGGGCCTGGCACCCCGGTGGGAGACCAGGGCTCCCTGGGTCCGAGTGGAGAGCAGGGCAAAAGGTACCCGGGTTCGGATGGAGAGCCGGGTCGTGGGTTTAGCTGGCTTCGGGCCTGGCACCCCGGTGGGGGCCCAAGGCTTCCTGGGTCCGAGTGGAGGGCCGGGCAAAACGACTTTCTGCTGTCCACACTTTGAAGATTTTACACTCGTGCCCCGGAAGTCACGTTAGAGGCTGGCCCAGGCCACCCCCTCCCCCTCCTGGGTGACAAGGCTCCCCGGGGCCGCGTGGAGAGCCAGGCAAAACGCCACATTGGGTGTTTTTCAGGTAGGGTAGGGCTCCTTTCCAGCACTATCCGCATGTTTTCAACACTTAATCAGGGGAGAGCGCGAACGCAGTCCCCCACTACCAGAAATTGTGCAGTCGAGATTCCCACATTTGGGGAATTCGCCCGGGTCAGCAAAGCACGGGGTGCAATGGCTGAGCCTCGCCGAGGATGAACCACCTTCATGATCATGGTGTCTACCCTGCCAGGTAAGTATGAGTTGTACATGCTGGCCATAGAGGAAAGCACTCAATCCACACACCAGTGCCCTGCCGGTCAGTCAACGACTAGTCCCCTCCACGTGGGCGTAACAATGGCCTCTTTGCGGTACCCAACAACCAAGTCTTAAAATTCCCCTTTAAGCACACACACAAGACACAGTGGCAGTATGTGAGCTTGCAGATATTAAGACTTTGACACATTTTGAGAACCTTCGATACTATTAGTTAAAGCGCTCACACCTATTTGCACTCAAGACAACCGAGCGCACCACCGTGCTCCATGTCATTTTCTTCAACGGCTGAGCTGGCCTTGTCCAATGGGCAAGGCCTTCCAAAAATATCCATAACTCATCAACGTCCCTCTCCACGGAAGTCTTTAGTAAAAGGCGAAAGGCTTATTCGTCATGAAGAGAGACCCGAGTAATTCTACCCGCTTGCCACAGCGGCCGGCAAAGCCTCTAGCCGCGCCGGTCAAGCGCTTAACGGCGCGCGTGCACGCACACACTTGGCGTGGGCAGCTCCGCAAAACAGCACATGCGTTATTTCACAGTCCGAGGTGGCCCTGTGCCCCCGCGGCTGGGTTTAAGGCGTCTTGGGTGGGTGGTTAAGAGCGGGTGTCCGGGTTGAAAGCGGGGCCTGTCGGATTGAGGGTGGGGTTTAATGATGTAGGCGTGGCCTATGCGCTTTGGGGGGCAAAAAGTTTTAGTGGTGCACAAAGATCTAGTGTTTAGCATGGCCATTCATGAATGACCATTGCTCATTCAGTATGCCGACATGAAAATGCTTACAGCACCTGGTATTCCCAGGCGGTCTCCCATCCAAGTACTAACCAGGCCCGACCCTGCTTAGCTTCCGAGATCGGACGAGATCGGGCGTGTTCAGGGTGGTATGGCCGTAAGCAAAGGCAGCGGTGGCCGGTACGGCCCATATACAGCAGATGGCAGTAGCCAATGCGTTAATGAAAAGCTTACAGCACCTGGTGTTAGATTGTGAAGATTCCGGGGGGGTGCTTAAGAGTGGGTACCCGGGTTCGGATGGAGAGCCGGGTCGTGGGTTTAGCTGGCTTCGGGCCTGGCACCCCGGTGGGAGACCAGGGCTCCCTGGGTCCGAGTGGAGAGCAGGGCAAAAGGTACCCGGGTTCGGATGGAGAGCCGGGTCGTGGGTTTAGCTGGCTTCGGGCCTGGCACCCCGGTGGGGGCCCAAGGCTTCCTGGGTCCGAGTGGAGGGCCGGGCAAAACGACTTTCTGCTGTCCACACTTTGAAGATTTTACACTCGTGCCCCGGAAGTCACGTTAGAGGCTGGCCCAGGCCACCCCCTCCCCCTCCTGGGTGACAAGGCTCCCCGGGGCCGCGTGGAGAGCCAGGCAAAACGCCACATTGGGTGTTTTTCAGGTAGGGTAGGGCTCCTTTCCAGCACTATCCGCATGTTTTCAACACTTAATCAGGGGAGAGCGCGAACGCAGTCCCCCACTACCAGAAATTGTGCAGTCGAGATTCCCACATTTGGGGAATTCGCCCGGGTCAGCAAAGCACGGGGTGCAATGGCTGAGCCTCGCCGAGGATGAACCACCTTCATGATCATGGTGTCTACCCTGCCAGGTAAGTATGAGTTGTACATGCTGGCCATAGAGGAAAGCACTCAATCCACACACCAGTGCCCTGCCGGTCAGTCAACGACTAGTCCCCTCCACGTGGGCGTAACAATGGCCTCTTTGCGGTACCCAACAACCAAGTCTTAAAATTCCCCTTTAAGCACACACACAAGACACAGTGGCAGTATGTGAGCTTGCAAATATTAAGACTTTGACACATTTTGAGAACCTTCGATACTATTAGTTAAAGCGCTCACACCTATTTGCACTCAAGACAACCGAGCGCACCACCGTGCTCCATGTCATTTCCTTCAACAGCTGAGCTGGCCTTGTCCAATGGGCAAGGCCTTCCAAAAATATCCATAACTCATCAACGTCCCTCTCCACGGAAGTCTTTAGTAAAAGGCGAAAGGCTTATTCGTCATGAAGAGAGACCCGAGTAATTCTACCCGCTTGCCACAGCGGCCGGCAAAGCCTCTAGCCGCGCCGGTCAAGCGCTTAACGGCGCGCGTGCACGCACACACTTGGCGTGGGCAGCTCCGCAAAACAGCACATGCGTTATTTCACAGTCCGAGGTGGCCCTGTGCCCCCGCGGCTGGGTTTAAGGCGTCTTGGGTGGGTGGTTAAGAGCGGGTGTCCGGGTTGAAAGCGGGGCCTGTCGGATTGAGGGTGGGGTTTAATGATGTAGGCGTGGCCTATGCGCTTTGGGGGGCAAAAAGTTTTAGTGGTGCACAAAGATCTAGTGTTTAGCATGGCCATTCATGAATGACCATTGCTCATTCAGTATGCCGACATGAAAATGCTTACAGCACCTGGTATTCCCAGGCGGTCTCCCATCCAAGTACTAACCAGGCCAGACCCTGCTTAGCTTCCGAGATCGGACGAGATCGGGCGTGTTCAGGGTGGTATGGCCGTAAGCAAGGGCAGCGGTGGCCGGTACGGCCCATATACAGCAGATGGCAGTAGCCAATGCGTTAATGAAAAGCTTACAGCACCTGGTGTTAGATTGTGAAGATTCCGGGGGGGTGCTTAAGAGTGGGTACCCGGGTTCGGATGGAGAGCCGGGTCGTGGGTTTAGCTGGCTTCGGGCCTGGCACCCCGGTGGGAGACCAGGGCTCCCTGGGTCCGAGTGGAGAGCAGGGCAAAAGGTACCCGGGTTCGGATGGAGAGCCGGGTCGTGGGTTTAGCTGGCTTCGGGCCTGGCACCCCGGTGGGGGCCCAAGGCTTCCTGGGTCCGAGTGGAGGGCCGGGCAAAACGACTTTCTGCTGTCCACACTTTGAAGATTTTACACTCGTGCCCCGGAAGTCACGTTAGAGGCTGGCCCAGGCCACCCCCTCCCCCTCCTGGGTGACAAGGCTCCCCGGGGGCGCGTGGAGAGCCAGGCAAAACGCCACATTGGGTGTTTTTCAGGTAGGGTAGGGCTCCTTTCCAGCACTATCCGCATGTTTTCAACACTTAATCAGGGGAGAGCGCGAACGCAGTCCCCCACTACCAGAAATTGTGCAGTCGAGATTCCCACATTTGGGGAATTCGCCCGGGTCAGCAAAGCACGGGGTGCAATGGCTGAGCCTCGCCGAGGATGAACCACCTTCATGATCATGGTGTCTACCCTGCCAGGTAAGTATGAGTTGTACATGCTGGCCATAGAGGAAAGCACTCAATCCACACACCAGTGCCCTGCCGGTCAGTCAACGACTAGTCCCCTCCACGTGGGCGTAACAATGGCCTCTTTGCGGTACCCAACAACCAAGTCTTAAAATTCCCCTTTAAGCACACACACAAGACACAGTGGCAGTATGTGAGCTTGCAGATATTAAGACTTTGACACATTTTGAGAACCTTCGATACTATTAGTTAAAGCACTCACACCTATTTGCACTCAAGACAACCGAGCGCACCACCGTGCTCCATGTCATTTTCTTCAACAGCTGAGCTGGCCTTGTCCAATGGGCAAGGCCTTCCAAAAATATCCATAACTCATCAACGTCCCTCTCCACGGAAGTCTTTAGTAAAAGGCGAAAGGCTTATTCGTCATGAAGAGAGACCCGAGTAATTCTACCCGCTTGCCACAGCGGCCGGCAAAGCCTCTAGCCGCGCCGGTCAAGCGCTTAACGGCGCGCGTGCACGCACACACTTGGCGTGGGCAGCTCCGCAAAACAGCACATGCGTTATTTCACAGTCCGAGGTGGCCCTGTGCCCCCGCGGCTGGGTTTAAGGCGTCTTGGGTGGGTGGTTAAGAGCGGGTGTCCGGGTTGAAAGCGGGGCCTGTCGGATTGAGGGTGGGGTTTAATGATGTAGGCGTGGCCTATGCGCTTTGGGGGGCAAAAAGTTTTAGTGGTGCACAAAGATCTAGTGTTTAGCATGGCCATTCATGAATGACCATTGCTCATTCAGTATGCCGACATGAAAATGCTTACAGCACCTGGTATTCCCAGGCTGTCTCCCATCCAAGTACTAACCAGGCCCGACCCTGCTTAGCTTCCGAGATCGGACGAGATCGGGCGTGTTCAGGGTGGTATGGCCGTAAGCAAAGGCAGCGGTGGCCGGTACGGCCCATATACAGCAGATGGCAGTAGCCAATGCGTTAATGAAAAGCTTACAGCACCTGGTGTTAGATTGTGAAGATTCCGGGGGGGTGCTTAAGAGTGGGTACCCGGGTTCGGATGGAGAGCCGGGTCGTGGGTTTAGCTGGCTTCGGGCCTGGCACCCCGGTGGGAGACCAGGGCTCCCTGGGTCCGAGTGGAGAGCAGGGCAAAAGGTACCCGGGTTCGGATGGAGAGCCGGGTCGTGGGTTTAGCTGGCTTCGGGCCTGGCACCCCGGTGGGGGCCCAAGGCTTCCTGGGTCCGAGTGGAGGGCCGGGCAAAACGACTTTCTGCTGTCCACACTTTGAAGATTTTACACTCGTGCCCCGGAAGTCACGTTAGAGGCTGGCCCAGGCCACCCCCTCCCCCTCCTGGGTGACAAGGCTCCCCGGGGCCGCGTGGAGAGCCAGGCAAAACGCCACATTGGGTGTTTTTCAGGTAGGGTAGGGCTCCTTTCCAGCACTATCCGCATGTTTTCAACACTTAATCAGGGGAGAGCGCGAACGCAGTCCCCCACTACCAGAAATTGTGCAGTCGAGATTCCCACATTTGGGGAATTCGCCCGGGTCAGCAAAGCACGGGGTGCAATGGCTGAGCCTCGCCGAGGATGAACCACCTTCATGATCATGGTGTCTACCCTGCCAGGTAAGTATGAGTTGTACATGCTGGCCATAGAGGAAAGCACTCAATCCACACACCAGTGCCCTGCCGGTCAGTCAACGACTAGTCCCCTCCACGTGGGCGTAACAATGGCCTCTTTGCGGTACCCAACAACCAAGTCTTAAAATTCCCCTTTAAGCACACACACAAGACACAGTGGCAGTATGTGAGCTTGCAGATATTAAGACTTTGACACATTTTGAGAACCTTCGATACTATTAGTTAAAGCGCTCACACCTATTTGCACTCAAGACAACCGAGCGCACCACCGTGCTCCATGTCATTTTCTTCAACGGCTGAGCTGGCCTTGTCCAATGGGCAAGGCCTTCCAAAAATATCCATAACTCATCAACGTCCCTCTCCACGGAAGTCTTTAGTAAAAGGCGAAAGGCTTATTCGTCATGAAGAGAGACCCGAGTAATTCTACCCGCTTGCCACAGCGGCCGGCAAAGCCTCTAGCCGCGCCGGTCAAGCGCTTAACGGCGCGCGTGCACGCACACACTTGGCGTGGGCAGCTCCGCAAAACAGCACATGCGTTATTTCACAGTCCGAGGTGGCCCTGTGCCCCCGCGGCTGGGTTTAAGGCGTCTTGGGTGGGTGGTTAAGAGCGGGTGTCCGGGTTGAAAGCGGGGCCTGTCGGATTGAGGGTGGGGTTTAATGATGTAGGCGTGGCCTATGCGCTTTGGGGGGCAAAAAGTTTTAGTGGTGCACAAAGATCTAGTGTTTAGCATGGCCATTCATGAATGACCATTGCTCATTCAGTATGCCGACATGAAAATGCTTACAGCACCTGGTATTCCCAGGCGGTCTCCCATCCAAGTACTAACCAGGCCCGACCCTGCTTAGCTTCCGAGATCGGACGAGATCGGGCGTGTTCAGGGTGGTATGGCCGTAAGCAAAGGCAGCGGTGGCCGGTACGGCCCATATACAGCAGATGGCAGTAGCCAATGCGTTAATGAAAAGCTTACAGCACCTGGTGTTAGATTGTGAAGATTCCGGGGGGGTGCTTAAGAGTGGGTACCCGGGTTCGGATGGAGAGCCGGGTCGTGGGTTTAGCTGGCTTCGGGCCTGGCACCCCGGTGGGAGACCAGGGCTCCCTGGGTCCGAGTGGAGAGCAGGGCAAAAGGTACCCGGGTTCGGATGGAGAGCCGGGTCGTGGGTTTAGCTGGCTTCGGGCCTGGCACCCCGGTGGGGGCCCAAGGCTTCCTGGGTCCGAGTGGAGGGCCGGGCAAAACGACTTTCTGCTGTCCACACTTTGAAGATTTTACACTCGTGCCCCGGAAGTCACGTTAGAGGCTGGCCCAGGCCACCCCCTCCCCCTCCTGGGTGACAAGGCTCCCCGGGGCCGCGTGGAGAGCCAGGCAAAACGCCACATTGGGTGTTTTTCAGGTAGGGTAGGGCTCCTTTCCAGCACTATCCGCATGTTTTCAACACTTAATCAGGGGAGAGCGCGAACGCAGTCCCCCACTACCAGAAATTGTGCAGTCGAGATTCCCACATTTGGGGAATTCGCCCGGGTCAGCAAAGCACGGGGTGCAATGGCTGAGCCTCGCCGAGGATGAACCACCTTCATGATCATGGTGTCTACCCTGCCAGGTAAGTATGAGTTGTACATGCTGGCCATAGAGGAAAGCACTCAATCCACACACCAGTGCCCTGCCGGTCAGTCAACGACTAGTCCCCTCCACGTGGGCGTAACAATGGCCTCTTTGCGGTACCCAACAACCAAGTCTTAAAATTCCCCTTTAAGCACACACACAAGACACAGTGGCAGTATGTGAGCTTGCAGATATTAAGACTTTGACACATTTTGAGAACCTTCGATACTATTAGTTAAAGCGCTCACACCTATTTGCACTCAAGACAACCGAGCGCACCACCGTGCTCCATGTCATTTTCTTCAACAGCTGAGCTGGCCTTGTCCAATGGGCAAGGCCTTCCAAAAATATCCATAACTCATCAACGTCCCTCTCCACGGAAGTCTTTAGTAAAAGGCGAAAGGCTTATTCGTCATGAAGAGAGACCCGAGTAATTCTACCCGCTTACCACAGCGGCCGGCAAAGCCTCTAGCCGCGCCGGTCAAGCGCTTAACGGCGCGCGTGCACGCACACACTTGGCGTGGGCAGCTCCGCAAAACAGCACATGCGTTATTTCACAGTCCGAGGTGGCCCTGTGCCCCCGCGGCTGGGTTTAAGGCGTCTTGGGTGGGTGGTTAAGAGCGGGTGTCCGGGTTGAAAGCGGGGCCTGTCGGATTGAGGGTGGGGTTTAATGATGTAGGCGTGGCCTATGCGCTTTGGGGGACAAAAAGTTTTAGTGGTGCACAAAGATCTAGTGTTTAGCATGGCCATTCATGAATGACCATTGCTCATTCAGTATGCCGACATGAAAATGCTTACAGCACCTGGTATTCCCAGGCGGTCTCCCATCCAAGTACTAACCAGGCCCGACCCTGCTTAGCTTCCGAGATCGGACGAGATCGGGCGTGTTCAGGGTGGTATGGCCGTAAGCAAGGGCAGCGGTGGCCGGTACGGCCCATATACAGCAGATGGCAGTAGCCAATGCGTTAATGAAAAGCTTACAGCACCTGGTGTTAGATTGTGAAGATTCCGGGGGGGTGCTTAAGAGTGGGTACCCGGGTTCGGATGGAGAGCCGGGTCGTGGGTTTAGCTGGCTTCGGGCCTGGCACCCCGGTGGGAGACCAGGGCTCCCTGGGTCCGAGTGGAGAGCAGGGCAAAAGGTACCTGGGTTCGGATGGAGAGCCGGGTCGTGGGTTTAGCTGGCTTCGGGCCTGGCACCCCGGTGGGGGCCCAAGGCTTCCTGGGTCCGAGTGGAGGGCCGGGCAAAACGACTTTCTGCTGTCCACACTTTGAAGATTATACACTCGTGCCCCGGAAGTCACGTTAGAGGCTGGCCCAGGCCACCCCCTCCCCCTCCTGGGTGACAAGGCTCCCCGGGGCCGCGTGGAGAGCCAGGCAAAACGCCACATTGGGTGTTTTTCAGGTAGGGTAGGGCTCCTTTCCAGCACTATCCGCATGTTTTCAACACTTAATCAGGGGAGAGCGCGAACGCAGTCCCCCACTACCAGAAATTGTGCAGTCGAGATTCCCACATTTGGGGAATTCGCCCGGGTCAGCAAAGCACGGGGTGCAATGGCTGAGCCTCGCCGAGGATGAACCACCTTCATGATCATGGTGTCTACCCTGCCAGGTAAGTATGAGTTGTACATGCTGGCCATAGAGGAAAGCACTCAATCCACACACCAGTGCCCTGCCGGTCAGTCAACGACTAGTCCCCTCCACGTGGGCGTAACAATGGCCTCTTTGCGGTACCCAACAACCAAGTCTTAAAATTCCCCTTTAAGCACACACACAAGACACAGTGGCAGTATGTGAGCTTGCAGATATTAAGACTTTGACACATTTTGAGAACCTTCGATACTATTAGTTAAAGCGCTCACACCTATTTGCACTCAAGACAACCGAGCGCACCACCGTGCTCCATGTCATTTTCTTCAACAGCTGAGCTGGCCTTGTCCAATGGGCAAGGCCTTCCAAAAATATCCATAACTCATCAACGTCCCTCTCCACGGAAGTCTTTAGTAAAAGGCGAAAGGCTTATTCGTCATGAAGAGAGACCCGAGTAATTCTACCCGCTTGCCACAGCGGCCGGCAAAGCCTCTAGCCGCGCCGGTCAAGCGCTTAACGGCGCGGGTGCACGCACACACTTGGCGTGGGCAGCTCCGCAAAACAGCACATGCGTTATTTCACAGTCCGAGGTGGCCCTGTGCCCCCGCGGCTGGGTTTAAGGCGTCTTGGGTGGGTGGTTAAGAGCGGGTGTCCGGGTTGAAAGCGGGGCCTGTCGGATTGAGGGTGGGGTTTAATGATGTAGGCGTGGCCTATGCGCTTTGGGGGGCAAAAAGTTTTAGTGGTGCACAAAGATCTAGTGTTTAGCATGGCCATTCATGAATGACCATTGCTCATTCAGTATGCCGACATGAAAATGCTTACAGCACCTGGTATTCCCAGGCGGTCTCCCATCCAAGTACTAACCAGGCCCGACCCTGCTTAGCTTCCGAGATCGGACGAGATCGGGCGTGTTCAGGGTGGTATGGCCGTAAGCAAAGGCAGCGGTGGCCGGTACGGCCCATATACAGCAGATGGCAGTAGCCAATGCGTTAATGAAAAGCTTACAGCACCTGGTGTTAGATTGTGAAGATTCCGGGGGGGTGCTTAAGAGTGGGTACCCGGGTTCGGATGGAGAGCCGGGTCGTGGGTTTAGCTGGCTTCGGGCCTGGCACCCCGGTGGGAGACCAGGGCTCCCTGGGTCCGAGTGGAGAGCAGGGCAAAAGGTACCCGGGTTCGGATGGAGAGCCGGGTCGTGGGTTTAGCTGGCTTCGGGCCTGGCACCCCGGTGGGGGCCCAAGGCTTCCTGGGTCCGAGTGGAGGGCCGGGCAAAACGACTTTCTGCTGTCCACACTTTGAAGATTTTACACTCGTGCCCCGGAAGTCACGTTAGAGGCTGGCCCAGGCCACCCCCTCCCCCTCCTGGGTGACAAGGCTCCCCGGGGCCGCGTGGAGAGCCAGGCAAAACGCCACATTGGGTGTTTTTCAGGTAGGGTAGGGCTCCTTTCCAGCACTATCCGCATGTTTTCAACACTTAATCAGGGGAGAGCGCGAACGCAGTCCCCCACTACCAGAAATTGTGCAGTCGAGATTCCCACATTTGGGGAATTCGCCCGGGTCAGCAAAGCACGGGGTGCAATGGCTGAGCCTCGCCGAGGATGAACCACCTTCATGATCATGGTGTCTACCCTGCCAGGTAAGTATGAGTTGTACATGCTGGCCATAGAGGAAAGCACTCAATCCACACACCAGTGCCCTGCCGGTCAGTCAACGACTAGTCCCCTCCACGTGGGCGTAACAATGGCCTCTTTGCGGTACCCAACAACCAAGTCTTAAAATTCCCCTTTAAGCACACACACAAGACACAGTGGCAGTATGTGAGCTTGCAGATATTAAGACTTTGACACATTTTGAGAACCTTCGATACTATTAGTTAAAGCGCTCACACCTATTTGCACTCAAGACAACCGAGCGCACCACCGTGCTCCATGTCATTTTCTTCAACAGCTGAGCTGGCCTTGTCCAATGGGCAAGGCCTTCCAAAAATATCCATAACTCATCAACGTCCCTCTCCACGGAAGTCTTTAGTAAAAGGCGAAAGGCTTATTCGTCATGAAGAGAGACCCGAGTAATTCTACCCGTTTGCCACAGCGGCCGGCAAAGCCTCTAGCCGCGCCGGTCAAGCGCTTAACGGCGCGGGTGCACGCACACACTTGGCGTGGGCAGCTCCGCAAAACAGCACATGCGTTATTTCACAGTCCGAGGTGGCCCTGTGCCCCCGCGGCTGGGTTTAAGGCGTCTTGGGTGGGTGGTTAAGAGCGGGTGTCCGGGTTGAAAGTGGGGCCTGTCGGATTGAGGGTGGGGTTTAATGATGTAGGCGTGGCCTATGCGCTTTGGGGGGCAAAAAGTTTTAGTGGTGCACAAAGATCTAGTGTTTAGCATGGCCATTCATGAATGACCATTGCTCATTCAGTATGCCGACATGAAAATGCTTACAGCACCTGGTATTCCCAGGCGGTCTCCCATCCAAGTACTAACCAGGCCCGACCCTGCTTAGCTTCCGAGATCGGACGAGATCGGGCGTGTTCAGGGTGGTATGGCCGTAAGCAAAGGCAGCGGTGGCCGGTACGGCCCATATACAGCAGATGGCAGTAGCCAATGCGTTAATGAAAAGCTTACAGCACCTGGTGTTAGATTGTGAAGATTCCGGGGGGGTGCTTAAGAGTGGGTACCCGGGTTCGGATGGAGAGCCGGGTCGTGGGTTTAGCTGGCTTCGGGCCTGGCACCCCGGTGGGAGACCAGGGCTCCCTGGGTCCGAGTGGAGAGCAGGGCAAAAGGTACCCGGGTTCGGATGGAGAGCCGGGTCGTGGGTTTAGCTGGCTTCGGGCCTGGCACCCCGGTGGGGGCCCAAGGCTTCCTGGGTCCGAGTGGAGGGCCGGGCAAAACGACTTTCTGCTGTCCACACTTTGAAGATTTTACACTCGTGCCCCGGAAGTCACGTTAGAGGCTGGCCCAGGCCACCCCCTCCCCCTCCTGGGTGACAAGGCTCCCCGGGGCCGCGTGGAGAGCCAGGCAAAACGCCACATTGGGTGTTTTTCAGGTAGGGTAGGGCTCCTTTCCAGCACTATCCGCATGTTTTCAACACTTAATCAGGGGAGAGCGCGAACGCAGTCCCCCACTACCAGAAATTGTGCAGTCGAGATTCCCACATTTGGGGAATTTGCCCGGGTCAGCAAAGCACGGGGTGCAATGGCTGAGCCTCGCCGAGGATGAACCACCTTCATGATCATGGTGTCTACCCTGCCAGGTAAGTATGAGTTGTACATGCTGGCCATAGAGGAAAGCACTCAATCCACACACCAGTGCCCTGCCGGTCAGTCAACGACTAGTCCCCTCCACGTGGGCGTAACAATGGCCTCTTTGCGGTACCCAACAACCAAGTCTTAAAATTCCCCTTTAAGCACACACACAAGACACAGTGGCAGTATGTGAGCTTGCAGATATTAAGACTTTGACACATTTTGAGAACCTTCGATACTATTAGTTAAAGCGCTCACACCTATTTGCACTCAAGACAACCGAGCGCACCACCGTGCTCCATGTCATTTTCTTCAACAGCTGAGCTGGCCTTGTCCAATGGGCAAGGCCTTCCAAAAATATCCATAACTCATCAACGTCCCTCTCCACGGAAGTCTTTAGTAAAAGGCGAAAGGCTTATTCGTCATGAAGAGAGACCCGAGTAATTCTACCCGCTTGCCACAGCGGCCGGCAAAGCCTCTAGCCGCGCCGGTCAAGCGCTTAACGGCGCGCGTGCACGCACACACTTGGCGTGGGCAGCTCCGCAAAACAGCACATGCGTTATTTCACAGTCCGAGGTGGCCCTGTGCCCCCGCGGCTGGGTTTAAGGCGTCTTGGGTGGGTGGTTAAGAGCGGGTGTCCGGGTTGAAAGCGGGGCCTGTCGGATTGAGGGTGGGGTTTAATGATGTAGGCGTGGCCTATGCGCTTTGGGGGGCAAAAAGTTTTAGTGGTGCACAAAGATCTAGTGTTTAGCATGGCCATTCATGAATGACCATTGCTCATTCAGTATGCCGACATGAAAATGCTTACAGCACCTGGTATTCCCAGGCGGTCTCCCATCCAAGTACTAACCAGGCCCGACCCTGCTTAGCTTCCGAGATCGGACGAGATCGGGCATGTTCAGGGTGGTATGGCCGTAAGCAAAGGCAGCGGTGGCCGGTACGGCCCATATACAGCAGATGGCAGTAGCCAATGCGTTAATGAAAAGCTTACAGCACCTGGTGTTAGATTGTGAAGATTCCGGGGGGGTGCTTAAGAGTGGGTACCCGGGTTCGGATGGAGAGCCGGGTCGTGGGTTTAGCTGGCTTCGGGCCTGGCACCCCGGTGGGGGCCCAAGGCTTCCTGGGTCCGAGTGGAGGGCCGGGCAAAACGACTTTCTGCTGTCCACACTTTGAAGATTTTACACTCGTGCCCCGGAAGTCACGTTAGAGGCTGGCCCAGGCCACCCCCTCCCCCTCCTGGGTGACAAGGCTCCCCGGGGCCGCGTGGAGAGCCAGGCAAAACGCCACATTGGGTGTTTTTCAGGTAGGGTAGGGCTCCTTTCCAGCACTATCCGCATGTTTTCAACACTTAATCAGGGGAGAGCGCGAACGCAGTCCCCCACTACCAGAAATTGTGCAGTCGAGATTCCCACATTTGGGGAATTCGCCCGGGTCAGCAAAGCACGGGGTGCAATGGCTGAGCCTCGCCGAGGATGAACCACCTTCATGATCATGGTGTCTACCCTGCCAGGTAAGTATGAGTTGTACATGCTGGCCATAGAGGAAAGCACTCAATCCACACACCAGTGCCCTGCCGGTCAGTCAACGACTAGTCCCCTCCACGTGGGCGTAACAATGGCCTCTTTGCTTTACCCAACAACCAAGTCTTAAAATTCCCCTTTAAGCACACACACAAGACACAGTGGCAGTATGTGAGCTTGCAGATATTAAGACTTTGACACATTTTGAGAACCTTCGATACTATTAGTTAAAGCGCTCACACCTATTTGCACTCAAGACAACCGAGCGCACCACCGTGCTCCATGTCATTTTCTTCAACAGCTGAGCTGGCCTTGTCCAATGGGCAAGGCCTTCCAAAAATATCCATAACTCATCAACGTCCCTCTCCACGGAAGTCTTTAGTAAAAGGCGAAAGGCTTATTCGTCATGAAGAGAGACCCGAGTAATTCTACCCGCTTGCCACAGCGGCCGGCAAAGCCTCTAGCCGCGCCGGTCAAGCGCTTAACGGCGCGCGTGCACGCACACACTTGGCGTGGGCAGCTCCGCAAAACAGCACATGCGTTATTTCACAGTCCGAGGTGGCCCTGTGCCCCCGCGGCTGGGTTTAAGGCGTCTTGGGTGGGTGGTTAAGAGCGGGTGTCCGGGTTGAAAGCGGGGCCTGTCGGATTGAGGGTGGGGTTTAATGATGTAGGCGTGGCCTATGCGCTTTGGGGGGCAAAAAGTTTTAGTGGTGCACAAAGATCTAGTGTTTAGCATGGCCATTCATGAATGACCATTGCTCATTCAGTATGCCGACATGAAAATGCTTACAGCACCTGGTATTCCCAGGCGGTCTCCCATCCAAGTACTAACCAGGCCCGACCCTGCTTAGCTTCCGAGATCGGACGAGATCGGGCGTGTTCAGGGTGGTATGGCCGTAAGCAAAGGCAGCGGTGGCCGGTACGGCCCATATACAGCAGATGGCAGTAGCCAATGCGTTAATGAAAAGCTTACAGCACCTGGTGTTAGATTGTGAAGATTCCGGGGGGGTGCTTAAGAGTGGGTACCCGGGTTCGGATGGAGAGCCGGGTCGTGGGTTTAGCTGGCTTCGGGCCTGGCACCCCGGTGGGGGCCCAAGGCTTCCTGGGTCCGAGTGGAGGGCCGGGCAAAACGACTTTCTGCTGTCCACACTTTGAAGATTTTACACTCGTGCCCCGGAAGTCACGTTAGAGGCTGGCCCAGGCCACCCCCTCCCCCTCCTGGGTGACAAGGCTCCCCGGGGCCGCGTGGAGAGCCAGGCAAAACGCCACATTGGGTGTTTTTCAGGTAGGGTAGGGCTCCTTTCCAGCACTATCCGCATGTTTTCAACACTTAATCAGGGGAGAGCGCGAACGCAGTCCCCCACTACCAGAAATTGTGCAGTCGAGATTCCCACATTTGGGGAATTCGCCCGGGTCAGCAAAGCACGGGGTGCAATGGCTGAGCCTCGCCGAGGATGAACCACCTTCATGATCATGGTGTCTACCCTGCCAGGTAAGTATGAGTTGTACATGCTGGCCATAGAGGAAAGCACTCAATCCACACACCAGTGCCCTGCCGGTCAGTCAACGACTAGTCCCCTCCACGTGGGCGTAACAATGGCCTCTTTGCGGTACCCAACAACCAAGTCTTAAAATTCCCCTTTAAGCACACACACAAGACACAGTGGCAGTATGTGAGCTTGCAGATATTAAGACTTTGACACATTTTGAGAACCTTCGATACTATTAGTTAAAGCGCTCACACCTATTTGCACTCAAGACAACCGAGCGCACCACCGTGCTCCATGTCATTTTCTTCAACAGCTGAGCTGGCCTTGTCCAATGGGCAAGGCCTTCCAAAAATATCCATAACTCATCAACGTCCCTCTCCACGGAAGTCTTTAGTAAAAGGCGAAAGGCTTATTCGTCATGAAGAGAGACCCGAGTAATTCTACCCGCTTGCCACAGCGGCCGGCAAAGCCTCTAGCCGCGCCGGTCAAGCGCTTAACGGCGCGCGTGCACGCACACACTTGGCGTGGGCAGCTCCGCAAAACAGCACATGCGTTATTTCACAGTCCGAGGTGGCCCTGTGCCCCCGCGGCTGGGTTTAAGGCGTCTTGGGTGGGTGGTTAAGAGCGGGTGTCCGGGTTGAAAGCGGGGCCTGTCGGATTGAGGGTGGGGTTTAATGATGTAGGCGTGGCCTATGCGCTTTGGGGGGCAAAAAGTTTTAGTGGTGCACAAAGATCTAGTGTTTAGCATGGCCATTCATGAATGACCATTGCTCATTCAGTATGCCGACATGAAAATGCTTACAGCACCTGGTATTCCCAGGCGGTCTCCCATCCAAGTACTAACCAGGCCCGACCCTGCTTAGCTTCCGAGATCGGACGAGATCGGGCGTGTTCAGGGTGGTATGGCCGTAAGCAAAGGCAGCGGTGGCCGGTACGGCCCATATACAGCAGATGGCAGTAGCCAATGCGTTAATGAAAAGCTTACAGCACCTGGTGTTAGATTGTGAAGATTCCGGGGGGGTGCTTAAGAGTGGGTACCCGGGTTCGGATGGAGAGCCGGGTCGTGGGTTTAGCTGGCTTCGGGCCTGGCACCCCGGTGGGAGACCAGGGCTCCCTGGGTCCGAGTGGAGAGCAGGGCAAAAGGTACCCGGGTTCGGATGGAGAGCCGGGTCGTGGGTTTAGCTGGCTTCGGGCCTGGCACCCCGGTGGGGGCCCAAGGCTTCCTGGGTCCGAGTGGAGGGCCGGGCAAAACGACTTTCTGCTGTCCACACTTTGAAGATTTTACACTCGTGCCCCGGAAGTCACGTTAGAGGCTGGCCCAGGCCACCCCCTCCCCCTCCTGGGTGACAAGGCTCCCCGGGGCCGCGTGGAGAGCCAGGCAAAACGCCACATTGGGTGTTTTTCAGGTAGGGTAGGGCTCCTTTCCAGCACTATCCGCATGTTTTCAACACTTAATCAGGGGAGAGCGCGAACGCAGTCCCCCACTACCAGAAATTGTGCAGTCGAGATTCCCACATTTGGGGAATTCGCCCGGGTCAGCAAAGCACGGGGTGCAATGGCTGAGCCTCGCCGAGGATGAACCACCTTCGTGATCATGGTGTCTACCCTGCCAGGTAAGTATGAGTTGTACATGCTGGCCATAGAGGAAAGCACTCAATCCACACACCAGTGCCCTGCCGGTCAGTCAACGACTAGTCCCCTCCACGTGGGCGTAACAATGGCCTCTTTGCGGTACCCAACAACCAAGTCTTAAAATTCCCCTTTAAGCACACACACAAGACACAGTGGCAGTATGTGAGCTTGCAGATATTAAGACTTTGACACATTTTGAGAACCTTCGATACTATTAGTTAAAGCGCTCACACCTATTTGCACTCAAGACAACCGAGCGCACCACCGTGCTCCATGTCATTTTCTTCAACAGCTGAGCTGGCCTTGTCCAATGGGCAAGGCCTTCCAAAAATATCCATAACTCATCAACGTCCCTCTCCACGGAAGTCTTTAGTAAAAGGCGAAAGGCTTATTCGTCATGAAGAGAGACCCGAGTAATTCTACCCGCTTGCCACAGCGGCCGGCAAAGCCTCTAGCCGCGCCGGTCAAGCGCTTAACGGCGCGCGTGCACGCACACACTTGGCGTGGGCAGCTCCGCAAAACAGCACATGCGTTATTTCACAGTCCGAGGTGGCCCTGTGCCCCCGCGGCTGGGTTTAAGGCGTCTTGGGTGGGTGGTTAAGAGCGGGTGTCCGGGTTGAAAGCGGGGCCTGTCGGATTGAGGGTGGGGTTTAATGATGTAGGCGTGGCCTATGCGCTTTGGGGGGCAAAAAGTTTTAGTGGTGCACAAAGATCTAGTGTTTAGCATGGCCATTCATGAATGACCATTGCTCATTCAGTATGCCGACATGAAAATGCTTACAGCACCTGGTATTCCCAGGCGGTCTCCCATCCAAGTACTAACCAGGCCCGACCCTGCTTAGCTTCCGAGATCGGACGAGATCGGGCGTGTTCAGGGTGGTATGGCCGTAAGCAAGGGCAGCGGTGGCCGGTACGGCCCATATACAGCAGATGGCAGTAGCCAATGCGTTAATGAAAAGCTTACAGCACCTGGTGTTAGATTGTGAAGATTCCGGGGGGGTGCTTAAGAGTGGGTACCCGGGTTCGGATGGAGAGCCGGGTCGTGGGTTTAGCTGGCTTCGGGCCTGGCACCCCGGTGGGAGACCAGGGCTCCCTGGGTCCGAGTGGAGAGCAGGGCAAAAGGTACCCGGGTTCGGATGGAGAGCCGGGTCGTGGGTTTAGCTGGCTTCGGGCCTGGCACCCCGGTGGGGGCCCAAGGCTTCCTGGGTCCGAGTGGAGGGCCGGGCAAAACGACTTTCTGCTGTCCACACTTTGAAGATTTTACACTCGTGCCCCGGAAGTCACGTTAGAGGCTGGCCCAGGCCACCCCCTCCCCCTCCTGGGTGACAAGGCTCCCCGGGGCCGCGTGGAGAGCCAGGCAAAACGCCACATTGGGTGTTTTTCAGGTAGGGTAGGGCTCCTTTCCAGCACTATCCGCATGTTTTCAACACTTAATCAGGGGAGAGCGCGAACGCAGTCCCCCACTACCAGAAATTGTGCAGTCGAGATTCCCACATTTGGGGAATTCGCCCGGGTCAGCAAAGCACGGGGTGCAATGGCTGAGCCTCGCCGAGGATGAACCACCTTCATGATCATGGTGTCTACCCTGCCAGGTAAGTATGAGTTGTACATGCTGGCCATAGAGGAAAGCACTCAATCCACACACCAGTGCCCTGCCGGTCAGTCAACGACTAGTCCCCTCCACGTGGGCGTAACAATGGCCTCTTTGCGGTACCCAACAACCAAGTCTTAAAATTCCCCTTTAAGCACACACACAAGACACAGTGGCAGTATGTGAGCTTGCAGATATTAAGACTTTGACACATTTTGAGAACCTTCGATACTATTAGTTAAAGCGCTCACACCTATTTGCACTCAAGACAACCGAGCGCACCACCGTGCTCCATGTCATTTTCTTCAACGGCTGAGCTGGCCTTGTCCAATGGGCAAGGCCTTCCAAAAATATCCATAACTCATCAACGTCCCTCTCCACGGAAGTCTTTAGTAAAAGGCGAAAGGCTTATTCGTCATGAAGAGAGACCCGAGTAATTCTACCCGCTTGCCACAGCGGCCGGCAAAGCCTCTAGCCGCGCCGGTCAAGCGCTTAACGGCGCGCGTGCACGCACACACTTGGCGTGGGCAGCTCCGCAAAACAGCACATGCGTTATTTCACAGTCCGAGGTGGCCCTGTGCCCCCGCGGCTGGGTTTAAGGCGTCTTGGGTGGGTGGTTAAGAGCGGGTGTCCGGGTTGAAAGCGGGGCCTGTCGGATTGAGGGTGGGGTTTAATGATGTAGGCGTGGCCTATGCGCTTTGGGGGGCAAAAAGTTTTAGTGGTGCACAAAGATCTAGTGTTTAGCATGGCCATTCATGAATGACCATTGCTCATTCAGTATGCCGACATGAAAATGCTTACAGCACCTGGTATTCCCAGGCGGTCTCCCATCCAAGTACTAACCAGGCCCGACCCTGCTTAGCTTCCGAGATCGGACGAGATCGGGCGTGTTCAGGGTGGTATGGCCGTAAGCAAAGGCAGCGGTGGCCGGTACGGCCCATATACAGCAGATGGCAGTAGCCAATGCGTTAATGAAAAGCTTACAGCACCTGGTGTTAGATTGTGAAGATTCCGGGGGGGTGCTTAAGAGTGGGTACCCGGGTTCGGATGGAGAGCCGGGTCGTGGGTTTAGCTGGCTTCGGGCCTGGCACCCCGGTGGGAGACCAGGGCTCCCTGGGTCCGAGTGGAGAGCAGGGCAAAAGGTACCCGGGTTCGGATGGAGAGCCGGGTCGTGGGTTTAGCTGGCTTCGGGCCTGGCACCCCGGTGGGGGCCCAAGGCTTCCTGGGTCCGAGTGGAGGGCCAGGCAAAACGACTTTCTGCTGTCCACACTTTGAAGATTTTACACTCGTGCCCCGGAAGTCACGTTAGAGGCTGGCCCAGGCCACCCCCTCCCCCTCCTGGGTGACAAGGCTCCCCGGGGCCGCGTGGAGAGCCAGGCAAAACGCCACATTGGGTGTTTTTCAGGTAGGGTAGGGCTCCTTTCCAGCACTATCCGCATGTTTTCAACACTTAATCAGGGGAGAGCGCGAACGCAGTCCCCCACTACCAGAAATTGTGCAGTCGAGATTCCCACATTTGGGGAATTCGCCCGGGTCAGCAAAGCACGGGGTGCAATGGCTGAGCCTCGCCGAGGATGAACCACCTTCATGATCATGGTGTCTACCCTGCCAGGTAAGTATGAGTTGTACATGCTGGCCATAGAGGAAAGCACTCAATCCACACACCAGTGCCCTGCCGGTCAGTCAACGACTAGTCCCCTCCACGTGGGCGTAACAATGGCCTCTTTGCGGTACCCAACAACCAAGTCTTAAAATTCCCCTTTAAGCACACACACAAGACACAGTGGCAGTATGTGAGCTTGCAGATATTAAGACTTTGACACATTTTGAGAACCTTCGATACTATTAGTTAAAGCGCTCACACCTATTTGCACTCAAGACAACCGAGCGCACCACCGTGCTCCATGTCATTTTCTTCAACAGCTGAGCTGGCCTTGTCCAATGGGCAAGGCCTTCCAAAAATATCCATAACTCATCAACGTCCCTCTCCACGGAAGTCTTTAGTAAAAGGCGAAAGGCTTATTCGTCATGAAGAGAGACCCGAGTAATTCTACCCGCTTGGCACAGCGGCCGGCAAAGCCTCTAGCCGCGCCGGTCAAGCGCTTAACGGCGCGCGTGCACGCACACACTTGGCGTGGGCAGCTCCGCAAAACAGCACATGCGTTATTTCACAGTCCGAGGTGGCCCTGTGCCCCCGCGGCTGGGTTTAAGGCGTCTTGGGTGGGTGGTTAAGAGCGGGTGTCCGGGTTGAAAGCGGGGCCTGTCGGATTGAGGGTGGGGTTTAATGATGTAGGCGTGGCCTATGCGCTTTGGGGGGCAAAAAGTTTTAGTGGTGCACAAAGATCTAGTGTTTAGCATGGCCATTCATGAATGACCATTGCTCATTCAGTATGCCGACATGAAAATGCTTACAGCACCTGGTATTCCCAGGCTGTCTCCCATCCAAGTACTAACCAGGCCCGACCCTGCTTAGCTTCCGAGATCGGACGAGATCGGGCGTGTTCAGGGTGGTATGGCCGTAAGCAAAGGCAGCGGTGGCCGGTACGGCCCATATACAGCAGATGGCAGTAGCCAATGCGTTAATGAAAAGCTTACAGCACCTGGTGTTAGATTGTGAAGATTCCGGGGGGGTGCTTAAGAGTGGGTACCCGGGTTCGGATGGAGAGCCGGGTCGTGGGTTTAGCTGGCTTCGGGCCTGGCACCCCGGTGGGGGCCCAAGGCTTCCTGGGTCCGAGTGGAGGGCCGGGCAAAACGACTTTCTGCTGTCCACACTTTGAAGATTTTACACTCGTGCCCCGGAAGTCACGTTAGAGGCTGGCCCAGGCCACCCCCTCCCCCTCCTGGGTGACAAGGCTCCCCGGGGCCGCGTGGAGAGCCAGGCAAAACGCCACATTGGGTGTTTTTCAGGTAGGGTAGGGCTCCTTTCCAGCACTATCCGCATGTTTTCAACACTTAATCAGGGGAGAGCGCGAACGCAGTCCCCCACTACCAGAAATTGTGCAGTCGAGATTCCCACATTTGGGGAATTCGCCCGGGTCAGCAAAGCACGGGGTGCAATGGCTGAGCCTCGCCGAGGATGAACCACCTTCGTGATCATGGTGTCTACCCTGCCAGGTAAGTATGAGTTGTACATGCTGGCCATAGAGGAAAGCACTCAATCCACACACCAGTGCCCTGCCGGTCAGTCAACGACTAGTCCCCTCCACGTGGGCGTAACAATGGCCTCTTTGCGGTACCCAACAACCAAGTCTTAAAATTCCCCTTTAAGCACACACACAAGACACAGTGGCAGTATGTGAGCTTGCAGATATTAAGACTTTGACACATTTTGAGAACCTTCGATACTATTAGTTAAAGCGCTCACACCTATTTGCACTCAAGACAACCGAGCGCACCACCGTGCTCCATGTCATTTTCTTCAACAGCGGAAGTCTTTAGTAAAAGGCGAAAGGCTTATTCGTCATGAAGAGAGACCCGAGTAATTCTACCCGCTTGCCACAGCGGCCGGCAAAGCCTCTAGCCGCGCCGGTCAAGCGCTTAACGGCGCGCGTGCACGCACACACTTGGCGTGGGCAGCTCCGCAAAACAGCACATGCGTTATTTCACAGTCCGAGGTGGCCCTGTGCCCCCGCGGCTGGGTTTAAGGCGTCTTGGGTGGGTGGTTAAGAGCGGGTGTCCGGGTTGAAAGCGGGGCCTGTCGGATTGAGGGTGGGGTTTAATGATGTAGGCGTGGCCTATGCGCTTTGGGGGGCAAAAAGTTTTAGTGGTGCACAAAGATCTAGTGTTTAGCATGGCCATTCATGAATGACCATTGCTCATTCAGTATGCCGACATGAAAATGCTTACAGCACCTGGTATTCCCAGGCGGTCTCCCATCCAAGTACTAACCAGGCCCGACCCTGCTTAGCTTCCGAGATCGGACGAGATCGGGCGTGTTCAGGGTGGTATGGCCGTAAGCAAAGGCAGCGGTGGCCGGTACGGCCCATATACAGCAGATGGCAGTAGCCAATGCGTTAATGAAAAGCTTACAGCACCTGGTGTTAGATTGTGAAGATTCCGGGGGGGTGCTTAAGAGTGGGTACCCGGGTTCGGATGGAGAGCCGGGTCGTGGGTTTAGCTGGCTTCGGGCCTGGCACCCCGGTGGGAGACCAGGGCTCCCTGGGTCCGAGTGGAGAGCAGGGCAAAAGGTACCCGGGTTCGGATGGAGAGCCGGGTCGTGGGTTTAGCTGGCTTCGGGCCTGGCACCCCGGTGGGGGCCCAAGGCTTCCTGGGTCCGAGTGGAGGGCCGGGCAAAACGACTTTCTGCTGTCCACACTTTGAAGATTTTACACTCGTGCCCCGGAAGTCACGTTAGAGGCTGGCCCAGGCCACCCCCTCCCCCTCCTGGGTGACAAGGCTCCCCGGGGCCGCGTGGAGAGCCAGGCAAAACGCCACATTGGGTGTTTTTCAGGTAGGGTAGGGCTCCTTTCCAGCACTATCCGCATGTTTTCAACACTTAATCAGGGGAGAGCGCGAACGCAGTCCCCCACTACCAGAAATTGTGCAGTCGAGATTCCCACATTTGGGGAATTCGCCCGGGTCAGCAAAGCACGGGGTGCAATGGCTGAGCCTCGCCGAGGATGAACCACCTTCGTGATCATGGTGTCTACCCTGCCAGGTAAGTATGAGTTGTACATGCTGGCCATAGAGGAAAGCACTCAATCCACACACCAGTGCCCTGCCGGTCAGTCAACGACTAGTCCCCTCCACGTGGGCGTAACAATGGCCTCTTTGCGGTACCCAACAACCAAGTCTTAAAATTCCCCTTTAAGCACACACACAAGACACAGTGGCAGTATGTGAGCTTGCAGATATTAAGACTTTGACACATTTTGAGAACCTTCGATACTATTAGTTAAAGCGCTCACACCTATTTGCACTCAAGACAACCGAGCGCACCACCGTGCTCCATGTCATTTTCTTCAACAGCTGAGCTGGCCTTGTCCAATGGGCAAGGCCTTCCAAAAATATCCATAACTCATCAACGTCCCTCTCCACGGAAGTCTTTAGTAAAAGGCGAAAGGCTTATTCGTCATGAAGAGAGACCCGAGTAATTCTACCCGCTTGCCACAGCGGCCGGCAAAGCCTCTAGCCGCGCCGGTCAAGCGCTTAACGGCGCGCGTGCACGCACACACTTGGCGTGGGCAGCTCCGCAAAACAGCACATGCGTTATTTCACAGTCCGAGGTGGCCCTGTGCCCCCGCGGCTGGGTTTAAGGCGTCTTGGGTGGGTGGTTAAGAGCGGGTGTCCGGGTTGAAAGCGGGGCCTGTCGGATTGAGGGTGGGGTTTAATGATGTAGGCGTGGCCTATGCGCTTTGGGGGGCAAAAAGTTTTAGTGGTGCACAAAGATCTAGTGTTTAGCATGGCCATTCATGAATGACCATTGCTCATTCAGTATGCCGACATGAAAATGCTTACAGCACCTGGTATTCCCAGGCGGTCTCCCATCCAAGTACTAACCAGGCCCGACCCTGCTTAGCTTCCGAGATCGGACGAGATCGGGCGTGTTCAGGGTGGTATGGCCGTAAGCAAGGGCAGCGGTGGCCGGTACGGCCCATATACAGCAGATGGCAGTAGCCAATGCGTTAATGAAAAGCTTACAGCACCTGGTGTTAGATTGTGAAGATTCCGGGGGGGTGCTTAAGAGTGGGTACCCGGGTTCGGATGGAGAGCCGGGTCGTGGGTTTAGCTGGCTTCGGGCCTGGCACCCCGGTGGGAGACCAGGGCTCCCTGGGTCCGAGTGGAGAGCAGGGCAAAAGGTACCCGGGTTCGGATGGAGAGCCGGGTCGTGGGTTTAGCTGGCTTCGGGCCTGGCACCCCGGTGGGGGCCCAAGGCTTCCTGGGTCCGAGTGGAGGGCCGGGCAAAACGACTTTCTGCTGTCCACACTTTGAAGATTTTACACTCGTGCCCCGGAAGTCACGTTAGAGGCTGGCCCAGGCCACCCCCTCCCCCTCCTGGGTGACAAGGCTCCCCGGGGCCGCGTGGAGAGCCAGGCAAAACGCCACATTGGGTGTTTTTCAGGTAGGGTAGGGCTCCTTTCCAGCACTATCCGCATGTTTTCAACACTTAATCAGGGGAGAGCGCGAACGCAGTCCCCCACTACCAGAAATTGTGCAGTCGAGATTCCCACATTTGGGGAATTCGCCCGGGTCAGCAAAGCACGGGGTGCAATGGCTGAGCCTCGCCGAGGATGAACCACCTTCATGATCATGGTGTCTACCCTGCCAGGTAAGTATGAGTTGTACATGCTGGCCATAGAGGAAAGCACTCAATCCACACACCAGTGCCCTGCCGGTCAGTCAACGACTAGTCCCCTCCACGTGGGCGTAACAATGGCCTCTTTGCGGTACCCAACAACCAAGTCTTAAAATTCCCCTTTAAGCACACACACAAGACACAGTGGCAGTATGTGAGCTTGCAGATATTAAGACTTTGACACATTTTGAGAACCTTCGATACTATTAGTTAAAGCGCTCACACCTATTTGCACTCAAGACAACCGAGCGCACCACCGTGCTCCATGTCATTTTCTTCAACGGCTGAGCTGGCCTCGTCCAATGGGCAAGGCCTTCCAAAAATATCCATAACTCATCAACGTCCCTCTCCACGGAAGTCTTTAGTAAAAGGCGAAAGGCTTATTCGTCATGAAGAGAGACCCGAGTAATTCTACCCGCTTGCCACAGCGGCCGGCAAAGCCTCTAGCCGCGCCGGTCAAGCGCTTAACGGCGCGCGTGCACGCACACACTTGGCGTGGGCAGCTCCGCAAAACAGCACATGCGTTATTTCACAGTCCGAGGTGGCCCTGTGCCCCCGCGGCTGGGTTTAAGGCGTCTTGGGTGGGTGGTTAAGAGCGGGTGTCCGGGTTGAAAGCGGGGCCTGTCGGATTGAGGGTGGGGTTTAATGATGTAGGCGTGGCCTATGCGCTTTGGGGGGCAAAAAGTTTTAGTGGTGCACAAAGATCTAGTGTTTAGCATGGCCATTCATGAATGACCATTGCTCATTCAGTATGCCGACATGAAAATGCTTACAGCACCTGGTATTCCCAGGCGGTCTCCCATCCAAGTACTAACCAGGCCCGACCCTGCTTAGCTTCCGAGATCGGACGAGATCGGGCGTGTTCAGGGTGGTATGGCCGTAAGCAAAGGCAGCGGTGGCCGGTACGGCCCATATACAGCAGATGGCAGTAGCCAATGCGTTAATGAAAAGCTTACAGCACCTGGTGTTAGATTGTGAAGATTCCGGGGGGGTGCTTAAGAGTGGGTACCCGGGTTCGGATGGAGAGCCGGGTCGTGGGTTTAGCTGGCTTCGGGCCTGGCACCCCGGTGGGAGACCAGGGCTCCCTGGGTCCGAGTGGAGAGCAGGGCAAAAGGTACCCGGGTTCGGATGGAGAGCCGGGTCGTGGGTTTAGCTGGCTTCGGGCCTGGCACCCCGGTGGGGGCCCAAGGCTTCCTGGGTCCGAGTGGAGGGCCAGGCAAAACGACTTTCTGCTGTCCACACTTTGAAGATTTTACACTCGTGCCCCGGAAGTCACGTTAGAGGCTGGCCCAGGCCACCCCCTCCCCCTCCTGGGTGACAAGGCTCCCCGGGGCCGCGTGGAGAGCCAGGCAAAACGCCACATTGGGTGTTTTTCAGGTAGGGTAGGGCTCCTTTCCAGCACTATCCGCATGTTTTCAACACTTAATCAGGGGAGAGCGCGAACGCAGTCCCCCACTACCAGAAATTGTGCAGTCGAGATTCCCACATTTGGGGAATTCGCCCGGGTCAGCAAAGCACGGGGTGCAATGGCTGAGCCTCGCCGAGGATGAACCACCTTCATGATCATGGTGTCTACCCTGCCAGGTAAGTATGAGTTGTACATGCTGGCCATAGAGGAAAGCACTCAATCCACACACCAGTGCCCTGCCGGTCAGTCAACGACTAGTCCCCTCCACGTGGGCGTAACAATGGCCTCTTTGCGGTACCCAACAACCAAGTCTTAAAATTCCCCTTTAAGCACACACACAAGACACAGTGGCAGTATGTGAGCTTGCAGATATTAAGACTTTGACACATTTTGAGAACCTTCGATACTATTAGTTAAAGCGCTCACACCTATTTGCACTCAAGACAACCGAGCGCACCACCGTGCTCCATGTCATTTTCTTCAACAGCTGAGCTGGCCTTGTCCAATGGGCAAGGCCTTCCAAAAATATCCATAACTCATCAACGTCCCTCTCCACGGAAGTCTTTAGTAAAAGGCGAAAGGCTTATTCGTCATGAAGAGAGACCCGAGTAATTCTACCCGCTTGCCACAGCGGCCGGCAAAGCCTCTAGCCGCGCCGGTCAAGCGCTTAACGGCGCGCGTGCACGCACACACTTGGCGTGGGCAGCTCCGCAAAACAGCACATGCGTTATTTCACAGTCCGAGGTGGCCCTGTGCCCCCGCGGCTGGGTTTAAGGCGTCTTGGGTGGGTGGTTAAGAGCGGGTGTCCGGGTTGAAAGCGGGGCCTGTCGGATTGAGGGTGGGGTTTAATGATGTAGGCGTGGCCTATGCGCTTTGGGGGGCAAAAAGTTTTAGTGGTGCACAAAGATCTAGTGTTTAGCATGGCCATTCATGAATGACCATTGCTCATTCAGTATGCCGACATGAAAATGCTTACAGCACCTGGTATTCCCAGGCGGTCTCCCATCCAAGTACTAACCAGGCCCGACCCTGCTTAGCTTCCGAGATCGGACGAGATCGGGCGTGTTCAGGGTGGTATGGCCGTAAGCAAGGGCAGCGGTGGCCGGTACGGCCCATATACAGCAGATGGCAGTAGCCAATGCGTTAATGAAAAGCTTACAGCACCTGGTGTTAGATTGTGAAGATTCCGGGGGGGTGCTTAAGAGTGGGTACCCGGGTTCGGATGGAGAGCCGGGTCGTGGGTTTAGCTGGCTTCGGGCCTGGCACCCCGGTGGGAGACCAGGGCTCCCTGGGTCCGAGTGGAGAGCAGGGCAAAAGGTACCCGGGTTCGGATGGAGAGCCGGGTCGTGGGTTTAGCTGGCTTCGGGCCTGGCACCCCGGTGGGGGCCCAAGGCTTCCTGGGTCCGAGTGGAGGGCCGGGCAAAACGACTTTCTGCTGTCCACACTTTGAAGATTTTACACTCGTGCCCCGGAAGTCACGTTAGAGGCTGGCCCAGGCCACCCCCTCCCCCTCCTGGGTGACAAGGCTCCCCGGGGCCGCGTGGAGAGCCAGGCAAAACGCCACATTGGGTGTTTTTCAGGTAGGGTAGGGCTCCTTTCCAGCACTATCCGCATGTTTTCAACACTTAATCAGGGGAGAGCGCGAACGCAGTCCCCCACTACCAGAAATTGTGCAGTCGAGATTCCCACATTTGGGGAATTCGCCCGGGTCAGCAAAGCACGGGGTGCAATGGCTGAGCCTCGCCGAGGATGAACCACCTTCATGATCATGGTGTCTACCCTGCCAGGTAAGTATGAGTTGTACATGCTGGCCATAGAGGAAAGCACTCAATCCACACACCAGTGCCCTGCCGGTCAGTCAACGACTAGTCCCCTCCACGTGGGCGTAACAATGGCCTCTTTGCGGTACCCAACAACCAAGTCTTAAAATTCCCCTTTAAGCACACACACAAGACACAGTGGCAGTATGTGAGCTTGCAGATATTAAGACTTTGACACATTTTGAGAACCTTCGATACTATTAGTTAAAGCGCTCACACCTATTTGCACTCAAGACAACCGAGCGCACCACCGTGCTCCATGTCATTTTCTTCAACGGCTGAGCTGGCCTTGTCCAATGGGCAAGGCCTTCCAAAAATATCCAAACTCATCAACGTCCCTCTCCACGGAAGTCTTTAGTAAAAGGCGAAAGGCTTATTCGTCATGAAGAGAGACCCGAGTAATTCTACCCGCTTGCCACAGCGGCCGGCAAAGCCTCTAGCCGCGCCGGTCAAGCGCTTAACGGCGCGCGTGCACGCACACACTTGGCGTGGGCAGCTCCGCAAAACAGCACATGCGTTATTTCACAGTCCGAGGTGGCCCTGTGCCCCCGCGGCTGGGTTTAAGGCGTCTTGGGTGGGTGGTTAAGAGCGGGTGTCCGGGTTGAAAGCGGGGCCTGTCGGATTGAGGGTGGGGTTTAATGATGTAGGCGTGGCCTATGCGCTTTGGGGGGCAAAAAGTTTTAGTGGTGCACAAAGATCTAGTGTTTAGCATGGCCATTCATGAATGACCATTGCTCATTCAGTATGCCGACATGAAAATGCTTACAGCACCTGGTATTCCCAGGCGGTCTCCCATCCAAGTACTAACCAGGCCCGACCCTGCTTAGCTTCCGAGATCGGACGAGATCGGGCGTGTTCAGGGTGGTATGGCCGTAAGCAAAGGCAGCGGTGGCCGGTACGGCCCATATACAGCAGATGGCAGTAGCCAATGCGTTAATGAAAAGCTTACAGCACCTGGTGTTAGATTGTGAAGATTCCGGGGGGGTGCTTAAGAGTGGGTACCCGGGTTCGGATGGAGAGCCGGGTCGTGGGTTTAGCTGGCTTCGGGCCTGGCACCCCGGTGGGAGACCAGGGCTCCCTGGGTCCGAGTGGAGAGCAGGGCAAAAGGTACCCGGGTTCGGATGGAGAGCCGGGTCGTGGGTTTAGCTGGCTTCGGGCCTGGCACCCCGGTGGGGGCCCAAGGCTTCCTGGGTCCGAGTGGAGGGCCGGGCAAAACGACTTTCTGCTGTCCACACTTTGAAGATTTTACACTCGTGCCCCGGAAGTCACGTTAGAGGCTGGCCCAGGCCACCCCCTCCCCCTCCTGGGTGGCAAGGCTCCCCGGGGCCGCGTGGAGAGCCAGGCAAAACGCCACATTGGGTGTTTTTCAGGTAGGGTAGGGCTCCTTTCCAGCACTATCCGCATGTTTTCAACACTTAATCAGGGGAGAGCGCGAACGCAGTCCCCCACTACCAGAAATTGTGCAGTCGAGATTCCCACATTTGGGGAATTTGCCCGGGTCAGCAAAGCACGGGGTGCAATGGCTGAGCCTCGCCGAGGATGAACCACCTTCATGATCATGGTGTCTACCCTGCCAGGTAAGTATGAGTTGTACATGCTGGCCATAGAGGAAAGCACTCAATCCACACACCAGTGCCCTGCCGGTCAGTCAACGACTAGTCCCCTCCACGTGGGCGTAACAATGGCCTCTTTGCGGTACCCAACAACCAAGTCTTAAAATTCCCCTTTAAGCACACACACAAGACACAGTGGCAGTATGTGAGCTTGCAGATATTAAGACTTTGACACATTTTGAGAACCTTCGATACTATTAGTTAAAGCGCTCACACCTATTTGCACTCAAGACAACCGAGCGCACCACCGTGCTCCATGTCATTTTCTTCAACAGCTGAGCTGGCCTTGTCCAATGGGCAAGGCCTTCCAAAAATATCCATAACTCATCAACGTCCCTCTCCACGGAAGTCTTTAGTAAAAGGCGAAAGGCTTATTCGTCATGAAGAGAGACCCGAGTAATTCTACCCGCTTGGCACAGCGGCCGGCAAAGCCTCTAGCCGCGCCGGTCAAGCGCTTAACGGCGCGCGTGCACGCACACACTTGGCGTGGGCAGCTCCGCAAAACAGCACATGCGTTATTTCACAGTCCGAGGTGGCCCTGTGCCCCCGCGGCTGGGTTTAAGGCGTCTTGGGTGGGTGGTTAAGAGCGGGTGTCCGGGTTGAAAGCGGGGCCTGTCGGATTGAGGGTGGGGTTTAATGATGTAGGCGTGGCCTATGCGCTTTGGGGGGCAAAAAGTTTTAGTGGTGCACAAAGATCTAGTGTTTAGCATGGCCATTCATGAATGACCATTGCTCATTCAGTATGCCGACATGAAAATGCTTACAGCACCTGGTATTCCCAGGCTGTCTCCCATCCAAGTACTAACCAGGCCCGACCCTGCTTAGCTTCCGAGATCGGACGAGATCGGGCGTGTTCAGGGTGGTATGGCCGTAAGCAAAGGCAGCGGTGGCCGGTACGGCCCATATACAGCAGATGGCAGTAGCCAATGCGTTAATGAAAAGCTTACAGCACCTGGTGTTAGATTGTGAAGATTCCGGGGGGGTGCTTAAGAGTGGGTACCCGGGTTCGGATGGAGAGCCGGGTCGTGGGTTTAGCTGGCTTCGGGCCTGGCACCCCGGTGGGGGCCCAAGGCTTCCTGGGTCCGAGTGGAGGGCCGGGCAAAACGACTTTCTGCTGTCCACACTTTGAAGATTTTACACTCGTGCCCCGGAAGTCACGTTAGAGGCTGGCCCAGGCCACCCCCTCCCCCTCCTGGGTGACAAGGCTCCCCGGGGCCGCGTGGAGAGCCAGGCAAAACGCCACATTGGGTGTTTTTCAGGTAGGGTAGGGCTCCTTTCCAGCACTATCCGCATGTTTTCAACACTTAATCAGGGGAGAGCGCGAACGCAGTCCCCCACTACCAGAAATTGTGCAGTCGAGATTCCCACATTTGGGGAATTCGCCCGGGTCAGCAAAGCACGGGGTGCAATGGCTGAGCCTCGCCGAGGATGAACCACCTTCGTGATCATGGTGTCTACCCTGCCAGGTAAGTATGAGTTGTACATGCTGGCCATAGAGGAAAGCACTCAATCCACACACCAGTGCCCTGCCGGTCAGTCAACGACTAGTCCCCTCCACGTGGGCGTAACAATGGCCTCTTTGCGGTACCCAACAACCAAGTCTTAAAATTCCCCTTTAAGCACACACACAAGACACAGTGGCAGTATGTGAGCTTGCAGATATTAAGACTTTGACACATTTTGAGAACCTTCGATACTATTAGTTAAAGCGCTCACACCTATTTGCACTCAAGACAACCGAGCGCACCACCGTGCTCCATGTCATTTTCTTCAACAGCTGAGCTGGCCTTGTCCAATGGGCAAGGCCTTCCAAAAATATCCATAACTCATCAACGTCCCTCTCCACGGAAGTCTTTAGTAAAAGGCGAAAGGCTTATTCGTCATGAAGAGAGACCCGAGTAATTCTACCCGCTTGCCACAGCGGCCGGCAAAGCCTCTAGCCGCGCCGGTCAAGCGCTTAACGGCGCGCGTGCACGCACACACTTGGCGTGGGCAGCTCCGCAAAACAGCACATGCGTTATTTCACAGTCCGAGGTGGCCCTGTGCCCCCGCGGCTGGGTTTAAGGCGTCTTGGGTGGGTGGTTAAGAGCGGGTGTCCGGGTTGAAAGCGGGGCCTGTCGGATTGAGGGTGGGGTTTAATGATGTAGGCGTGGCCTATGCGCTTTGGGGGGCAAAAAGTTTTAGTGGTGCACAAAGATCTAGTGTTTAGCATGGCCATTCATGAATGACCATTGCTCATTCAGTATGCCGACATGAAAATGCTTACAGCACCTGGTATTCCCAGGCGGTCTCCCATCCAAGTACTAACCAGGCCCGACCCTGCTTAGCTTCCGAGATCGGACGAGATCGGGCGTGTTCAGGGTGGTATGGCCGTAAGCAAAGGCAGCGGTGGCCGGTACGGCCCATATACAGCAGATGGCAGTAGCCAATGCGTTAATGAAAAGCTTACAGCACCTGGTGTTAGATTGTGAAGATTCCGGGGGGGTGCTTAAGAGTGGGTACCCGGGTTCGGATGGAGAGCCGGGTCGTGGGTTTAGCTGGCTTCGGGCCTGGCACCCCGGTGGGAGACCAGGGCTCCCTGGGTCCGAGTGGAGAGCAGGGCAAAAGGTACCCGGGTTCGGATGGAGAGCCGGGTCGTGGGTTTAGCTGGCTTCGGGCCTGGCACCCCGGTGGGGGCCCAAGGCTTCCTGGGTCCGAGTGGAGGGCCGGGCAAAACGACTTTCTGCTGTCCACACTTTGAAGATTTTACACTCGTGCCCCGGAAGTCACGTTAGAGGCTGGCCCAGGCCACCCCCTCCCCCTCCTGGGTGACAAGGCTCCCCGGGGCCGCGTGGAGAGCCAGGCAAAACGCCACATTGGGTGTTTTTCAGGTAGGGTAGGGCTCCTTTCCAGCACTATCCGCATGTTTTCAACACTTAATCAGGGGAGAGCGCGAACGCAGTCCCCCACTACCAGAAATTGTGCAGTCGAGATTCCCACATTTGGGGAATTCGCCCGGGTCAGCAAAGCACGGGGTGCAATGGCTGAGCCTCGCCGAGGATGAACCACCTTCGTGATCATGGTGTCTACCCTGCCAGGTAAGTATGAGTTGTACATGCTGGCCATAGAGGAAAGCACTCAATCCACACACCAGTGCCCTGCCGGTCAGTCAACGACTAGTCCCCTCCACGTGGGCGTAACAATGGCCTCTTTGCGGTACCCAACAACCAAGTCTTAAAATTCCCCTTTAAGCACACACACAAGACACAGTGGCAGTATGTGAGCTTGCAGATATTAAGACTTTGACACATTTTGAGAACCTTCGATACTATTAGTTAAAGCGCTCACACCTATTTGCACTCAAGACAACCGAGCGCACCACCGTGCTCCATGTCATTTTCTTCAACAGCTGAGCTGGCCTTGTCCAATGGGCAAGGCCTTCCAAAAATATCCATAACTCATCAACGTCCCTCTCCACGGAAGTCTTTAGTAAAAGGCGAAAGGCTTATTCGTCATGAAGAGAGACCCGAGTAATTCTACCCGCTTGCCACAGCGGCCGGCAAAGCCTCTAGCCGCGCCGGTCAAGCGCTTAACGGCGCGCGTGCACGCACACACTTGGCGTGGGCAGCTCCGCAAAACAGCACATGCGTTATTTCACAGTCCGAGGTGGCCCTGTGCCCCCGCGGCTGGGTTTAAGGCGTCTTGGGTGGGTGGTTAAGAGCGGGTGTCCGGGTTGAAAGCGGGGCCTGTCGGATTGAGGGTGGGGTTTAATGATGTAGGCGTGGCCTATGCGCTTTGGGGGGCAAAAAGTTTTAGTGGTGCACAAAGATCTAGTGTTTAGCATGGCCATTCATGAATGACCATTGCTCATTCAGTATGCCGACATGAAAATGCTTACAGCACCTGGTATTCCCAGGCGGTCTCCCATCCAAGTACTAACCAGGCCCGACCCTGCTTAGCTTCCGAGATCGGACGAGATCGGGCGTGTTCAGGGTGGTATGGCCGTAAGCAAGGGCAGCGGTGGCCGGTACGGCCCATATACAGCAGATGGCAGTAGCCAATGCGTTAATGAAAAGCTTACAGCACCTGGTGTTAGATTGTGAAGATTCCGGGGGGGTGCTTAAGAGTGGGTACCCGGGTTCGGATGGAGAGCCGGGTCGTGGGTTTAGCTGGCTTCGGGCCTGGCACCCCGGTGGGAGACCAGGGCTCCCTGGGTCCGAGTGGAGAGCAGGGCAAAAGGTACCCGGGTTCGGATGGAGAGCCGGGTCGTGGGTTTAGCTGGCTTCGGGCCTGGCACCCCGGTGGGGGCCCAAGGCTTCCTGGGTCCGAGTGGAGGGCCGGGCAAAACGACTTTCTGCTGTCCACACTTTGAAGATTTTACACTCGTGCCCCGGAAGTCACGTTAGAGGCTGGCCCAGGCCACCCCCTCCCCCTCCTGGGTGACAAGGCTCCCCGGGGCCGCGTGGAGAGCCAGGCAAAACGCCACATTGGGTGTTTTTCAGGTAGGGTAGGGCTCCTTTCCAGCACTATCCGCATGTTTTCAACACTTAATCAGGGGAGAGCGCGAACGCAGTCCCCCACTACCAGAAATTGTGCAGTCGAGATTCCCACATTTGGGGAATTCGCCCGGGTCAGCAAAGCACGGGGTGCAATGGCTGAGCCTCGCCGAGGATGAACCACCTTCATGATCATGGTGTCTACCCTGCCAGGTAAGTATGAGTTGTACATGCTGGCCATAGAGGAAAGCACTCAATCCACACACCAGTGCCCTGCCGGTCAGTCAACGACTAGTCCCCTCCACGTGGGCGTAACAATGGCCTCTTTGCGGTACCCAACAACCAAGTCTTAAAATTCCCCTTTAAGCACACACACAAGACACAGTGGCAGTATGTGAGCTTGCAGATATTAAGACTTTGACACATTTTGAGAACCTTCGATACTATTAGTTAAAGCGCTCACACCTATTTGCACTCAAGACAACCGAGCGCACCACCGTGCTCCATGTCATTTTCTTCAACGGCTGAGCTGGCCTCGTCCAATGGGCAAGGCCTTCCAAAAATATCCATAACTCATCAACGTCCCTCTCCACGGAAGTCTTTAGTAAAAGGCGAAAGGCTTATTCGTCATGAAGAGAGACCCGAGTAATTCTACCCGCTTGCCACAGCGGCCGGCAAAGCCTCTAGCCGCGCCGGTCAAGCGCTTAACGGCGCGCGTGCACGCACACACTTGGCGTGGGCAGCTCCGCAAAACAGCACATGCGTTATTTCACAGTCCGAGGTGGCCCTGTGCCCCCGCGGCTGGGTTTAAGGCGTCTTGGGTGGGTGGTTAAGAGCGGGTGTCCGGGTTGAAAGCGGGGCCTGTCGGATTGAGGGTGGGGTTTAATGATGTAGGCGTGGCCTATGCGCTTTGGGGGGCAAAAAGTTTTAGTGGTGCACAAAGATCTAGTGTTTAGCATGGCCATTCATGAATGACCATTGCTCATTCAGTATGCCGACATGAAAATGCTTACAGCACCTGGTATTCCCAGGCGGTCTCCCATCCAAGTACTAACCAGGCCCGACCCTGCTTAGCTTCCGAGATCGGACGAGATCGGGCGTGTTCAGGGTGGTATGGCCGTAAGCAAAGGCAGCGGTGGCCGGTACGGCCCATATACAGCAGATGGCAGTAGCCAATGCGTTAATGAAAAGCTTACAGCACCTGGTGTTAGATTGTGAAGATTCCGGGGGGGTGCTTAAGAGTGGGTACCCGGGTTCGGATGGAGAGCCGGGTCGTGGGTTTAGCTGGCTTCGGGCCTGGCACCCCGGTGGGAGACCAGGGCTCCCTGGGTCCGAGTGGAGAGCAGGGCAAAAGGTACCCGGGTTCGGATGGAGAGCCGGGTCGTGGGTTTAGCTGGCTTCGGGCCTGGCACCCCGGTGGGGGCCCAAGGCTTCCTGGGTCCGAGTGGAGGGCCGGGCAAAACGACTTTCTGCTGTCCACACTTTGAAGATTTTACACTCGTGCCCCGGAAGTCACGTTAGAGGCTGGCCCAGGCCACCCCCTCCCCCTCCTGGGTGACAAGGCTCCCCGGGGCCGCGTGGAGAGCCAGGCAAAACGCCACATTGGGTGTTTTTCAGGTAGGGTAGGGCTCCTTTCCAGCACTATCCGCATGTTTTCAACACTTAATCAGGGGAGAGCGCGAACGCAGTCCCCCACTACCAGAAATTGTGCAGTCGAGATTCCCACATTTGGGGAATTCGCCCGGGTCAGCAAAGCACGGGGTGCAATGGCTGAGCCTCACCGAGGATGAACCACCTTCATGATCATGGTGTCTACCCTGCCAGGTAAGTATGAGTTGTACATGCTGGCCATAGAGGAAAGCACTCAATCCACACACCAGTGCCCTGCCGGTCAGTCAACGACTAGTCCCCTCCACGTGGGCGTAACAATGGCCTCTTTGCGGTACCCAACAACCAAGTCTTAAAATTCCCCTTTAAGCACACACACAAGACACAGTGGCAGTATGTGAGCTTGCAGATATTAAGACTTTGACACATTTTGAGAACCTTCGATACTATTAGTTAAAGCGCTCACACCTATTTGCACTCAAGACAACCGAGCGCACCACCGTGCTCCATGTCATTTTCTTCAACAGCTGAGCTGGCCTTGTCCAATGGGCAAGGCCTTCCAAAAATATCCATAACTCATCAACGTCCCTCTCCACGGAAGTCTTTAGTAAAAGGCGAAAGGCTTATTCGTCATGAAGAGAGACCCGAGTAATTCTACCCGCTTGGCACAGCGGCCGGCAAAGCCTCTAGCCGCGCCGGTCAAGCGCTTAACGGCGCGCGTGCACGCACACACTTGGCGTGGGCAGCTCCGCAAAACAGCACATGCGTTATTTCACAGTCCGAGGTGGCCCTGTGCCCCCGCGGCTGGGTTTAAGGCGTCTTGGGTGGGTGGTTAAGAGCGGGTGTCCGGGTTGAAAGCGGGGCCTGTCGGATTGAGGGTGGGGTTTAATGATGTAGGCGTGGCCTATGCGCTTTGGGGGGCAAAAAGTTTTAGTGGTGCACAAAGATCTAGTGTTTAGCATGGCCATTCATGAATGACCATTGCTCATTCAGTATGCCGACATGAAAATGCTTACAGCACCTGGTATTCCCAGGCTGTCTCCCATCCAAGTACTAACCAGGCCCGACCCTGCTTAGCTTCCGAGATCGGACGAGATCGGGCGTGTTCAGGGTGGTATGGCCGTAAGCAAAGGCAGCGGTGGCCGGTACGGCCCATATACAGCAGATGGCAGTAGCCAATGCGTTAATGAAAAGCTTACAGCACCTGGTGTTAGATTGTGAAGATTCCGGGGGGGTGCTTAAGAGTGGGTACCCGGGTTCGGATGGAGAGCCGGGTCGTGGGTTTAGCTGGCTTCGGGCCTGGCACCCCGGTGGGAGACCAGGGCTCCCTGGGTCCGAGTGGAGAGCAGGGCAAAAGGTACCCGGGTTCGGATGGAGAGCCGGGTCGTGGGTTTAGCTGGCTTCGGGCCTGGCACCCCGGTGGGGGCCCAAGGCTTCCTGGGTCCGAGTGGAGGGCCGGGCAAAACGACTTTCTGCTGTCCACACTTTGAAGATTTTACACTCGTGCCCCGGAAGTCACGTTAGAGGCTGGCCCAGGCCACCCCCTCCCCCTCCTGGGTGACAAGGCTCCCCGGGGCCGCGTGGAGAGCCAGGCAAAACGCCACATTGGGTGTTTTTCAGGTAGGGTAGGGCTCCTTTCCAGCACTATCCGCATGTTTTCAACACTTAATCAGGGGAGAGCGCGAACGCAGTCCCCCACTACCAGAAATTGTGCAGTCGAGATTCCCACATTTGGGGAATTCGCCCGGGTCAGCAAAGCACGGGGTGCAATGGCTGAGCCTCGCCGAGGATGAACCACCTTCATGATCATGGTGTCTACCCTGCCAGGTAAGTATGAGTTGTACATGCTGGCCATAGAGGAAAGCACTCAATCCACACACCAGTGCCCTGCCGGTCAGTCAACGACTAGTCCCCTCCACGTGGGCGTAACAATGGCCTCTTTGCGGTACCCAACAACCAAGTCTTAAAATTCCCCTTTAAGCACACACACAAGACACAGTGGCAGTATGTGAGCTTGCAGATATTAAGACTTTGACACATTTTGAGAACCTTCGATACTATTAGTTAAAGCGCTCACACCTATTTGCACTCAAGACAACCGAGCGCACCACCGTGCTCCATGTCATTTTCTTCAACGGCTGAGCTGGCCTTGTCCAATGGGCAAGGCCTTCCAAAAATATCCATAACTCATCAACGTCCCTCTCCACGGAAGTCTTTAGTAAAAGGCGAAAGGCTTATTCGTCATGAAGAGAGACCCGAGTAATTCTACCCGCTTGCCACAGCGGCCGGCAAAGCCTCTAGCCGCGCCGGTCAAGCGCTTAACGGCGCGCGTGCACGCACACACTTGGCGTGGGCAGCTCCGCAAAACAGCACATGCGTTATTTCACAGTCCGAGGTGGCCCTGTGCCCCCGCGGCTGGGTTTAAGGCGTCTTGGGTGGGTGGTTAAGAGCGGGTGTCCGGGTTGAAAGCGGGGCCTGTCGGATTGAGGGTGGGGTTTAATGATGTAGGCGTGGCCTATGCGCTTTGGGGGGCAAAAAGTTTTAGTGGTGCACAAAGATCTAGTGTTTAGCATGGCCATTCATGAATGACCATTGCTCATTCAGTATGCCGACATGAAAATGCTTACAGCACCTGGTATTCCCAGGCGGTCTCCCATCCAAGTACTAACCAGGCCCGACCCTGCTTAGCTTCCGAGATCGGACGAGATCGGGCGTGTTCAGGGTGGTATGGCCGTAAGCAAAGGCAGCGGTGGCCGGTACGGCCCATATACAGCAGATGGCAGTAGCCAATGCGTTAATGAAAAGCTTACAGCACCTGGTGTTAGATTGTGAAGATTCCGGGGGGGTGCTTAAGAGTGGGTACCCGGGTTCGGATGGAGAGCCGGGTCGTGGGTTTAGCTGGCTTCGGGCCTGGCACCCCGGTGGGAGACCAGGGCTCCCTGGGTCCGAGTGGAGAGCAGGGCAAAAGGTACCCGGGTTCGGATGGAGAGCCGGGTCGTGGGTTTAGCTGGCTTCGGGCCTGGCACCCCGGTGGGGGCCCAAGGCTTCCTGGGTCCGAGTGGAGGGCCGGGCAAAACGACTTTCTGCTGTCCACACTTTGAAGATTTTACACTCGTGCCCCGGAAGTCACGTTAGAGGCTGGCCCAGGCCACCCCCTCCCCCTCCTGGGTGACAAGGCTCCCCGGGGCCGCGTGGAGAGCCAGGCAAAACGCCACATTGGGTGTTTTTCAG
Organism: Electrona antarctica; assembly: GCF_951216825.1. NCBI lineage: Eukaryota > Metazoa > Chordata > Actinopteri > Myctophiformes > Myctophidae > Electrona > Electrona antarctica. The sequence goes on along the minus strand of NC_136797.1, from coordinate 48,239,950 downwards.
GTAGGGTAGGGCTCCTTTCCAGCACTATCCGCATGTTTTCAACACTTAATCAGGGGAGAGCGCGAACGCAGTCCCCCACTACCAGAAATTGTGCAGTCGAGATTCCCACATTTGGGGAATTCGCCCGGGTCAGCAAAGCACGGGGTGCAATGGCTGAGCCTCGCCGAGGATGAACCACCTTCATGATCATGGTGTCTACCCTGCCAGGTAAGTATGAGTTGTACATGCTGGCCATAGAGGAAAGCACTCAATCCACACACCAGTGCCCTGCCGGTCAGTCAACGACTAGTCCCCTCCACGTGGGCGTAACAATGGCCTCTTTGCGGTACCCAACAACCAAGTCTTAAAATTCCCCTTTAAGCACACACACAAGACACAGTGGCAGTATGTGAGCTTGCAGATATTAAGACTTTGACACATTTTGAGAACCTTCGATACTATTAGTTAAAGCGCTCACACCTATTTGCACTCAAGACAACCGAGCGCACCACCGTGCTCCATGTCATTTTCTTCAACGGCTGAGCTGGCCTTGTCCAATGGGCAAGGCCTTCCAAAAATATCCATAACTCATCAACGTCCCTCTCCACGGAAGTCTTTAGTAAAAGGCGAAAGGCTTATTCGTCATGAAGAGAGACCCGAGTAATTCTACCCGCTTGCCACAGCGGCCGGCAAAGCCTCTAGCCGCGCCGGTCAAGCGCTTAACGGCGCGCGTGCACGCACACACTTGGCGTGGGCAGCTCCACAAAACAGCACATGCGTTATTTCACAGTCCGAGGTGGCCCTGTGCCCCCGCGGCTGGGTTTAAGGCGTCTTGGGTGGGTGGTTAAGAGCGGGTGTCCGGGTTGAAAGCGGGGCCTGTCGGATTGAGGGTGGGGTTTAATGATGTAGGCGTGGCCTATGCGCTTTGGGGGGCAAAAGGTTTTAGTGGTGCACAAAGATCTAGTGTTTAGCATGGCCATTCATGAATGACCATTGCTCATTCAGTATGCCGACATGAAAATGCTTACAGCACCTGGTATTCCCAGGCGGTCTCCCATCCAAGTACTAACCAGGCCCGACCCTGCTTAGCTTCCGAGATCGGACGAGATCGGGCGTGTTCAGGGTGGTATGGCCGTAAGCAAAGGCAGCGGTGGCCGGTACGGCCCATATACAGCAGATGGCAGTAGCCAATGCGTTAATGAAAAGCTTACAGCACCTGGTGTTAGATTGTGAAGATTCCGGGGGGGTGCTTAAGAGTGGGTACCCGGGTTCGGATGGAGAGCCGGGTCGTGGGTTTAGCTGGCTTCGGGCCTGGCACCCCGGTGGGAGACCAGGGCTCCCTGGGTCCGAGTGGAGAGCAGGGCAAAAGGTACCCGGGTTCGGATGGAGAGCCGGGTCGTGGGTTTAGCTGGCTTCGGGCCTGGCACCCCGGTGGGGGCCCAAGGCTTCCTGGGTCCGAGTGGAGGGCCGGGCAAAACGACTTTCTGCTGTCCACACTTTGAAGATTTTACACTCGTGCCCCGGAAGTCACGTTAGAGGCTGGCCCAGGCCACCCCCTCCCCCTCCTGGGTGACAAGGCTCCCCGGGGCCGCGTGGAGAGCCAGGTAGGGTAGGGCTCCTTTCCAGCACTATCCGCATGTTTTCAACACTTAATCAGGGGAGAGCGCGAACGCAGTCCCCCACTACCAGAAATTGTGCAGTCGAGATTCCCACATTTGGGGAATTCGCCCGGGTCAGCAAAGCACGGGGTGCAATGGCTGAGCCTCGCCGAGGATGAACCACTTTCACTTTTCACTTTTTAGACATTTTATTTGATTTTGTCAGTAGTTTACAGGCAATTCATCAATACAACAATAGTCACACACTGTTCATGGCATAAATACATACATTAATACATACATTACTGATCACATCTTTAACAAGGTACAGATTTTTTTTTTTTTTTTTTTTATAGCACATCTTTTAAAAGGTCATATACCAAACCAGATTCTCCCACTTTCCACATTTCCTTTATTACCCTTGTGTTACATTTGGTCTTGTCCCTGAGGATGTAGTCCCTGGCTATCGTCACTGCTAATTTGGCCACTGACTCCGTGGGCATACAAAATCTTTTGAAAACCAGAATATTTCGGCATTTCCAGATAGCGTCTTTAGTGCAGTTGATCACCGCCCACCATCTTAACCAATTTTCACAGTTGTTACCATTTAGTTCCCCATACATAATGTCATTTTCTGTGGGGTCCCTATGAAGGTCTATCAGCCAAGGCCTCAGGAAGCCCCAGACCTTGTGCGCATGTGGACAAAACCAGAATAGATGTTTGACGTATTCATCTGAGTCACATGTTACTCTTGGGCATTTGCTAGTTCTGGAGCATCTCCTTCCATGCAAAAATGCCCTGGTAGGGAGACAGTTTTGTACTGTGCTCCAGGCCACGTCTTTATGGACATTTTGCAAGAAAGGAGAGTTTACATTCTTCCAGACCTGTAAACATTCTTTTGAAATTAAGGTACTGACCGGCACCGTCCTAGTTGTCTGGGGCGACAGGCCCTTTTCAACAATCTCCCTACTGATCTTGTCTACTGACGTTCCCTTCAAGTTAGCGGACTGAAACAATATCATTGCCTTATCGTATATTGTAGGCCTTGTTTCAGCATGTGGGGTGTCTAATGGGAGCCTCTTCCCAAAACGCTGCGCTATATTTTGTCCCACCCAAAACTTAGCAAAAAAGGACCATAAACATGTGTTATTGACATTCAGAACAGATTTTACAATTGGAGTTAGAAACAAGGCTTCTAATTTGATGCCCAAATCTGGTACTGCTTTCCCTCCCTTATCCAAAGGTCTATACATTATTTCCCTTTTTACTCTCTCCTGCTGAGAACTCCATAAAAACTGAAAGACAGATCTTCTCAGAGGATTGAGGAAGGTTCTAGGCACAGGCAAGGTGGCAGCCAGATACGTTAGCGAGGCATAGATTTCCGCTTTTATAATTAAAACCTTTCCTGTAATGGACAAGTCTCTTCCCTCCCATCTTAAAAACTTACTTTTAAGCTTTGGAAGTCTTGACTCCCAGTTAACCTTTAACATGTCTTTGCCTATTTCAATTCCGAGCACCTTAATTCGATCATTCTTTTCTGTTAGCCCCAAATTAATTTTCTCTTCCCTCCAATGTGTATACAAACATTCACTTTTAGCTCTATTGAGCTTAGCCCCTGATGCCCTGGAAAAACAATCGCTCCATCCAAGAGCTTTATCCACTGAGGTGTTATCTGTAGCTAAAATGGTCATATCATCCATATACAGGGTCATCTTTGCCTCCCTCCCGCTGCTCCCTGGTACCAAAAGCCCACGGATGGACTGATCTTGTCTTATTGCGCAAGCCAGAGGTTCCATGGCAAGGATAAAAAGGACAACAGACAGGGGGCATCCTTGCCTAACCCCCGATTCCACCTTAAATGTGTCAGTGCTGTTTCCATTGATGACAACCCTGCTCACACATTCTTTATGGAGCACATCAATCCAGGCCCTAATTGTTGGCCCAAAACCGAAGGCCAGCATTACCTTCTTTAAGTAGGCATGGTTGACCCTATCAAAGGCCTTTTCAAGGTCTAGGCCTACTATACACAGGGGCACCGTTCTGTCAATTGAGTACAAAAAAGAATCCCTTACCAGAGCCAGACTATCACTCATGGAGCGTCCTGGGACAACGCAGGTTTGCTCATCCCCCACCACATTTCCCGCCACCCCCTGTAACCTGAAAAAGAGTGCCTTTGCCAGGATCTTGCGATCCACACCCAACAAAGTAAGTGGTCTCCAATTTTTTATCTCTTTTTTATCACCTTTTTTAAAAAGCAAAGAAATTGTGCCTTCTCTCAAAGTTGCAGGTAGTTGGCCCATGCGTAGGCTTTCATTAAACACTTCTAAAAGGTGACATTTAATTTCTTCCCAGAAAGTGACATAAAATTCCTTTGGCAGGCCATCTGTTCCCGGTGCCTTGTTATCCTGCATGCTTTTTACAGCTTTAAACAGCTCATTAACAGTTAACTCTCCTTCCAACAATCCATTAAAATCCCCTACACTCTTATTCACCTTTGAAAGGATCATCTCTAGGGAAGGACTGTCGAGGTCCTCACCTTTATAGAGGTCGGCATAAAAGTTACCTACCACTGTAAGTATGTCTTTGGTTACCGTTTTTTCGTTGCCATTTTCATCTTTTATGGCTTCCATAATATTCTTGGGTCTTGCTAATTCTTTAAAAAAGTACCTTGTGCACTTTTCATTTTGCTCCATATGTTGCACACGGCTACGGGTTATTAGGCCACGACTCGTCTCTGCGCATCTTCTTAACATCTCACGTTTTAAATTGGCTATTTCTTCAGATACATTAAAACCAGCATGTGCCATTGTATACAGTCTTTGCAATTTTGCCTGCTCTTTTTTACATTTAAAACGTTTTGTTTTTGCAACTTTTCTGCCAACCTCCATAAAAAAACGTTTTACTCTCTCCTTCACATCCTCCCACCATTCACCAACCGTGTTGAAAGCAAATTGTAGTGAAGACCATTGAACTAATTTTTCTTTTAGTCTGTCAACAACCTTCTTCTCCTGGAGCAGGGAAGTGTTAAGCTTCCAGGACCCCTTCCCCCTCTCAATTTTTTCTTTCAAAACCATGGTACAATCAATTTTAGAATGGTCAGAAAAACACACTGGGGTAACCGATGCCCGTTGAACCTGCAAACCTTTTGAGGTCAATAGAAAATCAATCCTCGAGTGGGTTCGTCCATTGGTCCATGTGTACCCAGGCTGTCTGGGGTTCATGGCGCGAAAAGTATCCATTAATTTAAAATCTTTTATAATGTTTTTCAATGACTCTGTGCTGGAGTCCAGCCTAACTGTACTCGTTGTGAGCCTGTCTTTGGCATCAACAAGACAGTTAAAATCACCTCCCAAGATAATCTCACTGCCACACACCAACAGAGGCTGTAGGGCATTTAATGTCTCAAGGCGATGTTGTAGGTCCGCTGGACAGTACACATTAATCAGTCTTACACTGGCATTGTTTATTTCAATGTCCACACACAAAACCCTCCCGTGGATAACATGTTGGACCCTCTTTATGTTAAAGCCCCACCCTTTAAACAGCACGGCCACCCCTGATGACCTGTTGTCATTGTCTCCAGACCATACAGACTGTCCGTGGCTCCACCTGTCCTCATAACCCTTATAACTGTCTTTAAAGGGGATGTTGCACTCCTGCAAGAGGAATATGTCATTACCCTCTGAGTGCAAAAAGTTAAAGGCTGTCAGACACTTAACCGGGTCGTTCAAACCTCTAGTATTGAGGGAGGCGATGGAGATAGCAGCCATTAATTAGGGTAAGGGGAGACCCTTGAACGGGTCTGTAGGGGGGCTGGTGCGGAGCTTTTTCCCTTTGTTCCTTTTGGGTTTTTCCCAGATGCCCTCCCCCACTGCCCCCTTCATTTGGGTGGCATTGGAGAAGAACTCAAGGCTCTGGGGATCCAAAAAGGAGACAGAGGTAGTAAGAGGGGATGGCCATACCTGGTTATCGGCGTCGATGGACTCTCCCGAGGAGGAGTGCTGTTGCCGCTTCTGGGATGTGGGTTTCTGGCCGGCTGAGTCATCCGAGGCCATGATCAGATGCTGTGCTGGTCCCACTGGACCTGGCAGATCGACGATCAAGGCATCCAGAAGATCACGACAATCAGCTGAACAGATGGTGGTGGAGTTTGCCAGTTGCTGTGCGAGACTGATGTCCTCCTCGTGATCTAGACGAGACGAGACACCCACGAGACTGATGTCATCCTCGTCTGGCTGGTCCTCAGCTGGTGTGGCGCTCCAGTCCAGCTGGCCGTCCTCTCCCATCAGGGCGCTTTCTCCGGGTGGCTCGAAGTTCGCCTCCGCTGCTGATGTTGGTGGTTCGGCGATGGCTGCAGGTGTGTCTCCCCGGACGTTCTGTGCCGGCTCGGCTTGTTGAAGGTCGGCTGCTGGAACTTCCTGTGGAGGTGTCGGCTCCACATCTGGGGCAAGGTTGTGCTCCGGGTCCGTCTGCCAAAAGTTAGGATCTATCTGGCTGGATGCCTTGAAGGCATAGGATTTGGGGCAAGTCCTGAAGGTGTGGGAGGTGGCTCCGCAGAGGTTGCACTTCTTCGGCTCTACACAGTCCCTGGTGGTATGACTGGACGTTTTGCAGTGCTTGCAGTAGGTGTTGTTGCAATCAGCCGCAAAATGGCCCAGCGAACCGCACTTCCTGCACGTCTTGGGCTGGCCTTGATAGAAAACGCTTCCTCTAACCCTTCCCAGCTGGATCGTAGAGGGTAGATGTTGTAGCTGCCCGTGCACTTGGTCTCTCCTCAGCTTGACGTAGAAGCGTCGTGCCCCAGTAAGGATTCCGTCCTGGTCTCTCAGCTCCATGCCTCTCACCACGTCACAGTGGAATGACAGCCAGGTCCGGATATCAGGGGTCGTCACATTCTCTGAATACATGATGATGGTAACCGTCTTGGTATCTCTCTCTGACAGGGGGATCAGTTTGATGTTCTCTAGCCTGGAGTTGTTGGCTTTTTTCTGGCGGAATCTGTCCACACAGTGTTAAAAAAAATCGAAGGTAGCAAAGACAACTTCAAAAACCTTCTTCCCAGGCATGGCGAAGAGGTAATCCAGTTGATTGGGATTAAAACCAAGCTCATTCTGGAGTATATTCCTGGAGAACTGCAGCCGGTCCATCTCCAGGTCTCCCTGGAGCTCAAAACGGACGGCATTTCGCCTCCTTTCGTGTTGGGTGAAGGCCATTGGGAGTCACCCGGGGATTAAACCAGACAAGCTGGCTCCCCGGCACTGCACTTGCAGCCAACTCCCAAAAAACCTTTACAGAAGTCCCATACACCGCACAACTTCCGTAAAGATTAGGAAAGAGAAAAAAGAAATCTCACTCTGTTTCTCCTGCTGGTCCTTTCACTGGTAATCCCGCTGTAATTCTGCTTGGTGAACCACCTTCATGATCATGGTGTCTCCCCTGCCAGGTAAGTATGAGTTGTACATGCTGGCCATAGAGGAAAGCACTCAATCCACACACCAGTGCCCTGCCGGTCAGTCAACGACTAGTCCCCTCCACGTGGGCGTAACAATGGCCTCTTTGCGGTACCCAACAACCAAGTCTTAAAATTCCCCTTTAAGCACACACACAAGACACAGTGGCAGTATGTGAGCTTGCAGATATTAAGACTTTGACACATTTTGAGAACCTTCGATACTATTAGTTAAAGCGCTCACACCTATTTGCACTCAAGACAACCGAGCGCACCACCGTGCTCCATGTCATTTTCTTCAACAGCTGAGCTGGCCTTGTCCAATGGGCAAGGCCTTCCAAAAATATCCATAACTCATCAACGTCCCTCTCCACGGAAGTCTTTAGTAAAAGGCGAAAGGCTTATTCGTCATGAAGAGAGACCCGAGTAATTCTACCCGCTTGCCACAGCGGCCGGCAAAGCCTCTAGCCGCGCCGGTCAAGCGCTTAACGGCGCGCGTGCACGCACACACTTGGCGTGGGCAGCTCCGCAAAACAGCACATGCGTTATTTCACAGTCCGAGGTGGCCCTGTGCCCCCGCGGCTGGGTTTAAGGCGTCTTGGGTGGGTGGTTAAGAGCGGGTGTCCGGGTTGAAAGCGGGGCCTGTCGGATTGAGGGTGGGGTTTAATGATGTAGGCGTGGCCTATGCGCTTTGGGGGGCAAAAAGTTTTAGTGGTGCACAAAGATCTAGTGTTTAGCATGGCCATTCATGAATGACCATTGCTCATTCAGTATGCCGACATGAAAATGCTTACAGCACCTGGTATTCCCAGGCGGTCTCCCATCCAAGTACTAACCAGGCCCGACCCTGCTTAGCTTCCGAGATCGGACGAGATCGGGCGTGTTCAGGGTGGTATGGCCGTAAGCAAAGGCAGCGGTGGCCGGTACGGCCCATATACAGCAGATGGCAGTAGCCAATGCGTTAATGAAAAGCTTACAGCACCTGGTGTTAGATTGTGAAGATTCCGGGGGGGTGCTTAAGAGTGGGTACCCGGGTTCGGATGGAGAGCCGGGTCGTGGGTTTAGCTGGCTTCGGGCCTGGCACCCCGGTGGGAGACCAGGGCTCCCTGGGTCCGAGTGGAGAGCAGGGCAAAAGGTACCCGGGTTCGGATGGAGAGCCGGGTCGTGGGTTTAGCTGGCTTCGGGCCTGGCACCCCGGTGGGGGCCCAAGGCTTCCTGGGTCCGAGTGGAGGGCCGGGCAAAACGACTTTCTGCTGTCCACACTTTGAAGATTTTACACTCGTGCCCCGGAAGTCACGTTAGAGGCTGGCCCAGGCCACCCCCTCCCCCTCCTGGGTGACAAGGCTCCCCGGGGCCGCGTGGAGAGCCAGGCAAAACGCCACATTGGGGGTTTTTCAGGTAGGGTAGGGCTCCTTTCCAGCACTATCCGCATGTTTTCAACACTTAATCAGGGGAGAGCGCGAACGCAGTCCCCCACTACCAGAAATTGTGCAGTCGAGATTCCCACATTTGGGGAATTCGCCCGGGTCAGCAAAGCACGGGGTGCAATGGCTGAGCCTCGCCGAGGATGAACCACCTTCATGATCATGGTGTCTACCCTGCCAGGTAAGTATGAGTTGTACATGCTGGCCATAGAGGAAAGCACTCAATCCACACACCAGTGCCCTGCCGGTCAGTCAACGACTAGTCCCCTCCACGTGGGCGTAACAATGGCCTCTTTGCGGTACCCAACAACCAAGTCTTAAAATTCCCCTTTAAGCACACACACAAGACACAGTGGCAGTATGTGAGCTTGCAGATATTAAGACTTTGACACATTTTGAGAACCTTCGATACTATTAGTTAAAGCGCTCACACCTATTTGCACTCAAGACAACCGAGCGCACCACCGTGCTCCATGTCATTTTCTTCAACAGCTGAGCTGGCCTTGTCCAATGGGCAAGGCCTTCCAAAAATATCCATAACTCATCAACGTCCCTCTCCACGGAAGTCTTTAGTAAAAGGCGAAAGGCTTATTCGTCATGAAGAGAGACCCGAGTAATTCTACCCGCTTGCCACAGCGGCCGGCAAAGCCTCTAGCCGCGCCGGTCAAGCGCTTAACGGCGCGCGTGCACGCACACACTTGGCGTGGGCAGCTCCGCAAAACAGCACATGCGTTATTTCACAGTCCGAGGTGGCCCTGTGCCCCCGCGGCTGGGTTTAAGGCGTCTTGGGTGGGTGGTTAAGAGCGGGTGTCCGGGTTGAAAGCGGGGCCTGTCGGATTGAGGGTGGGGTTTAATGATGTAGGCGTGGCCTATGCGCTTTGGGGGGCAAAAAGTTTTAGTGGTGCACAAAGATCTAGTGTTTAGCATGGCCATTCATGAATGACCATTGCTCATTCAGTATGCCGACATGAAAATGCTTACAGCACCTGGTATTCCCAGGCGGTCTCCCATCCAAGTACTAACCAGGCCCGACCCTGCTTAGCTTCCGAGATCGGACGAGATCGGGCGTGTTCAGGGTGGTATGGCCGTAAGCAAGGGCAGCGGTGGCCGGTACGGCCCATATACAGCAGATGGCAGTAGCCAATGCGTTAATGAAAAGCTTACAGCACCTGGTGTTAGATTGTGAAGATTCCGGGGGGGTGCTTAAGAGTGGGTACCCGGGTTCGGATGGAGAGCCGGGTCGTGGGTTTAGCTGGCTTCGGGCCTGGCACCCCGGTGGGAGACCAGGGCTCCCTGGGTCCGAGTGGAGAGCAGGGCAAAAGGTACCCGGGTTCGGATGGAGAGCCGGGTCGTGGGTTTAGCTGGCTTCGGGCCTGGCACCCCGGTGGGGGCCCAAGGCTTCCTGGGTCCGAGTGGAGGGCCGGGCAAAACGACTTTCTGCTGTCCACACTTTGAAGATTATACACTCGTGCCCCGGAAGTCACGTTAGAGGCTGGCCCAGGCCACCCCCTCCCCCTCCTGGGTGACAAGGCTCCCCGGGGCCGCGTGGAGAGCCAGGCAAAACGCCACATTGGGTGTTTTTCAGGTAGGGTAGGGCTCCTTTCCAGCACTATCCGCATGTTTTCAACACTTAATCAGGGGAGAGCGCGAACGCAGTCCCCCACTACCAGAAATTGTGCAGTCGAGATTCCCACATTTGGGGAATTCGCCCGGGTCAGCAAAGCACGGGGTGCAATGGCTGAGCCTCGCCGAGGATGAACCACCTTCATGATCATGGTGTCTACCCTGCCAGGTAAGTATGAGTTGTACATGCTGGCCATAGAGGAAAGCACTCAATCCACACACCAGTGCCCTGCCGGTCAGTCAACGACTAGTCCCCTCCACGTGGGCGTAACAATGGCCTCTTTGCGGTACCCAACAACCAAGTCTTAAAATTCCCCTTTAAGCACACACACAAGACACAGTGGCAGTATGTGAGCTTGCAGATATTAAGACTTTGACACATTTTGAGAACCTTCGATACTATTAGTTAAAGCGCTCACACCTATTTGCACTCAAGACAACCGAGCGCACCACCGTGCTCCATGTCATTTTCTTCAACGGCTGAGCTGGCCTTGTCCAATGGGCAAGGCCTTCCAAAAATATCCATAACTCATCAACGTCCCTCTCCACGGAAGTCTTTAGTAAAAGGCGAAAGGCTTATTCGTCATGAAGAGAGACCCGAGTAATTCTACCCGCTTGCCACAGCGGCCGGCAAAGCCTCTAGCCGCGCCGGTCAAGCGCTTAACGGCGCGCGTGCACGCACACACTTGGCGTGGGCAGCTCCGCAAAACAGCACATGCGTTATTTCACAGTCCGAGGTGGCCCTGTGCCCCCGCGGCTGGGTTTAAGGCGTCTTGGGTGGGTGGTTAAGAGCGGGTGTCCGGGTTGAAAGCGGGGCCTGTCGGATTGAGGGTGGGGTTTAATGATGTAGGCGTGGCCTATGCGCTTTGGGGGGCAAAAAGTTTTAGTGGTGCACAAAGATCTAGTGTTTAGCATGGCCATTCATGAATGACCATTGCTCATTCAGTATGCCGACATGAAAATGCTTACAGCACCTGGTATTCCCAGGCGGTCTCCCATCCAAGTACTAACCAGGCCCGACCCTGCTTAGCTTCCGAGATCGGACGAGATCGGGCGTGTTCAGGGTGGTATGGCCGTAAGCAAGGGCAGCGGTGGCCGGTACGGCCCATATACAGCAGATGGCAGTAGCCAATGCGTTAATGAAAAGCTTACAGCACCTGGTGTTAGATTGTGAAGATTCCGGGGGGGTGCTTAAGAGTGGGTACCCGGGTTCGGATGGAGAGCCGGGTCGTGGGTTTAGCTGGCTTCGGGCCTGGCACCCCGGTGGGAGACCAGGGCTCCCTGGGTCCGAGTGGAGAGCAGGGCAAAAGGTACCCGGGTTCGGATGGAGAGCCGGGTCGTGGGTTTAGCTGGCTTCGGGCCTGGCACCCCGGTGGGGGCCCAAGGCTTCCTGGGTCCGAGTGGAGGGCCGGGCAAAACGACTTTCTGCTGTCCACACTTTGAAGATTATACACTCGTGCCCCGGAAGTCACGTTAGAGGCTGGCCCAGGCCACCCCCTCCCCCTCCTGGGTGACAAGGCTCCCCGGGGCCGCGTGGAGAGCCAGGCAAAACGCCACATTGGGTGTTTTTCAGGTAGGGTAGGGCTCCTTTCCAGCACTATCCGCATGTTTTCAACACTTAATCAGGGGAGAGCGCGAACGCAGTCCCCCACTACCAGAAATTGTGCAGTCGAGATTCCCACATTTGGGGAATTCGCCCGGGTCAGCAAAGCACGGGGTGCAATGGCTGAGCCTCGCCGAGGATGAACCACCTTCATGATCATGGTGTCTACCCTGCCAGGTAAGTATGAGTTGTACATGCTGGCCATAGAGGAAAGCACTCAATCCACACACCAGTGCCCTGCCGGTCAGTCAACGACTAGTCCCCTCCACGTGGGCGTAACAATGGCCTCTTTGCGGTACCCAACAACCAAGTCTTAAAATTCCCCTTTAAGCACACACACAAGACACAGTGGCAGTATGTGAGCTTGCAGATATTAAGACTTTGACACATTTTGAGAACCTTCGATACTATTAGTTAAAGCGCTCACACCTATTTGCACTCAAGACAACCGAGCGCACCACCGTGCTCCATGTCATTTTCTTCAACGGCTGAGCTGGCCTTGTCCAATGGGCAAGGCCTTCCAAAAATATCCATAACTCATCAACGTCCCTCTCCACGGAAGTCTTTAGTAAAAGGCGAAAGGCTTATTCGTCATGAAGAGAGACCCGAGTAATTCTACCCGCTTGCCACAGCGGCCGGCAAAGCCTCTAGCCGCGCCGGTCAAGCGCTTAACGGCGCGCGTGCACGCACACACTTGGCGTGGGCAGCTCCGCAAAACAGCACATGCGTTATTTCACAGTCCGAGGTGGCCCTGTGCCCCCGCGGCTGGGTTTAAGGCGTCTTGGGTGGGTGGTTAAGAGCGGGTGTCCGGGTTGAAAGCGGGGCCTGTCGGATTGAGGGTGGGGTTTAATGATGTAGGCGTGGCCTATGCGCTTTGGGGGGCAAAAGGTTTTAGTGGTGCACAAAGATCTAGTGTTTAGCATGGCCATTCATGAATGACCATTGCTCATTCAGTATGCCGACATGAAAATGCTTACAGCACCTGGTATTCCCAGGCGGTCTCCCATCCAAGTACTAACCAGGCCCGACCCTGCTTAGCTTCCGAGATCGGACGAGATCGGGCGTGTTCAGGGTGGTATGGCCGTAAGCAAAGGCAGCGGTGGCCGGTACGGCCCATATACAGCAGATGGCAGTAGCCAATGCGTTAATGAAAAGCTTACAGCACCTGGTGTTAGATTGTGAAGATTCCGGGGGGGTGCTTAAGAGTGGGTACCCGGGTTCGGATGGAGAGCCGGGTCGTGGGTTTAGCTGGCTTCGGGCCTGGCACCCCGGTGGGAGACCAGGGCTCCCTGGGTCCGAGTGGAGAGCAGGGCAAAAGGTACCCGGGTTCGGATGGAGAGCCGGGTCGTGGGTTTAGCTGGCTTCGGGCCTGGCACCCCGGTGGGGGCCCAAGGCTTCCTGGGTCCGAGTGGAGGGCCGGGCAAAACGACTTTCTGCTGTCCACACTTTGAAGATTTTACACTCGTGCCCCGGAAGTCACGTTAGAGGCTGGCCCAGGCCACCCCCTCCCCCTCCTGGGTGACAAGGCTCCCCGGGGCCGCGTGGAGAGCCAGGCAAAACGCCACATTGGGGGTTTTTCAGGTAGGGTAGGGCTCCTTTCCAGCACTATCCGCATGTTTTCAACACTTAATCAGGGGAGAGCGCGAACGCAGTCCCCCACTACCAGAAATTGTGCAGTCGAGATTCCCACATTTGGGGAATTCGCCCGGGTCAGCAAAGCACGGGGTGCAATGGCTGAGCCTCGCCGAGGATGAACCACCTTCATGATCATGGTGTCTACCCTGCCAGGTAAGTATGAGTTGTACATGCTGGCCATAGAGGAAAGCACTCAATCCACACACCAGTGCCCTGCCGGTCAGTCAACGACTAGTCCCCTCCACGTGGGCGTAACAATGGCCTCTTTGCGGTACCCAACAACCAAGTCTTAAAATTCCCCTTTAAGCACACACACAAGACACAGTGGCAGTATGTGAGCTTGCAGATATTAAGACTTTGACACATTTTGAGAACCTTCGATACTATTAGTTAAAGCGCTCACACCTATTTGCACTCAAGACAACCGAGCGCACCACCGTGCTCCATGTCATTTTCTTCAACAGCTGAGCTGGCCTTGTCCAATGGGCAAGGCCTTCCAAAAATATCCATAACTCATCAACGTCCCTCTCCACGGAAGTCTTTAGTAAAAGGCGAAAGGCTTATTCGTCATGAAGAGAGACCCGAGTAATTCTACCCGCTTGGCACAGCGGCCGGCAAAGCCTCTAGCCGCGCCGGTCAAGCGCTTAACGGCGCGCGTGCACGCACACACTTGGCGTGGGCAGCTCCGCAAAACAGCACATGCGTTATTTCACAGTCCGAGGTGGCCCTGTGCCCCCGCGGCTGGGTTTAAGGCGTCTTGGGTGGGTGGTTAAGAGCGGGTGTCCGGGTTGAAAGCGGGGCCTGTCGGATTGAGGGTGGGGTTTAATGATGTAGGCGTGGCCTATGCGCTTTGGGGGGCAAAAAGTTTTAGTGGTGCACAAAGATCTAGTGTTTAGCATGGCCATTCATGAATGACCATTGCTCATTCAGTATGCCGACATGAAAATGCTTACAGCACCTGGTATTCCCAGGCTGTCTCCCATCCAAGTACTAACCAGGCCCGACCCTGCTTAGCTTCCGAGATCGGACGAGATCGGGCGTGTTCAGGGTGGTATGGCCGTAAGCAAAGGCAGCGGTGGCCGGTACGGCCCATATACAGCAGATGGCAGTAGCCAATGCGTTAATGAAAAGCTTACAGCACCTGGTGTTAGATTGTGAAGATTCCGGGGGGGTGCTTAAGAGTGGGTACCCGGGTTCGGATGGAGAGCCGGGTCGTGGGTTTAGCTGGCTTCGGGCCTGGCACCCCGGTGGGGGCCCAAGGCTTCCTGGGTCCGAGTGGAGGGCCGGGCAAAACGACTTTCTGCTGTCCACACTTTGAAGATTTTACACTCGTGCCCCGGAAGTCACGTTAGAGGCTGGCCCAGGCCACCCCCTCCCCCTCCTGGGTGACAAGGCTCCCCGGGGCCGCGTGGAGAGCCAGGCAAAACGCCACATTGGGTGTTTTTCAGGTAGGGTAGGGCTCCTTTCCAGCACTATCCGCATGTTTTCAACACTTAATCAGGGGAGAGCGCGAACGCAGTCCCCCACTACCAGAAATTGTGCAGTCGAGATTCCCACATTTGGGGAATTCGCCCGGGTCAGCAAAGCACGGGGTGCAATGGCTGAGCCTCGCCGAGGATGAACCACCTTCGTGATCATGGTGTCTACCCTGCCAGGTAAGTATGAGTTGTACATGCTGGCCATAGAGGAAAGCACTCAATCCACACACCAGTGCCCTGCCGGTCAGTCAACGACTAGTCCCCTCCACGTGGGCGTAACAATGGCCTCTTTGCGGTACCCAACAACCAAGTCTTAAAATTCCCCTTTAAGCACACACACAAGACACAGTGGCAGTATGTGAGCTTGCAGATATTAAGACTTTGACACATTTTGAGAACCTTCGATACTATTAGTTAAAGCGCTCACACCTATTTGCACTCAAGACAACCGAGCGCACCACCGTGCTCCATGTCATTTTCTTCAACAGCGGAAGTCTTTAGTAAAAGGCGAAAGGCTTATTCGTCATGAAGAGAGACCCGAGTAATTCTACCCGCTTGCCACAGCGGCCGGCAAAGCCTCTAGCCGCGCCGGTCAAGCGCTTAACGGCGCGCGTGCACGCACACACTTGGCGTGGGCAGCTCCGCAAAACAGCACATGCGTTATTTCACAGTCCGAGGTGGCCCTGTGCCCCCGCGGCTGGGTTTAAGGCGTCTTGGGTGGGTGGTTAAGAGCGGGTGTCCGGGTTGAAAGCGGGGCCTGTCGGATTGAGGGTGGGGTTTAATGATGTAGGCGTGGCCTATGCGCTTTGGGGGGCAAAAAGTTTTAGTGGTGCACAAAGATCTAGTGTTTAGCATGGCCATTCATGAATGACCATTGCTCATTCAGTATGCCGACATGAAAATGCTTACAGCACCTGGTATTCCCAGGCGGTCTCCCATCCAAGTACTAACCAGGCCCGACCCTGCTTAGCTTCCGAGATCGGACGAGATCGGGCGTGTTCAGGGTGGTATGGCCGTAAGCAAAGGCAGCGGTGGCCGGTACGGCCCATATACAGCAGATGGCAGTAGCCAATGCGTTAATGAAAAGCTTACAGCACCTGGTGTTAGATTGTGAAGATTCCGGGGGGGTGCTTAAGAGTGGGTACCCGGGTTCGGATGGAGAGCCGGGTCGTGGGTTTAGCTGGCTTCGGGCCTGGCACCCCGGTGGGAGACCAGGGCTCCCTGGGTCCGAGTGGAGAGCAGGGCAAAAGGTACCCGGGTTCGGATGGAGAGCCGGGTCGTGGGTTTAGCTGGCTTCGGGCCTGGCACCCCGGTGGGGGCCCAAGGCTTCCTGGGTCCGAGTGGAGGGCCGGGCAAAACGACTTTCTGCTGTCCACACTTTGAAGATTTTACACTCGTGCCCCGGAAGTCACGTTAGAGGCTGGCCCAGGCCACCCCCTCCCCCTCCTGGGTGACAAGGCTCCCCGGGGCCGCGTGGAGAGCCAGGCAAAACGCCACATTGGGTGTTTTTCAGGTAGGGTAGGGCTCCTTTCCAGCACTATCCGCATGTTTTCAACACTTAATCAGGGGAGAGCGCGAACGCAGTCCCCCACTACCAGAAATTGTGCAGTCGAGATTCCCACATTTGGGGAATTCGCCCGGGTCAGCAAAGCACGGGGTGCAATGGCTGAGCCTCACCGAGGATGAACCACCTTCATGATCATGGTGTCTACCCTGCCAGGTAAGTATGAGTTGTACATGCTGGCCATAGAGGAAAGCACTCAATCCACACACCAGTGCCCTGCCGGTCAGTCAACGACTAGTCCCCTCCACGTGGGCGTAACAATGGCCTCTTTGCGGTACCCAACAACCAAGTCTTAAAATTCCCCTTTAAGCACACACACAAGACACAGTGGCAGTATGTGAGCTTGCAGATATTAAGACTTTGACACATTTTGAGAACCTTCGATACTATTAGTTAAAGCGCTCACACCTATTTGCACTCAAGACAACCGAGCGCACCACCGTGCTCCATGTCATTTTCTTCAACAGCTGAGCTGGCCTTGTCCAATGGGCAAGGCCTTCCAAAAATATCCATAACTCATCAACGTCCCTCTCCACGGAAGTCTTTAGTAAAAGGCGAAAGGCTTATTCGTCATGAAGAGAGACCCGAGTAATTCTACCCGCTTGCCACAGCGGCCGGCAAAGCCTCTAGCCGCGCCGGTCAAGCGCTTAACGGCGCGCGTGCACGCACACACTTGGCGTGGGCAGCTCCGCAAAACAGCACATGCGTTATTTCACAGTCCGAGGTGGCCCTGTGCCCCCGCGGCTGGGTTTAAGGCGTCTTGGGTGGGTGGTTAAGAGCGGGTGTCCGGGTTGAAAGCGGGGCCTGTCGGATTGAGGGTGGGGTTTAATGATGTAGGCGTGGCCTATGCGCTTTGGGGGGCAAAAAGTTTTAGTGGTGCACAAAGATCTAGTGTTTAGCATGGCCATTCATGAATGACCATTGCTCATTCAGTATGCCGACATGAAAATGCTTACAGCACCTGGTATTCCCAGGCGGTCTCCCATCCAAGTACTAACCAGGCCCGACCCTGCTTAGCTTCCGAGATCGGACGAGATCGGGCGTGTTCAGGGTGGTATGGCCGTAAGCAAGGGCAGCGGTGGCCGGTACGGCCCATATACAGCAGATGGCAGTAGCCAATGCGTTAATGAAAAGCTTACAGCACCTGGTGTTAGATTGTGAAGATTCCGGGGGGGTGCTTAAGAGTGGGTACCCGGGTTCGGATGGAGAGCCGGGTCGTGGGTTTAGCTGGCTTCGGGCCTGGCACCCCGGTGGGAGACCAGGGCTCCCTGGGTCCGAGTGGAGAGCAGGGCAAAAGGTACCCGGGTTCGGATGGAGAGCCGGGTCGTGGGTTTAGCTGGCTTCGGGCCTGGCACCCCGGTGGGGGCCCAAGGCTTCCTGGGTCCGAGTGGAGGGCCGGGCAAAACGACTTTCTGCTGTCCACACTTTGAAGATTTTACACTCGTGCCCCGGAAGTCACGTTAGAGGCTGGCCCAGGCCACCCCCTCCCCCTCCTGGGTGACAAGGCTCCCCGGGGCCGCGTGGAGAGCCAGGCAAAACGCCACATTGGGTGTTTTTCAGGTAGGGTAGGGCTCCTTTCCAGCACTATCCGCATGTTTTCAACACTTAATCAGGGGAGAGCGCGAACGCAGTCCCCCACTACCAGAAATTGTGCAGTCGAGATTCCCACATTTGGGGAATTCGCCCGGGTCAGCAAAGCACGGGGTGCAATGGCTGAGCCTCGCCGAGGATGAACCACCTTCATGATCATGGTGTCTACCCTGCCAGGTAAGTATGAGTTGTACATGCTGGCCATAGAGGAAAGCACTCAATCCACACACCAGTGCCCTGCCGGTCAGTCAACGACTAGTCCCCTCCACGTGGGCGTAACAATGGCCTCTTTGCGGTACCCAACAACCAAGTCTTAAAATTCCCCTTTAAGCACACACACAAGACACAGTGGCAGTATGTGAGCTTGCAGATATTAAGACTTTGACACATTTTGAGAACCTTCGATACTATTAGTTAAAGCGCTCACACCTATTTGCACTCAAGACAACCGAGCGCACCACCGTGCTCCATGTCATTTTCTTCAACGGCTGAGCTGGCCTTGTCCAATGGGCAAGGCCTTCCAAAAATATCCATAACTCATCAACGTCCCTCTCCACGGAAGTCTTTAGTAAAAGGCGAAAGGCTTATTCGTCATGAAGAGAGACCCGAGTAATTCTACCCGCTTGCCACAGCGGCCGGCAAAGCCTCTAGCCGCGCCGGTCAAGCGCTTAACGGCGCGCGTGCACGCACACACTTGGCGTGGGCAGCTCCGCAAAACAGCACATGCGTTATTTCACAGTCCGAGGTGGCCCTGTGCCCCCGCGGCTGGGTTTAAGGCGTCTTGGGTGGGTGGTTAAGAGCGGGTGTCCGGGTTGAAAGCGGGGCCTGTCGGATTGAGGGTGGGGTTTAATGATGTAGGCGTGGCCTATGCGCTTTGGGGGGCAAAAAGTTTTAGTGGTGCACAAAGATCTAGTGTTTAGCATGGCCATTCATGAATGACCATTGCTCATTCAGTATGCCGACATGAAAATGCTTACAGCACCTGGTATTCCCAGGCGGTCTCCCATCCAAGTACTAACCAGGCCCGACCCTGCTTAGCTTCCGAGATCGGACGAGATCGGGCGTGTTCAGGGTGGTATGGCCGTAAGCAAAGGCAGCGGTGGCCGGTACGGCCCATATACAGCAGATGGCAGTAGCCAATGCGTTAATGAAAAGCTTACAGCACCTGGTGTTAGATTGTGAAGATTCCGGGGGGGTGCTTAAGAGTGGGTACCCGGGTTCGGAT
Organism: Electrona antarctica; assembly: GCF_951216825.1. Classification (NCBI taxonomy): domain Eukaryota; kingdom Metazoa; phylum Chordata; class Actinopteri; order Myctophiformes; family Myctophidae; genus Electrona; species Electrona antarctica. Next base: position 48,220,782 of record NC_136797.1, on the reverse strand, counting down.
GGAGAGCCGGGTCGTGGGTTTAGCTGGCTTCGGGCCTGGCACCCCGGTGGGAGACCAGGGCTCCCTGGGTCCGAGTGGAGAGCAGGGCAAAAGGTACCCGGGTTCGGATGGAGAGCCGGGTCGTGGGTTTAGCTGGCTTCGGGCCTGGCACCCCGGTGGGGGCCCAAGGCTTCCTGGGTCCGAGTGGAGGGCCGGGCAAAACGACTTTCTGCTGTCCACACTTTGAAGATTTTACACTCGTGCCCCGGAAGTCACGTTAGAGGCTGGCCCAGGCCACCCCCTCCCCCTCCTGGGTGACAAGGCTCCCCGGGGCCGCGTGGAGAGCCAGGCAAAACGCCACATTGGGTGTTTTTCAGGTAGGGTAGGGCTCCTTTCCAGCACTATCCGCATGTTTTCAACACTTAATCAGGGGAGAGCGCGAACGCAGTCCCCCACTACCAGAAATTGTGCAGTCGAGATTCCCACATTTGGGGAATTTGCCCGGGTCAGCAAAGCACGGGGTGCAATGGCTGAGCCTCGCCGAGGATGAACCACCTTCATGATCATGGTGTCTACCCTGCCAGGTAAGTATGAGTTGTACATGCTGGCCATAGAGGAAAGCACTCAATCCACACACCAGTGCCCTGCCGGTCAGTCAACGACTAGTCCCCTCCACGTGGGCGTAACAATGGCCTCTTTGCGGTACCCAACAACCAAGTCTTAAAATTCCCCTTTAAGCACACACACAAGACACAGTGGCAGTATGTGAGCTTGCAGATATTAAGACTTTGACACATTTTGAGAACCTTCGATACTATTAGTTAAAGCGCTCACACCTATTTGCACTCAAGACAACCGAGCGCACCACCGTGCTCCATGTCATTTTCTTCAACAGCTGAGCTGGCCTTGTCCAATGGGCAAGGCCTTCCAAAAATATCCATAACTCATCAACGTCCCTCTCCACGGAAGTCTTTAGTAAAAGGCGAAAGGCTTATTCGTCATGAAGAGAGACCCGAGTAATTCTACCCGCTTGGCACAGCGGCCGGCAAAGCCTCTAGCCGCGCCGGTCAAGCGCTTAACGGCGCGCGTGCACGCACACACTTGGCGTGGGCAGCTCCGCAAAACAGCACATGCGTTATTTCACAGTCCGAGGTGGCCCTGTGCCCCCGCGGCTGGGTTTAAGGCGTCTTGGGTGGGTGGTTAAGAGCGGGTGTCCGGGTTGAAAGCGGGGCCTGTCGGATTGAGGGTGGGGTTTAATGATGTAGGCGTGGCCTATGCGCTTTGGGGGGCAAAAAGTTTTAGTGGTGCACAAAGATCTAGTGTTTAGCATGGCCATTCATGAATGACCATTGCTCATTCAGTATGCCGACATGAAAATGCTTACAGCACCTGGTATTCCCAGGCTGTCTCCCATCCAAGTACTAACCAGGCCCGACCCTGCTTAGCTTCCGAGATCGGACGAGATCGGGCGTGTTCAGGGTGGTATGGCCGTAAGCAAAGGCAGCGGTGGCCGGTACGGCCCATATACAGCAGATGGCAGTAGCCAATGCGTTAATGAAAAGCTTACAGCACCTGGTGTTAGATTGTGAAGATTCCGGGGGGGTGCTTAAGAGTGGGTACCCGGGTTCGGATGGAGAGCCGGGTCGTGGGTTTAGCTGGCTTCGGGCCTGGCACCCCGGTGGGGGCCCAAGGCTTCCTGGGTCCGAGTGGAGGGCCGGGCAAAACGACTTTCTGCTGTCCACACTTTGAAGATTTTACACTCGTGCCCCGGAAGTCACGTTAGAGGCTGGCCCAGGCCACCCCCTCCCCCTCCTGGGTGACAAGGCTCCCCGGGGCCGCGTGGAGAGCCAGGCAAAACGCCACATTGGGTGTTTTTCAGGTAGGGTAGGGCTCCTTTCCAGCACTATCCGCATGTTTTCAACACTTAATCAGGGGAGAGCGCGAACGCAGTCCCCCACTACCAGAAATTGTGCAGTCGAGATTCCCACATTTGGGGAATTCGCCCGGGTCAGCAAAGCACGGGGTGCAATGGCTGAGCCTCGCCGAGGATGAACCACCTTCGTGATCATGGTGTCTACCCTGCCAGGTAAGTATGAGTTGTACATGCTGGCCATAGAGGAAAGCACTCAATCCACACACCAGTGCCCTGCCGGTCAGTCAACGACTAGTCCCCTCCACGTGGGCGTAACAATGGCCTCTTTGCGGTACCCAACAACCAAGTCTTAAAATTCCCCTTTAAGCACACACACAAGACACAGTGGCAGTATGTGAGCTTGCAGATATTAAGACTTTGACACATTTTGAGAACCTTCGATACTATTAGTTAAAGCGCTCACACCTATTTGCACTCAAGACAACCGAGCGCACCACCGTGCTCCATGTCATTTTCTTCAACAGCTGAGCTGGCCTTGTCCAATGGGCAAGGCCTTCCAAAAATATCCATAACTCATCAACGTCCCTCTCCACGGAAGTCTTTAGTAAAAGGCGAAAGGCTTATTCGTCATGAAGAGAGACCCGAGTAATTCTACCCGCTTGCCACAGCGGCCGGCAAAGCCTCTAGCCGCGCCGGTCAAGCGCTTAACGGCGCGCGTGCACGCACACACTTGGCGTGGGCAGCTCCGCAAAACAGCACATGCGTTATTTCACAGTCCGAGGTGGCCCTGTGCCCCCGCGGCTGGGTTTAAGGCGTCTTGGGTGGGTGGTTAAGAGCGGGTGTCCGGGTTGAAAGCGGGGCCTGTCGGATTGAGGGTGGGGTTTAATGATGTAGGCGTGGCCTATGCGCTTTGGGGGGCAAAAAGTTTTAGTGGTGCACAAAGATCTAGTGTTTAGCATGGCCATTCATGAATGACCATTGCTCATTCAGTATGCCGACATGAAAATGCTTACAGCACCTGGTATTCCCAGGCGGTCTCCCATCCAAGTACTAACCAGGCCCGACCCTGCTTAGCTTCCGAGATCGGACGAGATCGGGCGTGTTCAGGGTGGTATGGCCGTAAGCAAAGGCAGCGGTGGCCGGTACGGCCCATATACAGCAGATGGCAGTAGCCAATGCGTTAATGAAAAGCTTACAGCACCTGGTGTTAGATTGTGAAGATTCCGGGGGGGTGCTTAAGAGTGGGTACCCGGGTTCGGATGGAGAGCCGGGTCGTGGGTTTAGCTGGCTTCGGGCCTGGCACCCCGGTGGGAGACCAGGGCTCCCTGGGTCCGAGTGGAGAGCAGGGCAAAAGGTACCCGGGTTCGGATGGAGAGCCGGGTCGTGGGTTTAGCTGGCTTCGGGCCTGGCACCCCGGTGGGGGCCCAAGGCTTCCTGGGTCCGAGTGGAGGGCCGGGCAAAACGACTTTCTGCTGTCCACACTTTGAAGATTTTACACTCGTGCCCCGGAAGTCACGTTAGAGGCTGGCCCAGGCCACCCCCTCCCCCTCCTGGGTGACAAGGCTCCCCGGGGCCGCGTGGAGAGCCAGGCAAAACGCCACATTGGGTGTTTTTCAGGTAGGGTAGGGCTCCTTTCCAGCACTATCCGCATGTTTTCAACACTTAATCAGGGGAGAGCGCGAACGCAGTCCCCCACTACCAGAAATTGTGCAGTCGAGATTCCCACATTTGGGGAATTCGCCCGGGTCAGCAAAGCACGGGGTGCAATGGCTGAGCCTCGCCGAGGATGAACCACCTTCGTGATCATGGTGTCTACCCTGCCAGGTAAGTATGAGTTGTACATGCTGGCCATAGAGGAAAGCACTCAATCCACACACCAGTGCCCTGCCGGTCAGTCAACGACTAGTCCCCTCCACGTGGGCGTAACAATGGCCTCTTTGCGGTACCCAACAACCAAGTCTTAAAATTCCCCTTTAAGCACACACACAAGACACAGTGGCAGTATGTGAGCTTGCAGATATTAAGACTTTGACACATTTTGAGAACCTTCGATACTATTAGTTAAAGCGCTCACACCTATTTGCACTCAAGACAACCGAGCGCACCACCGTGCTCCATGTCATTTTCTTCAACAGCTGAGCTGGCCTTGTCCAATGGGCAAGGCCTTCCAAAAATATCCATAACTCATCAACGTCCCTCTCCACGGAAGTCTTTAGTAAAAGGCGAAAGGCTTATTCGTCATGAAGAGAGACCCGAGTAATTCTACCCGCTTGCCACAGCGGCCGGCAAAGCCTCTAGCCGCGCCGGTCAAGCGCTTAACGGCGCGCGTGCACGCACACACTTGGCGTGGGCAGCTCCGCAAAACAGCACATGCGTTATTTCACAGTCCGAGGTGGCCCTGTGCCCCCGCGGCTGGGTTTAAGGCGTCTTGGGTGGGTGGTTAAGAGCGGGTGTCCGGGTTGAAAGCGGGGCCTGTCGGATTGAGGGTGGGGTTTAATGATGTAGGCGTGGCCTATGCGCTTTGGGGGGCAAAAAGTTTTAGTGGTGCACAAAGATCTAGTGTTTAGCATGGCCATTCATGAATGACCATTGCTCATTCAGTATGCCGACATGAAAATGCTTACAGCACCTGGTATTCCCAGGCGGTCTCCCATCCAAGTACTAACCAGGCCCGACCCTGCTTAGCTTCCGAGATCGGACGAGATCGGGCGTGTTCAGGGTGGTATGGCCGTAAGCAAGGGCAGCGGTGGCCGGTACGGCCCATATACAGCAGATGGCAGTAGCCAATGCGTTAATGAAAAGCTTACAGCACCTGGTGTTAGATTGTGAAGATTCCGGGGGGGTGCTTAAGAGTGGGTACCCGGGTTCGGATGGAGAGCCGGGTCGTGGGTTTAGCTGGCTTCGGGCCTGGCACCCCGGTGGGAGACCAGGGCTCCCTGGGTCCGAGTGGAGAGCAGGGCAAAAGGTACCCGGGTTCGGATGGAGAGCCGGGTCGTGGGTTTAGCTGGCTTCGGGCCTGGCACCCCGGTGGGGGCCCAAGGCTTCCTGGGTCCGAGTGGAGGGCCGGGCAAAACGACTTTCTGCTGTCCACACTTTGAAGATTTTACACTCGTGCCCCGGAAGTCACGTTAGAGGCTGGCCCAGGCCACCCCCTCCCCCTCCTGGGTGACAAGGCTCCCCGGGGCCGCGTGGAGAGCCAGGCAAAACGCCACATTGGGTGTTTTTCAGGTAGGGTAGGGCTCCTTTCCAGCACTATCCGCATGTTTTCAACACTTAATCAGGGGAGAGCGCGAACGCAGTCCCCCACTACCAGAAATTGTGCAGTCGAGATTCCCACATTTGGGGAATTCGCCCGGGTCAGCAAAGCACGGGGTGCAATGGCTGAGCCTCGCCGAGGATGAACCACCTTCATGATCATGGTGTCTACCCTGCCAGGTAAGTATGAGTTGTACATGCTGGCCATAGAGGAAAGCACTCAATCCACACACCAGTGCCCTGCCGGTCAGTCAACGACTAGTCCCCTCCACGTGGGCGTAACAATGGCCTCTTTGCGGTACCCAACAACCAAGTCTTAAAATTCCCCTTTAAGCACACACACAAGACACAGTGGCAGTATGTGAGCTTGCAGATATTAAGACTTTGACACATTTTGAGAACCTTCGATACTATTAGTTAAAGCGCTCACACCTATTTGCACTCAAGACAACCGAGCGCACCACCGTGCTCCATGTCATTTTCTTCAACGGCTGAGCTGGCCTCGTCCAATGGGCAAGGCCTTCCAAAAATATCCATAACTCATCAACGTCCCTCTCCACGGAAGTCTTTAGTAAAAGGCGAAAGGCTTATTCGTCATGAAGAGAGACCCGAGTAATTCTACCCGCTTGCCACAGCGGCCGGCAAAGCCTCTAGCCGCGCCGGTCAAGCGCTTAACGGCGCGCGTGCACGCACACACTTGGCGTGGGCAGCTCCGCAAAACAGCACATGCGTTATTTCACAGTCCGAGGTGGCCCTGTGCCCCCGCGGCTGGGTTTAAGGCGTCTTGGGTGGGTGGTTAAGAGCGGGTGTCCGGGTTGAAAGCGGGGCCTGTCGGATTGAGGGTGGGGTTTAATGATGTAGGCGTGGCCTATGCGCTTTGGGGGGCAAAAAGTTTTAGTGGTGCACAAAGATCTAGTGTTTAGCATGGCCATTCATGAATGACCATTGCTCATTCAGTATGCCGACATGAAAATGCTTACAGCACCTGGTATTCCCAGGCGGTCTCCCATCCAAGTACTAACCAGGCCCGACCCTGCTTAGCTTCCGAGATCGGACGAGATCGGGCGTGTTCAGGGTGGTATGGCCGTAAGCAAAGGCAGCGGTGGCCGGTACGGCCCATATACAGCAGATGGCAGTAGCCAATGCGTTAATGAAAAGCTTACAGCACCTGGTGTTAGATTGTGAAGATTCCGGGGGGGTGCTTAAGAGTGGGTACCCGGGTTCGGATGGAGAGCCGGGTCGTGGGTTTAGCTGGCTTCGGGCCTGGCACCCCGGTGGGAGACCAGGGCTCCCTGGGTCCGAGTGGAGAGCAGGGCAAAAGGTACCCGGGTTCGGATGGAGAGCCGGGTCGTGGGTTTAGCTGGCTTCGGGCCTGGCACCCCGGTGGGGGCCCAAGGCTTCCTGGGTCCGAGTGGAGGGCCGGGCAAAACGACTTTCTGCTGTCCACACTTTGAAGATTTTACACTCGTGCCCCGGAAGTCACGTTAGAGGCTGGCCCAGGCCACCCCCTCCCCCTCCTGGGTGACAAGGCTCCCCGGGGCCGCGTGGAGAGCCAGGCAAAACGCCACATTGGGTGTTTTTCAGGTAGGGTAGGGCTCCTTTCCAGCACTATCCGCATGTTTTCAACACTTAATCAGGGGAGAGCGCGAACGCAGTCCCCCACTACCAGAAATTGTGCAGTCGAGATTCCCACATTTGGGGAATTCGCCCGGGTCAGCAAAGCACGGGGTGCAATGGCTGAGCCTCACCGAGGATGAACCACCTTCATGATCATGGTGTCTACCCTGCCAGGTAAGTATGAGTTGTACATGCTGGCCATAGAGGAAAGCACTCAATCCACACACCAGTGCCCTGCCGGTCAGTCAACGACTAGTCCCCTCCACGTGGGCGTAACAATGGCCTCTTTGCGGTACCCAACAACCAAGTCTTAAAATTCCCCTTTAAGCACACACACAAGACACAGTGGCAGTATGTGAGCTTGCAGATATTAAGACTTTGACACATTTTGAGAACCTTCGATACTATTAGTTAAAGCGCTCACACCTATTTGCACTCAAGACAACCGAGCGCACCACCGTGCTCCATGTCATTTTCTTCAACAGCTGAGCTGGCCTTGTCCAATGGGCAAGGCCTTCCAAAAATATCCATAACTCATCAACGTCCCTCTCCACGGAAGTCTTTAGTAAAAGGCGAAAGGCTTATTCGTCATGAAGAGAGACCCGAGTAATTCTACCCGCTTGGCACAGCGGCCGGCAAAGCCTCTAGCCGCGCCGGTCAAGCGCTTAACGGCGCGCGTGCACGCACACACTTGGCGTGGGCAGCTCCGCAAAACAGCACATGCGTTATTTCACAGTCCGAGGTGGCCCTGTGCCCCCGCGGCTGGGTTTAAGGCGTCTTGGGTGGGTGGTTAAGAGCGGGTGTCCGGGTTGAAAGCGGGGCCTGTCGGATTGAGGGTGGGGTTTAATGATGTAGGCGTGGCCTATGCGCTTTGGGGGGCAAAAAGTTTTAGTGGTGCACAAAGATCTAGTGTTTAGCATGGCCATTCATGAATGACCATTGCTCATTCAGTATGCCGACATGAAAATGCTTACAGCACCTGGTATTCCCAGGCTGTCTCCCATCCAAGTACTAACCAGGCCCGACCCTGCTTAGCTTCCGAGATCGGACGAGATCGGGCGTGTTCAGGGTGGTATGGCCGTAAGCAAAGGCAGCGGTGGCCGGTACGGCCCATATACAGCAGATGGCAGTAGCCAATGCGTTAATGAAAAGCTTACAGCACCTGGTGTTAGATTGTGAAGATTCCGGGGGGGTGCTTAAGAGTGGGTACCCGGGTTCGGATGGAGAGCCGGGTCGTGGGTTTAGCTGGCTTCGGGCCTGGCACCCCGGTGGGAGACCAGGGCTCCCTGGGTCCGAGTGGAGAGCAGGGCAAAAGGTACCCGGGTTCGGATGGAGAGCCGGGTCGTGGGTTTAGCTGGCTTCGGGCCTGGCACCCCGGTGGGGGCCCAAGGCTTCCTGGGTCCGAGTGGAGGGCCGGGCAAAACGACTTTCTGCTGTCCACACTTTGAAGATTTTACACTCGTGCCCCGGAAGTCACGTTAGAGGCTGGCCCAGGCCACCCCCTCCCCCTCCTGGGTGACAAGGCTCCCCGGGGCCGCGTGGAGAGCCAGGCAAAACGCCACATTGGGTGTTTTTCAGGTAGGGTAGGGCTCCTTTCCAGCACTATCCGCATGTTTTCAACACTTAATCAGGGGAGAGCGCGAACGCAGTCCCCCACTACCAGAAATTGTGCAGTCGAGATTCCCACATTTGGGGAATTCGCCCGGGTCAGCAAAGCACGGGGTGCAATGGCTGAGCCTCGCCGAGGATGAACCACTTCACTTTTCACTTTTTAGACATTTTATTTGATTTTGTCAATTTTTTTTTATAGCACATCTTTTAAAAGGTCATATACCAAACCAGATTCTCCCACTTTCCACATTTCCTTTATTACCCTTGTGTTACATTTGGTCTTGTCCCTGAGGATGTAGTCCCTGGCTATCGTCACTGCTAATTTGGCCACTGACTCCGTGGGCATACAAAATCTTTTGAAAACCAGAATATTTCGGCATTTCCAGATAGCGTCTTTAGTGCAGTTGATCACCGCCCACCATCTTAACCAATTTTCACAGTTGTTACCATTTAGTTCCCCATACATAATGTCATTTTCTGTGGGGTCCCTATGAAGGTCTATCAGCCAGGGCCTCAGGAAGCCCCAGACCTTGTGAGCATGTGGACAAAACCAGAATAGATGTTTGATGTATTCATCTGAGTCACATGTTACTCTTGGGCATTTGCTAGTTCTGGAGCATCTCCTTCCATGCAAAAATGCCCTGGTAGGGAGACAGTTTTGTACTGTGCTCCAGGCCACGTCTTTATGGACATTTTGCAAGAAAGGAGAGTTTACATTCTTCCAGACCTGTAAACATTCTTTTGAAATTAAGGTACTGACCGGCACCGTCCTAGTTGTCTGGGGCGACAGGCCCTTTTCAACAATCTCCCTACTGATCTTGTCTACTGACGTTCCCTTCAAGTTAGCGGACTGAAACAATATCATTGCCTTATCATATATTGTAGGCCTTGTTTCAGCATGTGGGGTGTCTAATGGGAGCCTCTTCCCAAAACGCTGCGCTATATTTTGACCCACCCAAAACTTAGCAAAAAAGGACCATAAACATGTGTTATTGACATTCAGAACAGATTTTACAATTGGAGTTAGAAACAAGGCTTCTAATTTGATGCCCAAATCTGGTACTGCTTTCCCTCCCTTATCCAAAGGTCTATACATTATTTCCCTTTTTACTCTCTCCTGCTGAGAACTCCATAAAAACTGAAAGACAGATCTTCTCAGAGGATTGAGGAAGGTTCTAGGCACAGGCAAGGTGGCAGCCAGATACGTTAGCGAGGCATAGATTTCTGCTTTTATAATTAAAACCTTTCCTGTAATGGACAAGTCTCTTCCCTCCCATCTTAAAAACTTACTTTTAAGCTTTGGAAGTCTTGACTCCCAGTTAACCTTTAACATGTCTTTGCCTATTTCAATTCCGAGCACCTTAATTCGATCATTCTTTTCTGTTAGCCCCAAATTCATTTTCTCTTCCCTCCAATGTGTATACAAACATTCACTTTTAGCTCTATTGAGCTTAGCCCCTGATGCCCTGGAAAAACAATCGCTCCATCCAAGAGCTTTATCCACTGAGGTGTTATCTGTAGCTAAAATGGTCATATCATCCATATACAGGGTCATCTTTGCCTCCCTCCCGCTGCTCCCTGGTACCAAAAGCCCACGGATGGACTGATCTTGTCTTATTGCGCAAGCCAGAGGTTCCATGGCAAGGATAAAAAGGACAACAGACAGGGGGCATCCTTGCCTAACCCCCGATTCCACCTTAAATGTGTCAGTGCTGTTTCCATTGATGACAACCCTGCTCACACATTCTTTATGGAGCACATCAATCCAGGCCCTAATTGTTGGCCCAAAACCGAAGGCCAGCATTACCTTCTTTAAGTAGGCATGGTTAACCCTATCAAAGGCCTTTTCTAGGTCTAGGCCTACTATACACAGGGGCACCCTTCTGTCAATTGAGTACAAAAAAGAATCCCTTACCAGAGCCAGACTATCACTCATGGAGCGTCCTGGGACAACGCAGGTTTGCTCATCCCCCACCACATTTCCCGCCACCCCCTGTAACCTGAAAAAGAGTGCCTTTGCCAGGATCTTGCGATCCACACCCAACAAAGTAAGTGGTCTCCAATTTTGTATCTCTTTTTTATCACCTTTTTTAAAAAGCAAAGAAATTGTGCCTTCTCTCAAAGTTGCAGGTAGTTGGCCCATGCGTAGGCTTTCATTAAACACTTCTAAAAGGTGACATTTAATTTCTTCCCAGAAAGTGACATAAAATTCCTTTGGCAGGCCATCTGTTCCCGGTGCCTTGTTATCCTGCATGCTTTTTACAGCTTTAAACAGCTCATTAACAGTTAACTCTCCTTCCAACAATCCATTAAAATCCCCTACACTCTTATTCACCTTTGAAAGGATCATCTCTAGGGAAGGACTGTCGAGGTCCTCACCTTTATAGAGGTCGGCATAAAAGTTACCTACCACCGTAAGTATGTCTTTGGTTACCGTTTTTTCGTTGCCATTTTCATCTTTTATGGCTTCCATAATATTCTTGGGTCTTGCTAATTCTTTAAAAAAGTACCTTGTGCACTTTTCATTTTGCTCCATATGTTGCACACGGCTACGGGTTATTAGGCCACGACTCGTCTCTGCGCATCTTCTTAACATCTCACGTTTTAAATTGGCTATTTCTTCAGATACATTAAAACCAGCATGTGCCATTGTATACAGTCTTTGCAATTTTGCCTGCTCTTTTTTACATTTAAAACGTTTTGTTTTTGCAACTTTTCTGCCAACCTCCATAAAAAAACGTTTTACTCTCTCCTTCACATCCTCCCACCATTCACCAACCGTGTTGAAAGCAAATTGTAGTGAAGACCATTGAACTAATTTTTCTTTTAGTCTGTCAACAACCTTCTTCTCCTGGAGCAGGGAAGTGTTAAGCTTCCAGGACCCCTTCCCCCTCTCAATTTTTTCTTTCAAAACCATGGTACAATCAATTTTAGAATGGTCAGAAAAACACACTGGGGTAACCGATGCCCGTTGAACCTGCAAACCTTTTGAGGTCAATAGAAAATCAATCCTCGAGTGGGTTCGTCCATTGGTCCATGTGTACCCAGGCTGTCTGGGGTTCATGGCACGAAAAGTATCCATTAATTTAAAATCTTTTATAATGTTTTTCAATGACTCTGTGCTGGAGTCCAGCCTAACTGTACTCGTTGTGAGCCTGTCTTTGGCATCAACAAGACAGTTAAAATCACCTCCCAAGATAATCTCACTGCCACACACCAACAAAGGCTGTAGGGCATTTAATGTCTCAAGGCGATGTTGTAGGTCCGCTGGACAGTACACATTAATCAGTCTTACACTGGCATTGTTTATTTCAATGTCCACACACAAAACCCTCCCGTGGATAACATGTTGGACCCTCTTTATGTTAAAGCCCCACCCTTTAAACAGCACGGCCACCCCTGATGACCTGTTGTCATTGTCTCCAGACCATACAGACTGTCCGTGGCTCCACCTGGCCTCATAACCCTTATAACTGTCTTTAAAGGGGATGTTGCACTCCTGCAAGAGGAATATGTCATTACCCTCTGAGTGCAAAAAGTTAAAGGCTGTCAGACACTTAACCGGGTCGTTCAAACCTCTAGTATTGAGGGAGGCGATGGAGATAGCAGCCATTAATTAGGGTAAGGGGAGACCCTTGAACGGGTCTGTAGGGGGGCTGGTGCGGAGCTTTTTCCCTTTGTTCCTTTTGGGTTTTTCCCAGATGCCCTCCCCCACTGCCCCCTTCATTTGGGTGGCATTGGAGAAGAACTCAAGGCTCTGGGGATCCAAAAAGGAGACAGAGGTAGTAAGAGGGGATGGCCATACCTGGTTATCGGCGTCGATGGACTCTCCCGAGGAGGAGTGCTGTTGCCGCTTCTGGGATGTGGGTTTCTGGCCGGCTGAGTCATCCGAGGCCATGATCAGATGCTGTGCTGGTCCCACTGGACCTGGCAGATCGACGATCAAGGCATCCAGGAGATCACGACAATCAGCTGAACAGATGGTGGTGGAGTTTGCCAGTTGCTGTGCGAGACTGATGTCCTCCTCGTGATCTAGACGAGACGAGACACCCACGAGACTGATGTCATCCTCGTCTGGCTGGTCCTCAGCTGGTGTGGCGCTCCAGTCCAGCTGGCCGTCCTCTCCCATCAGGGCGCTTTCTCCGGGTGGCTCGAAGTTCGCCTCCGCTGCTGATGTTGGTGGTTCGGCGATGGCTGCAGGAGTGTCTCCCCGGACGTTCTGTGCCGTCTCGGCTTGTTGAAGGTCGGCTGCTGGAACTTCCTGTGGAGGTGTCGGCTCCACATCTGGGGCAAGGTTGTGCTCCGGGTCCGTCTGCCAAAAGTTAGGATCTATCTGGCTGGATGCCTTGAAGGCATAGGATTTGGGGCAAGTCCTGAAGGTGTGGGAGGTGGCTCCGCAGAGGTTGCACTTCTTCGGCTCTACACAGTCCCTGGTGGTATGACTGGACGTTTTGCAGTGCTTGCAGTAGGTGTTGTTGCAATCAGCCGCAAAATGGCCCAGCGAACCGCACTTCCTGCACGTCTTGGGCTGGCCTTGATAGAAAACGTTTCCTCTCACCCTTCCCAGCTGGATCGTAGAGGGTAGATGTTGTAGCTGCCCGTGCACTTGGTCTCTCCTCAGCTTGACGTAGAAGCGTCGTGCCCCAGTAAGGATTCCGTCCTGGTCTCTCAGCTCCATGCCTCTCACCACGTCACAGTGGAATGACAGCCAGGTCCGGATATCAGGGGTCGTCACATTCTCTGAATACATGATGATGGTAACCGTCTTGGTATCTCTCTCTGACAGGGGGATCAGTTTGATGTTCTCTAGCCTGGAGTTGTTGGCTTTTTTCTGGCGGAATCTGTCCACACAGTGTTCAAAAAAATCGAAGGTAGCAAAGACAACTTCAAAAACCTTCTTCCCAGGCATGGCGAAGAGGTAATCCAGTTGATTGGGATTAAAACCAAGCTCATTCTGGAGTATGTTCCTGGAGAACTGCAGCCTGTCCATCTCCAGGTCTCCCTGGAGCTCAAAACGGACAGCATTTCGCCTCCTTTCGTGTTGGGTGAAGGCCATTGGGAGTCACCCGGGGATTAAACCAGACAAGCTGGCTCCCCGGCACTGCACTTGCAGCCAACTCCCAAAAAACCTTTACAGAAGTCCCATACACCGCACAACTTCCGTAAAGATTAGGAAAGAGAAAAAAGAAATCTCACTCTGTTTCTCCTGCTGGTCCTTTCACTGGTTATCTCGCTGTAATTCTGCTTGGTGAACCTCCTTCGTGATCATGGTGTCTCCCCTGCCAGGTAAGTATGAGTTGTACATGCTGGCCATAGAGGAAAGCACTCAATCCACACACCAGTGCCCTGCCGGTCAGTCAACGACTAGTCCCCTCCACGTGGGCGTAACAATGGCCTCTTTGCGGTACCCAACAACCAAGTCTTAAAATTCCCCTTTAAGCACACACACAAGACACAGTGGCAGTATGTGAGCTTGCAGATATTAAGACTTTGACACATTTTGAGAACCTTCGATACTATTAGTTAAAGCGCTCACACCTATTTGCACTCAAGACAACCGAGCGCACCACCGTGCTCCATGTCATTTTCTTCAACGGCTGAGCTGGCCTTGTCCAATGGGCAAGGCCTTCCAAAAATATCCATAACTCATCAACGTCCCTCTCCACGGAAGTCTTTAGTAAAAGGCGAAAGGCTTATTCGTCATGAAGAGAGACCCGAGTAATTCTACCCGCTTGCCACAGCGGCCGGCAAAGCCTCTAGCCGCGCCGGTCAAGCGCTTAACGGCGCGCGTGCACGCACACACTTGGCGTGGGCAGCTCCGCAAAACAGCACATGCGTTATTTCACAGTCCGAGGTGGCCCTGTGCCCCCGCGGCTGGGTTTAAGGCGTCTTGGGTGGGTGGTTAAGAGCGGGTGTCCGGGTTGAAAGCGGGGCCTGTCGGATTGAGGGTGGGGTTTAATGATGTAGGCGTGGCCTATGCGCTTTGGGGGGCAAAAAGTTTTAGTGGTGCACAAAGATCTAGTGTTTAGCATGGCCATTCATGAATGACCATTGCTCATTCAGTATGCCGACATGAAAATGCTTACAGCACCTGGTATTCCCAGGCGGTCTCCCATCCAAGTACTAACCAGGCCCGACCCTGCTTAGCTTCCGAGATCGGACGAGATCGGGCGTGTTCAGGGTGGTATGGCCGTAAGCAAAGGCAGCGGTGGCCGGTACGGCCCATATACAGCAGATGGCAGTAGCCAATGCGTTAATGAAAAGCTTACAGCACCTGGTGTTAGATTGTGAAGATTCCGGGGGGGTGCTTAAGAGTGGGTACCCGGGTTCGGATGGAGAGCCGGGTCGTGGGTTTAGCTGGCTTCGGGCCTGGCACCCCGGTGGGAGACCAGGGCTCCCTGGGTCCGAGTGGAGAGCAGGGCAAAAGGTACCCGGGTTCGGATGGAGAGCCGGGTCGTGGGTTTAGCTGGCTTCGGGCCTGGCACCCCGGTGGGGGCCCAAGGCTTCCTGGGTCCGAGTGGAGGGCCGGGCAAAACGACTTTCTGCTGTCCACACTTTGAAGATTTTACACTCGTGCCCCGGAAGTCACGTTAGAGGCTGGCCCAGGCCACCCCCTCCCCCTCCTGGGTGACAAGGCTCCCCGGGGCCGCGTGGAGAGCCAGGCAAAACGCCACATTGGGTGTTTTTCAGGTAGGGTAGGGCTCCTTTCCAGCACTATCCGCATGTTTTCAACACTTAATCAGGGGAGAGCGCGAACGCAGTCCCCCACTACCAGAAATTGTGCAGTCGAGATTCCCACATTTGGGGAATTCGCCCGGGTCAGCAAAGCACGGGGTGCAATGGCTGAGCCTCGCCGAGGATGAACCACCTTCATGATCATGGTGTCTACCCTGCCAGGTAAGTATGAGTTGTACATGCTGGCCATAGAGGAAAGCACTCAATCCACACACCAGTGCCCTGCCGGTCAGTCAACGACTAGTCCCCTCCACGTGGGCGTAACAATGGCCTCTTTGCGGTACCCAACAACCAAGTCTTAAAATTCCCCTTTAAGCACACACACAAGACACAGTGGCAGTATGTGAGCTTGCAGATATTAAGACTTTGACACATTTTGAGAACCTTCGATACTATTAGTTAAAGCGCTCACACCTATTTGCACTCAAGACAACCGAGCGCACCACCGTGCTCCATGTCATTTTCTTCAACGGCTGAGCTGGCCTTGTCCAATGGGCAAGGCCTTCCAAAAATATCCATAACTCATCAACGTCCCTCTCCACGGAAGTCTTTAGTAAAAGGCGAAAGGCTTATTCGTCATGAAGAGAGACCCGAGTAATTCTACCCGCTTGCCACAGCGGCCGGCAAAGCCTCTAGCCGCGCCGGTCAAGCGCTTAACGGCGCGCGTGCACGCACACACTTGGCGTGGGCAGCTCCACAAAACAGCACATGCGTTATTTCACAGTCCGAGGTGGCCCTGTGCCCCCGCGGCTGGGTTTAAGGCGTCTTGGGTGGGTGGTTAAGAGCGGGTGTCCGGGTTGAAAGCGGGGCCTGTCGGATTGAGGGTGGGGTTTAATGATGTAGGCGTGGCCTATGCGCTTTGGGGGGCAAAAGGTTTTAGTGGTGCACAAAGATCTAGTGTTTAGCATGGCCATTCATGAATGACCATTGCTCATTCAGTATGCCGACATGAAAATGCTTACAGCACCTGGTATTCCCAGGCGGTCTCCCATCCAAGTACTAACCAGGCCCGACCCTGCTTAGCTTCCGAGATCGGACGAGATCGGGCGTGTTCAGGGTGGTATGGCCGTAAGCAAAGGCAGCGGTGGCCGGTACGGCCCATATACAGCAGATGGCAGTAGCCAATGCGTTAATGAAAAGCTTACAGCACCTGGTGTTAGATTGTGAAGATTCCGGGGGGGTGCTTAAGAGTGGGTACCCGGGTTCGGATGGAGAGCCGGGTCGTGGGTTTAGCTGGCTTCGGGCCTGGCACCCCGGTGGGAGACCAGGGCTCCCTGGGTCCGAGTGGAGAGCAGGGCAAAAGGTACCCGGGTTCGGATGGAGAGCCGGGTCGTGGGTTTAGCTGGCTTCGGGCCTGGCACCCCGGTGGGGGCCCAAGGCTTCCTGGGTCCGAGTGGAGGGCCGGGCAAAACGACTTTCTGCTGTCCACACTTTGAAGATTTTACACTCGTGCCCCGGAAGTCACGTTAGAGGCTGGCCCAGGCCACCCCCTCCCCCTCCTGGGTGACAAGGCTCCCCGGGGCCGCGTGGAGAGCCAGGTAGGGTAGGGCTCCTTTCCAGCACTATCCGCATGTTTTCAACACTTAATCAGGGGAGAGCGCGAACGCAGTCCCCCACTACCAGAAATTGTGCAGTCGAGATTCCCACATTTGGGGAATTCGCCCGGGTCAGCAAAGCACGGGGTGCAATGGCTGAGCCTCGCCGAGGATGAACCACTTTCACTTTTCACTTTTTAGACATTTTATTTGATTTTGTCAGTAGTTTACAGGCAATTCATCAATACAACAATAGTCACACACTGTTCATGGCATAAATACATACATTAATACATACATTACTGATCACATCTTTAACAAGGTACAGATTTTTTTTTTTTTTTTTTTTATAGCACATCTTTTAAAAGGTCATATACCAAACCAGATTCTCCCACTTTCCACATTTCCTTTATTACCCTTGTGTTACATTTGGTCTTGTCCCTGAGGATGTAGTCCCTGGCTATCGTCACTGCTAATTTGGCCACTGACTCCGTGGGCATACAAAATCTTTTGAAAACCAGAATATTTCGGCATTTCCAGATAGCGTCTTTAGTGCAGTTGATCACCGCCCACCATCTTAACCAATTTTCACAGTTGTTACCATTTAGTTCCCCATACATAATGTCATTTTCTGTGGGGTCCCTATGAAGGTCTATCAGCCAAGGCCTCAGGAAGCCCCAGACCTTGTGCGCATGTGGACAAAACCAGAATAGATGTTTGACGTATTCATCTGAGTCACATGTTACTCTTGGGCATTTGCTAGTTCTGGAGCATCTCCTTCCATGCAAAAATGCCCTGGTAGGGAGACAGTTTTGTACTGTGCTCCAGGCCACGTCTTTATGGACATTTTGCAAGAAAGGAGAGTTTACATTCTTCCAGACCTGTAAACATTCTTTTGAAATTAAGGTACTGACCGGCACCGTCCTAGTTGTCTGGGGCGACAGGCCCTTTTCAACAATCTCCCTACTGATCTTGTCTACTGACGTTCCCTTCAAGTTAGCGGACTGAAACAATATCATTGCCTTATCGTATATTGTAGGCCTTGTTTCAGCATGTGGGGTGTCTAATGGGAGCCTCTTCCCAAAACGCTGCGCTATATTTTGTCCCACCCAAAACTTAGCAAAAAAGGACCATAAACATGTGTTATTGACATTCAGAACAGATTTTACAATTGGAGTTAGAAACAAGGCTTCTAATTTGATGCCCAAATCTGGTACTGCTTTCCCTCCCTTATCCAAAGGTCTATACATTATTTCCCTTTTTACTCTCTCCTGCTGAGAACTCCATAAAAACTGAAAGACAGATCTTCTCAGAGGATTGAGGAAGGTTCTAGGCACAGGCAAGGTGGCAGCCAGATACGTTAGCGAGGCATAGATTTCCGCTTTTATAATTAAAACCTTTCCTGTAATGGACAAGTCTCTTCCCTCCCATCTTAAAAACTTACTTTTAAGCTTTGGAAGTCTTGACTCCCAGTTAACCTTTAACATGTCTTTGCCTATTTCAATTCCGAGCACCTTAATTCGATCATTCTTTTCTGTTAGCCCCAAATTAATTTTCTCTTCCCTCCAATGTGTATACAAACATTCACTTTTAGCTCTATTGAGCTTAGCCCCTGATGCCCTGGAAAAACAATCGCTCCATCCAAGAGCTTTATCCACTGAGGTGTTATCTGTAGCTAAAATGGTCATATCATCCATATACAGGGTCATCTTTGCCTCCCTCCCGCTGCTCCCTGGTACCAAAAGCCCACGGATGGACTGATCTTGTCTTATTGCGCAAGCCAGAGGTTCCATGGCAAGGATAAAAAGGACAACAGACAGGGGGCATCCTTGCCTAACCCCCGATTCCACCTTAAATGTGTCAGTGCTGTTTCCATTGATGACAACCCTGCTCACACATTCTTTATGGAGCACATCAATCCAGGCCCTAATTGTTGGCCCAAAACCGAAGGCCAGCATTACCTTCTTTAAGTAGGCATGGTTGACCCTATCAAAGGCCTTTTCAAGGTCTAGGCCTACTATACACAGGGGCACCGTTCTGTCAATTGAGTACAAAAAAGAATCCCTTACCAGAGCCAGACTATCACTCATGGAGCGTCCTGGGACAACGCAGGTTTGCTCATCCCCCACCACATTTCCCGCCACCCCCTGTAACCTGAAAAAGAGTGCCTTTGCCAGGATCTTGCGATCCACACCCAACAAAGTAAGTGGTCTCCAATTTTTTATCTCTTTTTTATCACCTTTTTTAAAAAGCAAAGAAATTGTGCCTTCTCTCAAAGTTGCAGGTAGTTGGCCCATGCGTAGGCTTTCATTAAACACTTCTAAAAGGTGACATTTAATTTCTTCCCAGAAAGTGACATAAAATTCCTTTGGCAGGCCATCTGTTCCCGGTGCCTTGTTATCCTGCATGCTTTTTACAGCTTTAAACAGCTCATTAACAGTTAACTCTCCTTCCAACAATCCATTAAAATCCCCTACACTCTTATTCACCTTTGAAAGGATCATCTCTAGGGAAGGACTGTCGAGGTCCTCACCTTTATAGAGGTCGGCATAAAAGTTACCTACCACCGTAAGTATGTCTTTGGTTACCGTTTTTTCGTTGCCATTTTCATCTTTTATGGCTTCCATAATATTCTTGGGTCTTGCTAATTCTTTAAAAAAGTACCTTGTGCACTTTTCATTTTGCTCCATATGTTGCACACGGCTACGGGTTATTAGGCCACGACTCGTCTCTGCGCATCTTCTTAACATCTCACGTTTTAAATTGGCTATTTCTTCAGATACATTAAAACCAGCATGTGCCATTGTATACAGTCTTTGCAATTTTGCCTGCTCTTTTTTACATTTAAAACGTTTTGTTTTTGCAACTTTTCTGCCAACCTCCATAAAAAAACGTTTTACTCTCTCCTTCACATCCTCCCACCATTCACCAACCGTGTTGAAAGCAAATTGTAGTGAAGACCATTGAACTAATTTTTCTTTTAGTCTGTCAACAACCTTCTTCTCCTGGAGCAGGGAAGTGTTAAGCTTCCAGGACCCCTTCCCCCTCTCAATTTTTTCTTTCAAAACCATGGTACAATCAATTTTAGAATGGTCAGAAAAACACACTGGGGTAACCGATGCCCGTTGAACCTGCAAACCTTTTGAGGTCAATAGAAAATCAATCCTCGAGTGGGTTCGTCCATTGGTCCATGTGTACCCAGGCTGTCTGGGGTTCATGGCGCGAAAAGTATCCATTAATTTAAAATCTTTTATAATGTTTTTCAATGACTCTGTGCTGGAGTCCAGCCTAACTGTACTCGTTGTGAGCCTGTCTTTGGCATCAACAAGACAGTTAAAATCACCTCCCAAGATAATCTCACTGCCACACACCAACAGAGGCTGTAGGGCATTTAATGTCTCAAGGCGATGTTGTAGGTCCGCTGGACAGTACACATTAATCAGTCTTACACTGGCATTGTTTATTTCAATGTCCACACACAAAACCCTCCCGTGGATAACATGTTGGACCCTCTTTATGTTAAAGCCCCACCCTTTAAACAGCACGGCCACCCCTGATGACCTGTTGTCATTGTCTCCAGACCATACAGACTGTCCGTGGCTCCACCTGTCCTCATAACCCTTATAACTGTCTTTAAAGGGGATGTTGCACTCCTGCAAGAGGAATATGTCATTACCCTCTGAGTGCAAAAAGTTAAAGGCTGTCAGACACTTAACCGGGTCGTTCAAACCTCTAGTATTGAGGGAGGCGATGGAGATAGCAGCCATTAATTAGGGTAAGGGGAGACCCTTGAACGGGTCTGTAGGGGGGCTGGTGCGGAGCTTTTTCCCTTTGTTCCTTTTGGGTTTTTCCCAGATGCCCTCCCCCACTGCCCCCTTCATTTGGGTGGCATTGGAGAAGAACTCAAGGCTCTGGGGATCCAAAAAGGAGACAGAGGTAGTAAGAGGGGATGGCCATACCTGGTTATCGGCGTCGATGGACTCTCCCGAGGAGGAGTGCTGTTGCCGCTTCTGGGATGTGGGTTTCTGGCCGGCTGAGTCATCCGAGGCCATGATCAGATGCTGTGCTGGTCCCACTGGACCTGGCAGATCGACGATCAAGGCATCCAGAAGATCACGACAATCAGCTGAACAGATGGTGGTGGAGTTTGCCAGTTGCTGTGCGAGACTGATGTCCTCCTCGTGATCTAGACGAGACGAGACACCCACGAGACTGATGTCATCCTCGTCTGGCTGGTCCTCAGCTGGTGTGGCGCTCCAGTCCAGCTGGCCGTCCTCTCCCATCAGGGCGCTTTCTCCGGGTGGCTCGAAGTTCGCCTCCGCTGCTGATGTTGGTGGTTCGGCGATGGCTGCAGGTGTGTCTCCCCGGACGTTCTGTGCCGGCTCGGCTTGTTGAAGGTCGGCTGCTGGAACTTCCTGTGGAGGTGTCGGCTCCACATCTGGGGCAAGGTTGTGCTCCGGGTCCGTCTGCCAAAAGTTAGGATCTATCTGGCTGGATGCCTTGAAGGCATAGGATTTGGGGCAAGTCCTGAAGGTGTGGGAGGTGGCTCCGCAGAGGTTGCACTTCTTCGGCTCTACACAGTCCCTGGTGGTATGACTGGACGTTTTGCAGTGCTTGCAGTAGGTGTTGTTGCAATCAGCCGCAAAATGGCCCAGCGAACCGCACTTCCTGCACGTCTTGGGCTGGCCTTGATAGAAAACGCTTCCTCTAACCCTTCCC
Organism: Electrona antarctica; assembly: GCF_951216825.1. Taxonomy (NCBI): domain Eukaryota; kingdom Metazoa; phylum Chordata; class Actinopteri; order Myctophiformes; family Myctophidae; genus Electrona; species Electrona antarctica. The sequence goes on along the minus strand of NC_136797.1, from coordinate 48,199,458 downwards.
AGCTGGATCGTAGAGGGTAGATGTTGTAGCTGCCCGTGCACTTGGTCTCTCCTCAGCTTGACGTAGAAGCGTCGTGCCCCAGTAAGGATTCCGTCCTGGTCTCTCAGCTCCATGCCTCTCACCACGTCACAGTGGAATGACAGCCAGGTCCGGATATCAGGGGTCGTCACATTCTCTGAATACATGATGATGGTAACCGTCTTGGTATCTCTCTCTGACAGGGGGATCAGTTTGATGTTCTCTAGCCTGGAGTTGTTGGCTTTTTTCTGGCGGAATCTGTCCACACAGTGTTAAAAAAAATCGAAGGTAGCAAAGACAACTTCAAAAACCTTCTTCCCAGGCATGGCGAAGAGGTAATCCAGTTGATTGGGATTAAAACCAAGCTCATTCTGGAGTATATTCCTGGAGAACTGCAGCCGGTCCATCTCCAGGTCTCCCTGGAGCTCAAAACGGACGGCATTTCGCCTCCTTTCGTGTTGGGTGAAGGCCATTGGGAGTCACCCGGGGATTAAACCAGACAAGCTGGCTCCCCGGCACTGCACTTGCAGCCAACTCCCAAAAAACCTTTACAGAAGTCCCATACACCGCACAACTTCCGTAAAGATTAGGAAAGAGAAAAAAGAAATCTCACTCTGTTTCTCCTGCTGGTCCTTTCACTGGTAATCCCGCTGTAATTCTGCTTGGTGAACCACCTTCATGATCATGGTGTCTCCCCTGCCAGGTAAGTATGAGTTGTACATGCTGGCCATAGAGGAAAGCACTCAATCCACACACCAGTGCCCTGCCGGTCAGTCAACGACTAGTCCCCTCCACGTGGGCGTAACAATGGCCTCTTTGCGGTACCCAACAACCAAGTCTTAAAATTCCCCTTTAAGCACACACACAAGACACAGTGGCAGTATGTGAGCTTGCAGATATTAAGACTTTGACACATTTTGAGAACCTTCGATACTATTAGTTAAAGCGCTCACACCTATTTGCACTCAAGACAACCGAGCGCACCACCGTGCTCCATGTCATTTTCTTCAACAGCTGAGCTGGCCTTGTCCAATGGGCAAGGCCTTCCAAAAATATCCATAACTCATCAACGTCCCTCTCCACGGAAGTCTTTAGTAAAAGGCGAAAGGCTTATTCGTCATGAAGAGAGACCCGAGTAATTCTACCCGCTTGCCACAGCGGCCGGCAAAGCCTCTAGCCGCGCCGGTCAAGCGCTTAACGGCGCGCGTGCACGCACACACTTGGCGTGGGCAGCTCCGCAAAACAGCACATGCGTTATTTCACAGTCCGAGGTGGCCCTGTGCCCCCGCGGCTGGGTTTAAGGCGTCTTGGGTGGGTGGTTAAGAGCGGGTGTCCGGGTTGAAAGCGGGGCCTGTCGGATTGAGGGTGGGGTTTAATGATGTAGGCGTGGCCTATGCGCTTTGGGGGGCAAAAAGTTTTAGTGGTGCACAAAGATCTAGTGTTTAGCATGGCCATTCATGAATGACCATTGCTCATTCAGTATGCCGACATGAAAATGCTTACAGCACCTGGTATTCCCAGGCGGTCTCCCATCCAAGTACTAACCAGGCCCGACCCTGCTTAGCTTCCGAGATCGGACGAGATCGGGCGTGTTCAGGGTGGTATGGCCGTAAGCAAAGGCAGCGGTGGCCGGTACGGCCCATATACAGCAGATGGCAGTAGCCAATGCGTTAATGAAAAGCTTACAGCACCTGGTGTTAGATTGTGAAGATTCCGGGGGGGTGCTTAAGAGTGGGTACCCGGGTTCGGATGGAGAGCCGGGTCGTGGGTTTAGCTGGCTTCGGGCCTGGCACCCCGGTGGGAGACCAGGGCTCCCTGGGTCCGAGTGGAGAGCAGGGCAAAAGGTACCCGGGTTCGGATGGAGAGCCGGGTCGTGGGTTTAGCTGGCTTCGGGCCTGGCACCCCGGTGGGGGCCCAAGGCTTCCTGGGTCCGAGTGGAGGGCCGGGCAAAACGACTTTCTGCTGTCCACACTTTGAAGATTTTACACTCGTGCCCCGGAAGTCACGTTAGAGGCTGGCCCAGGCCACCCCCTCCCCCTCCTGGGTGACAAGGCTCCCCGGGGCCGCGTGGAGAGCCAGGCAAAACGCCACATTGGGTGTTTTTCAGGTAGGGTAGGGCTCCTTTCCAGCACTATCCGCATGTTTTCAACACTTAATCAGGGGAGAGCGCGAACGCAGTCCCCCACTACCAGAAATTGTGCAGTCGAGATTCCCACATTTGGGGAATTCGCCCGGGTCAGCAAAGCACGGGGTGCAATGGCTGAGCCTCGCCGAGGATGAACCACCTTCATGATCATGGTGTCTACCCTGCCAGGTAAGTATGAGTTGTACATGCTGGCCATAGAGGAAAGCACTCAATCCACACACCAGTGCCCTGCCGGTCAGTCAACGACTAGTCCCCTCCACGTGGGCGTAACAATGGCCTCTTTGCGGTACCCAACAACCAAGTCTTAAAATTCCCCTTTAAGCACACACACAAGACACAGTGGCAGTATGTGAGCTTGCAGATATTAAGACTTTGACACATTTTGAGAACCTTCGATACTATTAGTTAAAGCGCTCACACCTATTTGCACTCAAGACAACCGAGCGCACCACCGTGCTTGTTCAGATTATAGCTATCCACGATTTAACTTGCTAAGATGATAGCATCATGGTCCATAGCTACGCCTACTGAAAGGCCACAACTGCACATAGAGTATGTCTTTACTCAAACTGTCTAAATAATATAACTCAGGTGTCTTTTATACTTTTATTGTCGTTTAACAAACATACATTTAAACACATGAACTATTTATCTAGGGTTGGTTTAAGGGTTAGTTTTAACCCAGTTTAGGTTAGACGTTTAGTTAGTTTTAACTAGTTGGTTAGTTAGGTTCGTTTAGTTTCGTTTAGTTAGTTTTAACTAGTTGGTTAGTTAGGTAAAAAACCTGCATAAATGAGACAATATACATAGCATTCGTCAATTACAGGCAGGTTACAACACATGGATAACACATTATTCATTGATTATTAATAGTTTGCATTGTATCAATAATTACCATTGGTCTAATGTGAGTTGTTTTTCTTCATGTCCATGTGGTTACATGAGGTGTGGATTCTTCTTAGTTGGCTTGAATCTGACTTATTGAAACTGGCGCCAGGCCATTTAAACCCTCTGTTTCCTTAGACCTGCCCTGTGGGCAGGTTCACATCAGCTAACATTCAATTGGCTGCTGGGCACTGTGGCAACAGTCCTTAACCTTACTATTGGTTGAGAGATCAGGAAGTACATTTCCCACTGACATGTGCTAGCCATGTCTGGCATGGGAGAAGCATGCTGGAGGGAGAAGTGGTTGAGGAACTCTTGTTTACACAACTGCTGGCTATTCACCTCTTATCAGAGCTCCCCCGCTATGCTCTGGCCTGTTTCTGACATTCCCTTAGAGGGAGACGGAGGTGTCACATTTCACACCTTCCTGTTAACTTAGCCTGCTTTGGGGTGAAAGGCTCTCCGACCATAGTTATAGTACTAAAATTATTGAAGTTTACACAGTGCATATTTATTAATAGAAACCAAACGCTGATTACCATATCCAGCGGAACACCTCCCGCCAAAACTAATCTATAACTTATAGAGTGGTTTTCCGATATCCGTTATGCCGGTTTGGTTCAACACATAATTGACCATATGTGCCGGGAGAGGGTTCGATAAACACAAAGCCATTTTCACCTGGTTGAAAGCCAGGAGGAAAATGGGAATCACCCCTGAATCAAATGACATTTCAGCTTGCTTGGAATCAGAGGCTGGAATAGACATTGACTTTGGAGTAGTTATACTATGATTATCTTAACATGCCTTTGAACTGACTGGTTAAGGAATTATAATATTGTTCTTCGTTTTATCTTTTCAGAATTAGTTACTCATTCTAAGGTTCCTGTTTGTTTCCTTACTTATAATTCTGTTTAATTTGATTCCACTTTGTTCAAACAAATCCCTTGACTTGTGATATCTTCGTGGATCACTACTTAATTTGTTACATTTTAGAAGCAGGTTGGTTCCTGCCATTTATTACCCCTCATAAACTTGCTTGGTCCTGAGCAGATTGGAGATAGATTTCACAAGGGTTCTGGTTTACTTTACTGTCTTTTTCGTAAAAGCCCTTGGATTTTGTGTGTTTTAGTAACTAATGTGTAATTTAGCATGGCACTTCAACTGGCCTGCAAACTTAACAAAGTCATCACATTTCAAACATTGATACATTTGCCCCTGTCATTGACATGGGCCGTTGTCAGTTTGTGTGTGTGGCATCTAGGTGTCACAATTTACACCTTCCATCCAGGCTTTTCCCTTGCTGGAAAGGAAGACGTTAACATGGTATAACCAAACATTAATTTACCCCAGGACTTATGAGTTACTTTTTACACTTGTTGGCTTGTACTTGTCAACCGGGGAATTTTCTTGGTACCTGTTAATTTTGTTAAAAAAATCACACAACTGTTTAAAAACCACAACACATTTCCCATTGTCTCTTACTGACATTTTGCAATGGGTCCCACTTCGTTTTGCTGGACAAGTCACTTTGTCAGCCTGGTGGCCTGGCCCCCCTCCATGTGTTAGGGGGGGGTGTGTGTGTGTGTGTGTGTGTGTGTGTGTGTGCGCATTCGGAGGACTTCTGCCTTGCGCTTCTTCCATTTGCTGGAGGGGGGTTTGTTGTGTGTGCGCGTGTGCGCGCGTTCGCATTCGGACTTCCTGCCTTGCGTTTGGAGGGGGGGGGGGTTTGCTCTGTGTGTGCGCGCTCCCCCAATCCTTGTGGTGGCCAACTCCCCTTCGTTGGGGGGAGCTGGTGTGTGTCCTGGCCCCCCTCCCTGTGTTAGGGGGGGGCAGGCATGTGTGTGTGTGCGTTCGTCATTCATGACGTAACTGGCATTGACTGCATCTTTTCATTTTAACTTTCCCTCTGCCATCGGTGCCATCGGCAGGTTTTATTGTGACCTTACCGATGGCTGCAGGGTTTGTGATGGAGAGCGCTGCTTTGCAAAGCTTTCCCCAGCTTCCACATGGTTTGGCTGTGGGCGGTCCCCCCAGCTGACCACCTTTACCCTCGCCGGACGGAAGGGGATACGTTGTGGTGGTCGCTGTTGTGGGGTGGACTACCGCAGTGGTTGCTGGCATGGGTAGGCATAGCAGGGCGATCGTCGCAGACTCCGCCCTGGTGAAACTCAAGGGCTTATGCCTTGACAGGGTGGATTCTGTGGGTGTCAGGCCGCTGCTTGCATTGGTGGAGGACGGTTTCGTCTCACCTAGGTCTGCCGCTCTGATGTCATCTCGCCCTTCCGAGGCGAGGGATTGCTGTGGCTCGTGCCACTGTTCTGTGGCGGTCGACTTCCTGTTGTCTCCCGCGACGGACGCCGTGACAGCGTGCGCTGTGCTGGCCCCGGCAGCTCGCTGGGTGGTTTCTTCCTTTGGACTCACCCTGGCCTCCGGTGCTGGTTCTGCTGACTTGGCGTCAGGTGCCGGCTCCGCTGGGCCTCGTGGCACCGTGTTGGGACGCGCCTGGTCGATGCGCACTGACGTAGTGGCCGTCGGCGCCTCATTTCCCACGTCGGACACTGGGCCCGTCGCTTGCACGGCTGTTGAGGGCGCCCGGCTGGTGTCCACTGTGTGGCCACCGCAGGCTTCATGCTCCTCCGGTGCTGCTGACCTGGCGTAGTCTTCTGGTAGGACACAGCAGGTTCCCTGCTGTTCTGGTGTCGCTTTGGGGGGAGCTTGGTTGTCCTCCGCTGACGTAGTGGCGAGCCCCCCTGGGGCTCGCTGGGTGACGTCATCTGTTGGGGTTGGAGGGCGGACCGGTTCCTGCCGCCCCCCTGCCGTTTCTTCCCCCATCGAGGTGACGTCATCTGTTGGGGTTAGAGGGCGGTCAGGCGTCTGTCGCCCCCCGTCCGTTTCCTCCCCCGCTGGTCCGGAGGTGACGTCTCCGGTGTCGTCTTCCTTGACCCCGCTGACCTCCTCCTCCGCTGCTGTGACCTGGATCTTTTGTGTTAGTGACCCTATTTTTAGCCTGTCTCTTCCTCGGACAAGCTTTTTATAGTCAGAGAGCATTTGGATTGACCTTTTCGGACTTATTAAGGATTTGGTGTCCTGTAATATTAAATTCAAAACATCGAGAGCTTTATCTAATGCATTTGATGCCATTGGTTCACTTGTCTCTGAACTAATCAATTTGTTTATTGTGTCAGACAAGTCTGACCACTGTGGTTCCACTTGTAACCACACTGAATCCAGTAACAATTTCCTCATGTTATAGTATTTAGTCGTGCAGTCATGGAGCTCACTATTTACTTGCAAAGCATTTTGTGATAAATTAGCTTCTTTCAATTCTTCAAAATAATCTGTATAAGTGTCCATTACATTCTCGAAAGCTGTTTTAAGATTAACAAATGCATTTGCTTTTCTGATGACTGGAGTATTTTGTGACAGACTTATTACACACTCAGTAGCTAATTTTTCGAATATTGATCGTGCCTCTTCGCTTTTAACTTTTAACTCGTTGAATAATGAATTAGCCATCTTGGGGATCTCAGCAAGGGCCATATTATCACGGTTTTATAGTTTTATAGCATTGACACAGGGGATTTTAGCCAGTTTAGCGTTTACAGTATTTTTCCTTCTGTTACGGTTCTGGTCTAATTTAAGCTGGGAATTATAGTTAAAAGTGGTTTCACATTTCATTGCTAATAATACCTGCCTCCCTTATTTTACTCAATTAGTTTTAGCCTTAGTGGTCTGTGTCATTCCCTGACTGCATGCATCCTTTGGTGCTGCAATTAGCATTTGGGTTGTCTTTACGACCTTCCCCCACCCCTTGCTGATAAGCAGAAGTGGTGGAGCCCTGTTGTTTACCAAACTCTACCCTCCCCCGCACTTAAGGCTAGGATGGAGAGTCTTCTAGAGAGTAGAGGCAAGTTGCCATTTTGAGCCTGTTTACTCTGCCCTTCCCCCGCTAGTGTGCTGGGTTAGAAGTGTTCAGAGTAGAGGCTAGTTGCCATTTTGCCCTGTGGTTGCCTATCTCATCACTGCCCCTCCCCCGCCTATGGCTGGGTGGTAGTCACAGTGGAAGGCAAGACAAAAGGCTAATGGTTTTAGCAAATTAGCTTTGCTCTGGCGGCCATTTTCCCCTGGTTGAAAGCCAGGAGGAAACTGGGAACAATAATGGCCCAGCTCTTAGTTACAATAATCACTCCTGAATCAACGACATTCAGCTTGCTTGGAATCAGAGGCCGTACGTCCTTGATTCTGGAGTAATCATTAAAACCCAGAGCTCGGATCAAATTGTCCGCCTGTAATTAGGTTAGCAACCTTTTAGCTTCACAGTAACGCTTTATATCCTATGGTTTGCTGGCTTCTTCAGAGCTCTGGGCTAAACCGGATTTTTAGTTATGTACTGTTTTACGCTGGAGTTACTTTGATTGTACATTTTACAAGGCCTGTGGTTAGTACATCAGGCTATTTACCATCTACGCTTGAGACCTTTGAGTCTAGCCGTGGCATCTATTAACCGTGCTTTGAACTATTTAGTTACAGCTATTTTAGTTACAAGGCTACTGGTTTAATTGTTAGTAAAGTTTACCGCGATTACGATAGTAATCGCACGCACTGGTTTTTTACTGTTTGGAGTAAAAAGGAACCGTAATATAGTCTTATATTACACCGTAATGGTTTTTTACTGTTCAGATTATAGCTATCCACGATTTAACTTGCTAAGATGATAGCATCATGGTCCATAGCTACGCCTACTGAAAGGCCACAACTGCACATAGAGTATGTCTTTACTCAAACTGTCTAAATAATATAACTCAGGTGTCTTTTATACTTTTATTGTCGTTTAACAAACATACATTTAAACACATGAACTATTTATCTAGGGTTGGTTTAAGGGTTAGTTTTAACCCAGTTTAGGTTAGACGTTTAGTTAGTTTTAACTAGTTGGTTAGTTAGGTTCGTTTAGTTTCGTTTAGTTAGTTTTAACTAGTTGGTTAGTTAGGTAAAAAACCTGCATAAATGAGACAATATACATAGCATTCGTCAATTACAGGCAGGTTACAACACATGGATAACACATTATTCATTGATTATTAATAGTTTGCATTGTATCAATAATTACCATTGGTCTAATGTGAGTTGTTTTTCTTCATGTCCATGTGGTTACATGAGGTGTGGATTCTTCTTAGTTGGCTTGAATCTGACTTATTGAAACTGGCGCCAGGCCATTTAAACCCTCTGTTTCCTTAGACCTGCCCTGTGGGCAGGTTCACATCAGCTAACATTCAATTGGCTGCTGGGCACTGTGGCAACAGTCCTTAACCTTACTATTGGTTGAGAGATCAGGAAGTACATTTCCCACTGACATGTGCTAGCCATGTCTGGCATGGGAGAAGCATGCTGGAGGGAGAAGTGGTTGAGGAACTCTTGTTTACACAACTGCTGGCTATTCACCTCTTATCAGAGCTCCCCCGCTATGCTCTGGCCTGTTTCTGACATTCCCTTAGAGGGAGACGGAGGTGTCACATTTCACACCTTCCTGTTAACTTAGCCTGCTTTGGGGTGAAAGGCTCTCCGACCATAGTTATAGTACTAAAATTATTGAAGTTTACACAGTGCATATTTATTAATAGAAACCAAACGCTGATTACCATATCCAGCGGAACAGTGCTCCATGTCATTTTCTTCAACGGCTGAGCTGGCCTTGTCCAATGGGCAAGGCCTTCCAAAAATATCCATAACTCATCAACGTCCCTCTCCACGGAAGTCTTTAGTAAAAGGCGAAAGGCTTATTCGTCATGAAGAGAGACCCGAGTAATTCTACCCGCTTGCCACAGCGGCCGGCAAAGCCTCTAGCCGCGCCGGTCAAGCGCTTAACGGCGCGCGTGCACGCACACACTTGGCGTGGGCAGCTCCACAAAACAGCACATGCGTTATTTCACAGTCCGAGGTGGCCCTGTGCCCCCGCGGCTGGGTTTAAGGCGTCTTGGGTGGGTGGTTAAGAGCGGGTGTCCGGGTTGAAAGCGGGGCCTGTCGGATTGAGGGTGGGGTTTAATGATGTAGGCGTGGCCTATGCGCTTTGGGGGGCAAAAGGTTTTAGTGGTGCACAAAGATCTAGTGTTTAGCATGGCCATTCATGAATGACCATTGCTCATTCAGTATGCCGACATGAAAATGCTTACAGCACCTGGTATTCCCAGGCGGTCTCCCATCCAAGTACTAACCAGGCCCGACCCTGCTTAGCTTCCGAGATCGGACGAGATCGGGCGTGTTCAGGGTGGTATGGCCGTAAGCAAAGGCAGCGGTGGCCGGTACGGCCCATATACAGCAGATGGCAGTAGCCAATGCGTTAATGAAAAGCTTACAGCACCTGGTGTTAGATTGTGAAGATTCCGGGGGGGTGCTTAAGAGTGGGTACCCGGGTTCGGATGGAGAGCCGGGTCGTGGGTTTAGCTGGCTTCGGGCCTGGCACCCCGGTGGGAGACCAGGGCTCCCTGGGTCCGAGTGGAGAGCAGGGCAAAAGGTACCCGGGTTCGGATGGAGAGCCGGGTCGTGGGTTTAGCTGGCTTCGGGCCTGGCACCCCGGTGGGGGCCCAAGGCTTCCTGGGTCCGAGTGGAGGGCCGGGCAAAACGACTTTCTGCTGTCCACACTTTGAAGATTTTACACTCGTGCCCCGGAAGTCACGTTAGAGGCTGGCCCAGGCCACCCCCTCCCCCTCCTGGGTGACAAGGCTCCCCGGGGCCGCGTGGAGAGCCAGGCAAAACGCCACATTGGGGGTTTTTCAGGTAGGGTAGGGCTCCTTTCCAGCACTATCCGCATGTTTTCAACACTTAATCAGGGGAGAGCGCGAACGCAGTCCCCCACTACCAGAAATTGTGCAGTCGAGATTCCCACATTTGGGGAATTCGCCCGGGTCAGCAAAGCACGGGGTGCAATGGCTGAGCCTCGCCGAGGATGAACCACCTTCATGATCATGGTGTCTACCCTGCCAGGTAAGTATGAGTTGTACATGCTGGCCATAGAGGAAAGCACTCAATCCACACACCAGTGCCCTGCCGGTCAGTCAACGACTAGTCCCCTCCACGTGGGCGTAACAATGGCCTCTTTGCGGTACCCAACAACCAAGTCTTAAAATTCCCCTTTAAGCACACACACAAGACACAGTGGCAGTATGTGAGCTTGCAGATATTAAGACTTTGACACATTTTGAGAACCTTCGATACTATTAGTTAAAGCGCTCACACCTATTTGCACTCAAGACAACCGAGCGCACCACCGTGCTCCATGTCATTTTCTTCAACAGCTGAGCTGGCCTTGTCCAATGGGCAAGGCCTTCCAAAAATATCCATAACTCATCAACGTCCCTCTCCACGGAAGTCTTTAGTAAAAGGCGAAAGGCTTATTCGTCATGAAGAGAGACCCGAGTAATTCTACCCGCTTGCCACAGCGGCCGGCAAAGCCTCTAGCCGCGCCGGTCAAGCGCTTAACGGCGCGCGTGCACGCACACACTTGGCGTGGGCAGCTCCGCAAAACAGCACATGCGTTATTTCACAGTCCGAGGTGGCCCTGTGCCCCCGCGGCTGGGTTTAAGGCGTCTTGGGTGGGTGGTTAAGAGCGGGTGTCCGGGTTGAAAGCGGGGCCTGTCGGATTGAGGGTGGGGTTTAATGATGTAGGCGTGGCCTATGCGCTTTGGGGGGCAAAAAGTTTTAGTGGTGCACAAAGATCTAGTGTTTAGCATGGCCATTCATGAATGACCATTGCTCATTCAGTATGCCGACATGAAAATGCTTACAGCACCTGGTATTCCCAGGCGGTCTCCCATCCAAGTACTAACCAGGCCCGACCCTGCTTAGCTTCCGAGATCGGACGAGATCGGGCGTGTTCAGGGTGGTATGGCCGTAAGCAAGGGCAGCGGTGGCCGGTACGGCCCATATACAGCAGATGGCAGTAGCCAATGCGTTAATGAAAAGCTTACAGCACCTGGTGTTAGATTGTGAAGATTCCGGGGGGGTGCTTAAGAGTGGGTACCCGGGTTCGGATGGAGAGCCGGGTCGTGGGTTTAGCTGGCTTCGGGCCTGGCACCCCGGTGGGAGACCAGGGCTCCCTGGGTCCGAGTGGAGAGCAGGGCAAAAGGTACCCGGGTTCGGATGGAGAGCCGGGTCGTGGGTTTAGCTGGCTTCGGGCCTGGCACCCCGGTGGGGGCCCAAGGCTTCCTGGGTCCGAGTGGAGGGCCGGGCAAAACGACTTTCTGCTGTCCACACTTTGAAGATTATACACTCGTGCCCCGGAAGTCACGTTAGAGGCTGGCCCAGGCCACCCCCTCCCCCTCCTGGGTGACAAGGCTCCCCGGGGCCGCGTGGAGAGCCAGGCAAAACGCCACATTGGGTGTTTTTCAGGTAGGGTAGGGCTCCTTTCCAGCACTATCCGCATGTTTTCAACACTTAATCAGGGGAGAGCGCGAACGCAGTCCCCCACTACCAGAAATTGTGCAGTCGAGATTCCCACATTTGGGGAATTCGCCCGGGTCAGCAAAGCACGGGGTGCAATGGCTGAGCCTCGCCGAGGATGAACCACCTTCATGATCATGGTGTCTACCCTGCCAGGTAAGTATGAGTTGTACATGCTGGCCATAGAGGAAAGCACTCAATCCACACACCAGTGCCCTGCCGGTCAGTCAACGACTAGTCCCCTCCACGTGGGCGTAACAATGGCCTCTTTGCGGTACCCAACAACCAAGTCTTAAAATTCCCCTTTAAGCACACACACAAGACACAGTGGCAGTATGTGAGCTTGCAGATATTAAGACTTTGACACATTTTGAGAACCTTCGATACTATTAGTTAAAGCGCTCACACCTATTTGCACTCAAGACAACCGAGCGCACCACCGTGCTCCATGTCATTTTCTTCAACGGCTGAGCTGGCCTTGTCCAATGGGCAAGGCCTTCCAAAAATATCCATAACTCATCAACGTCCCTCTCCACGGAAGTCTTTAGTAAAAGGCGAAAGGCTTATTCGTCATGAAGAGAGACCCGAGTAATTCTACCCGCTTGCCACAGCGGCCGGCAAAGCCTCTAGCCGCGCCGGTCAAGCGCTTAACGGCGCGCGTGCACGCACACACTTGGCGTGGGCAGCTCCGCAAAACAGCACATGCGTTATTTCACAGTCCGAGGTGGCCCTGTGCCCCCGCGGCTGGGTTTAAGGCGTCTTGGGTGGGTGGTTAAGAGCGGGTGTCCGGGTTGAAAGCGGGGCCTGTCGGATTGAGGGTGGGGTTTAATGATGTAGGCGTGGCCTATGCGCTTTGGGGGGCAAAAGGTTTTAGTGGTGCACAAAGATCTAGTGTTTAGCATGGCCATTCATGAATGACCATTGCTCATTCAGTATGCCGACATGAAAATGCTTACAGCACCTGGTATTCCCAGGCGGTCTCCCATCCAAGTACTAACCAGGCCCGACCCTGCTTAGCTTCCGAGATCGGACGAGATCGGGCGTGTTCAGGGTGGTATGGCCGTAAGCAAAGGCAGCGGTGGCCGGTACGGCCCATATACAGCAGATGGCAGTAGCCAATGCGTTAATGAAAAGCTTACAGCACCTGGTGTTAGATTGTGAAGATTCCGGGGGGGTGCTTAAGAGTGGGTACCCGGGTTCGGATGGAGAGCCGGGTCGTGGGTTTAGCTGGCTTCGGGCCTGGCACCCCGGTGGGAGACCAGGGCTCCCTGGGTCCGAGTGGAGAGCAGGGCAAAAGGTACCCGGGTTCGGATGGAGAGCCGGGTCGTGGGTTTAGCTGGCTTCGGGCCTGGCACCCCGGTGGGGGCCCAAGGCTTCCTGGGTCCGAGTGGAGGGCCGGGCAAAACGACTTTCTGCTGTCCACACTTTGAAGATTTTACACTCGTGCCCCGGAAGTCACGTTAGAGGCTGGCCCAGGCCACCCCCTCCCCCTCCTGGGTGACAAGGCTCCCCGGGGCCGCGTGGAGAGCCAGGCAAAACGCCACATTGGGGGTTTTTCAGGTAGGGTAGGGCTCCTTTCCAGCACTATCCGCATGTTTTCAACACTTAATCAGGGGAGAGCGCGAACGCAGTCCCCCACTACCAGAAATTGTGCAGTCGAGATTCCCACATTTGGGGAATTCGCCCGGGTCAGCAAAGCACGGGGTGCAATGGCTGAGCCTCGCCGAGGATGAACCACCTTCATGATCATGGTGTCTACCCTGCCAGGTAAGTATGAGTTGTACATGCTGGCCATAGAGGAAAGCACTCAATCCACACACCAGTGCCCTGCCGGTCAGTCAACGACTAGTCCCCTCCACGTGGGCGTAACAATGGCCTCTTTGCGGTACCCAACAACCAAGTCTTAAAATTCCCCTTTAAGCACACACACAAGACACAGTGGCAGTATGTGAGCTTGCAGATATTAAGACTTTGACACATTTTGAGAACCTTCGATACTATTAGTTAAAGCGCTCACACCTATTTGCACTCAAGACAACCGAGCGCACCACCGTGCTCCATGTCATTTTCTTCAACAGCTGAGCTGGCCTTGTCCAATGGGCAAGGCCTTCCAAAAATATCCATAACTCATCAACGTCCCTCTCCACGGAAGTCTTTAGTAAAAGGCGAAAGGCTTATTCGTCATGAAGAGAGACCCGAGTAATTCTACCCGCTTGCCACAGCGGCCGGCAAAGCCTCTAGCCGCGCCGGTCAAGCGCTTAACGGCGCGCGTGCACGCACACACTTGGCGTGGGCAGCTCCGCAAAACAGCACATGCGTTATTTCACAGTCCGAGGTGGCCCTGTGCCCCCGCGGCTGGGTTTAAGGCGTCTTGGGTGGGTGGTTAAGAGCGGGTGTCCGGGTTGAAAGCGGGGCCTGTCGGATTGAGGGTGGGGTTTAATGATGTAGGCGTGGCCTATGCGCTTTGGGGGGCAAAAAGTTTTAGTGGTGCACAAAGATCTAGTGTTTAGCATGGCCATTCATGAATGACCATTGCTCATTCAGTATGCCGACATGAAAATGCTTACAGCACCTGGTATTCCCAGGCGGTCTCCCATCCAAGTACTAACCAGGCCCGACCCTGCTTAGCTTCCGAGATCGGACGAGATCGGGCGTGTTCAGGGTGGTATGGCCGTAAGCAAGGGCAGCGGTGGCCGGTACGGCCCATATACAGCAGATGGCAGTAGCCAATGCGTTAATGAAAAGCTTACAGCACCTGGTGTTAGATTGTGAAGATTCCGGGGGGGTGCTTAAGAGTGGGTACCCGGGTTCGGATGGAGAGCCGGGTCGTGGGTTTAGCTGGCTTCGGGCCTGGCACCCCGGTGGGAGACCAGGGCTCCCTGGGTCCGAGTGGAGAGCAGGGCAAAAGGTACCCGGGTTCGGATGGAGAGCCGGGTCGTGGGTTTAGCTGGCTTCGGGCCTGGCACCCCGGTGGGGGCCCAAGGCTTCCTGGGTCCGAGTGGAGGGCCGGGCAAAACGACTTTCTGCTGTCCACACTTTGAAGATTATACACTCGTGCCCCGGAAGTCACGTTAGAGGCTGGCCCAGGCCACCCCCTCCCCCTCCTGGGTGACAAGGCTCCCCGGGGCCGCGTGGAGAGCCAGGCAAAACGCCACATTGGGTGTTTTTCAGGTAGGGTAGGGCTCCTTTCCAGCACTATCCGCATGTTTTCAACACTTAATCAGGGGAGAGCGCGAACGCAGTCCCCCACTACCAGAAATTGTGCAGTCGAGATTCCCACATTTGGGGAATTCGCCCGGGTCAGCAAAGCACGGGGTGCAATGGCTGAGCCTCGCCGAGGATGAACCACCTTCATGATCATGGTGTCTACCCTGCCAGGTAAGTATGAGTTGTACATGCTGGCCATAGAGGAAAGCACTCAATCCACACACCAGTGCCCTGCCGGTCAGTCAACGACTAGTCCCCTCCACGTGGGCGTAACAATGGCCTCTTTGCGGTACCCAACAACCAAGTCTTAAAATTCCCCTTTAAGCACACACACAAGACACAGTGGCAGTATGTGAGCTTGCAGATATTAAGACTTTGACACATTTTGAGAACCTTCGATACTATTAGTTAAAGCGCTCACACCTATTTGCACTCAAGACAACCGAGCGCACCACCGTGCTCCATGTCATTTTCTTCAACGGCTGAGCTGGCCTTGTCCAATGGGCAAGGCCTTCCAAAAATATCCATAACTCATCAACGTCCCTCTCCACGGAAGTCTTTAGTAAAAGGCGAAAGGCTTATTCGTCATGAAGAGAGACCCGAGTAATTCTACCCGCTTGCCACAGCGGCCGGCAAAGCCTCTAGCCGCGCCGGTCAAGCGCTTAACGGCGCGCGTGCACGCACACACTTGGCGTGGGCAGCTCCGCAAAACAGCACATGCGTTATTTCACAGTCCGAGGTGGCCCTGTGCCCCCGCGGCTGGGTTTAAGGCGTCTTGGGTGGGTGGTTAAGAGCGGGTGTCCGGGTTGAAAGCGGGGCCTGTCGGATTGAGGGTGGGGTTTAATGATGTAGGCGTGGCCTATGCGCTTTGGGGGGCAAAAGGTTTTAGTGGTGCACAAAGATCTAGTGTTTAGCATGGCCATTCATGAATGACCATTGCTCATTCAGTATGCCGACATGAAAATGCTTACAGCACCTGGTATTCCCAGGCGGTCTCCCATCCAAGTACTAACCAGGCCCGACCCTGCTTAGCTTCCGAGATCGGACGAGATCGGGCGTGTTCAGGGTGGTATGGCCGTAAGCAAAGGCAGCGGTGGCCGGTACGGCCCATATACAGCAGATGGCAGTAGCCAATGCGTTAATGAAAAGCTTACAGCACCTGGTGTTAGATTGTGAAGATTCCGGGGGGGTGCTTAAGAGTGGGTACCCGGGTTCGGATGGAGAGCCGGGTCGTGGGTTTAGCTGGCTTCGGGCCTGGCACCCCGGTGGGAGACCAGGGCTCCCTGGGTCCGAGTGGAGAGCAGGGCAAAAGGTACCCGGGTTCGGATGGAGAGCCGGGTCGTGGGTTTAGCTGGCTTCGGGCCTGGCACCCCGGTGGGGGCCCAAGGCTTCCTGGGTCCGAGTGGAGGGCCGGG
This sequence comes from Electrona antarctica, assembly GCF_951216825.1. Taxonomy (NCBI): domain Eukaryota; kingdom Metazoa; phylum Chordata; class Actinopteri; order Myctophiformes; family Myctophidae; genus Electrona; species Electrona antarctica. The sequence goes on along the minus strand of NC_136797.1, from coordinate 48,183,348 downwards.
CAAAACGACTTTCTGCTGTCCACACTTTGAAGATTTTACACTCGTGCCCCGGAAGTCACGTTAGAGGCTGGCCCAGGCCACCCCCTCCCCCTCCTGGGTGACAAGGCTCCCCGGGGCCGCGTGGAGAGCCAGGCAAAACGCCACATTGGGTGTTTTTCAGGTAGGGTAGGGCTCCTTTCCAGCACTATCCGCATGTTTTCAACACTTAATCAGGGGAGAGCGCGAACGCAGTCCCCCACTACCAGAAATTGTGCAGTCGAGATTCCCACATTTGGGGAATTCGCCCGGGTCAGCAAAGCACGGGGTGCAATGGCTGAGCCTCGCCGAGGATGAACCACCTTCATGATCATGGTGTCTACCCTGCCAGGTAAGTATGAGTTGTACATGCTGGCCATAGAGGAAAGCACTCAATCCACACACCAGTGCCCTGCCGGTCAGTCAACGACTAGTCCCCTCCACGTGGGCGTAACAATGGCCTCTTTGCGGTACCCAACAACCAAGTCTTAAAATTCCCCTTTAAGCACACACACAAGACACAGTGGCAGTATGTGAGCTTGCAGATATTAAGACTTTGACACATTTTGAGAACCTTCGATACTATTAGTTAAAGCGCTCACACCTATTTGCACTCAAGACAACCGAGCGCACCACCGTGCTCCATGTCATTTTCTTCAACGGCTGAGCTGGCCTTGTCCAATGGGCAAGGCCTTCCAAAAATATCCATAACTCATCAACGTCCCTCTCCACGGAAGTCTTTAGTAAAAGGCGAAAGGCTTATTCGTCATGAAGAGAGACCCGAGTAATTCTACCCGCTTGCCACAGCGGCCGGCAAAGCCTCTAGCCGCGCCGGTCAAGCGCTTAACGGCGCGCGTGCACGCACACACTTGGCGTGGGCAGCTCCGCAAAACAGCACATGCGTTATTTCACAGTCCGAGGTGGCCCTGTGCCCCCGCGGCTGGGTTTAAGGCGTCTTGGGTGGGTGGTTAAGAGCGGGTGTCCGGGTTGAAAGCGGGGCCTGTCGGATTGAGGGTGGGGTTTAATGATGTAGGCGTGGCCTATGCGCTTTGGGGGGCAAAAGGTTTTAGTGGTGCACAAAGATCTAGTGTTTAGCATGGCCATTCATGAATGACCATTGCTCATTCAGTATGCCGACATGAAAATGCTTACAGCACCTGGTATTCCCAGGCGGTCTCCCATCCAAGTACTAACCAGGCCCGACCCTGCTTAGCTTCCGAGATCGGACGAGATCGGGCGTGTTCAGGGTGGTATGGCCGTAAGCAAAGGCAGCGGTGGCCGGTACGGCCCATATACAGCAGATGGCAGTAGCCAATGCGTTAATGAAAAGCTTACAGCACCTGGTGTTAGATTGTGAAGATTCCGGGGGGGTGCTTAAGAGTGGGTACCCGGGTTCGGATGGAGAGCCGGGTCGTGGGTTTAGCTGGCTTCGGGCCTGGCACCCCGGTGGGAGACCAGGGCTCCCTGGGTCCGAGTGGAGAGCAGGGCAAAAGGTACCCGGGTTCGGATGGAGAGCCGGGTCGTGGGTTTAGCTGGCTTCGGGCCTGGCACCCCGGTGGGGGCCCAAGGCTTCCTGGGTCCGAGTGGAGGGCCGGGCAAAACGACTTTCTGCTGTCCACACTTTGAAGATTTTACACTCGTGCCCCGGAAGTCACGTTAGAGGCTGGCCCAGGCCACCCCCTCCCCCTCCTGGGTGACAAGGCTCCCCGGGGCCGCGTGGAGAGCCAGGCAAAACGCCACATTGGGTGTTTTTCAGGTAGGGTAGGGCTCCTTTCCAGCACTATCCGCATGTTTTCAACACTTAATCAGGGGAGAGCGCGAACGCAGTCCCCCACTACCAGAAATTGTGCAGTCGAGATTCCCACATTTGGGGAATTCGCCCGGGTCAGCAAAGCACGGGGTGCAATGGCTGAGCCTCGCCGAGGATGAACCACCTTCATGATCATGGTGTCTACCCTGCCAGGTAAGTATGAGTTGTACATGCTGGCCATAGAGGAAAGCACTCAATCCACACACCAGTGCCCTGCCGGTCAGTCAACGACTAGTCCCCTCCACGTGGGCGTAACAATGGCCTCTTTGCGGTACCCAACAACCAAGTCTTAAAATTCCCCTTTAAGCACACACACAAGACACAGTGGCAGTATGTGAGCTTGCAGATATTAAGACTTTGACACATTTTGAGAACCTTCGATACTATTAGTTAAAGCGCTCACACCTATTTGCACTCAAGACAACCGAGCGCACCACCGTGCTCCATGTCATTTTCTTCAACGGCTGAGCTGGCCTTGTCCAATGGGCAAGGCCTTCCAAAAATATCCATAACTCATCAACGTCCCTCTCCACGGAAGTCTTTAGTAAAAGGCGAAAGGCTTATTCGTCATGAAGAGAGACCCGAGTAATTCTACCCGCTTGCCACAGCGGCCGGCAAAGCCTCTAGCCGCGCCGGTCAAGCGCTTAACGGCGCGCGTGCACGCACACACTTGGCGTGGGCAGCTCCGCAAAACAGCACATGCGTTATTTCACAGTCCGAGGTGGCCCTGTGCCCCCGCGGCTGGGTTTAAGGCGTCTTGGGTGGGTGGTTAAGAGCGGGTGTCCGGGTTGAAAGCGGGGCCTGTCGGATTGAGGGTGGGGTTTAATGATGTAGGCGTGGCCTATGCGCTTTGGGGGGCAAAAGGTTTTAGTGGTGCACAAAGATCTAGTGTTTAGCATGGCCATTCATGAATGACCATTGCTCATTCAGTATGCCGACATGAAAATGCTTACAGCACCTGGTATTCCCAGGCGGTCTCCCATCCAAGTACTAACCAGGCCCGACCCTGCTTAGCTTCCGAGATCGGACGAGATCGGGCGTGTTCAGGGTGGTATGGCCGTAAGCAAAGGCAGCGGTGGCCGGTACGGCCCATATACAGCAGATGGCAGTAGCCAATGCGTTAATGAAAAGCTTACAGCACCTGGTGTTAGATTGTGAAGATTCCGGGGGGGTGCTTAAGAGTGGGTACCCGGGTTCGGATGGAGAGCCGGGTCGTGGGTTTAGCTGGCTTCGGGCCTGGCACCCCGGTGGGAGACCAGGGCTCCCTGGGTCCGAGTGGAGAGCAGGGCAAAAGGTACCCGGGTTCGGATGGAGAGCCGGGTCGTGGGTTTAGCTGGCTTCGGGCCTGGCACCCCGGTGGGGGCCCAAGGCTTCCTGGGTCCGAGTGGAGGGCCGGGCAAAACGACTTTCTGCTGTCCACACTTTGAAGATTTTACACTCGTGCCCCGGAAGTCACGTTAGAGGCTGGCCCAGGCCACCCCCTCCCCCTCCTGGGTGACAAGGCTCCCTGGGGCCGCGTGGAGAGCCAGGCAAAACGCCACATTGGGTGTTTTTCAGGTAGGGTAGGGCTCCTTTCCAGCACTATCCGCATGTTTTCAACACTTAATCAGGGGAGAGCGCGAACGCAGTCCCCCACTACCAGAAATTGTGCAGTCGAGATTCCCACATTTGGGGAATTCGCCCGGGTCAGCAAAGCACGGGGTGCAATGGCTGAGCCTCGCCGAGGATGAACCACCTTCATGATCATGGTGTCTACCCTGCCAGGTAAGTATGAGTTGTACATGCTGGCCATAGAGGAAAGCACTCAATCCACACACCAGTGCCCTGCCGGTCAGTCAACGACTAGTCCCCTCCACGTGGGCGTAACAATGGCCTCTTTGCGGTACCCAACAACCAAGTCTTAAAATTCCCCTTTAAGCACACACACAAGACACAGTGGCAGTATGTGAGCTTGCAGATATTAAGACTTTGACACATTTTGAGAACCTTCGATACTATTAGTTAAAGCGCTCACACCTATTTGCACTCAAGACAACCGAGCGCACCACCGTGCTCCATGTCATTTTCTTCAACGGCTGAGCTGGCCTTGTCCAATGGGCAAGGCCTTCCAAAAATATCCATAACTCATCAACGTCCCTCTCCACGGAAGTCTTTAGTAAAAGGCGAAAGGCTTATTCGTCATGAAGAGAGACCCGAGTAATTCTACCCGCTTGCCACAGCGGCCGGCAAAGCCTCTAGCCGCGCCGGTCAAGCGCTTAACGGCGCGCGTGCACGCACACACTTGGCGTGGGCAGCTCCGCAAAACAGCACATGCGTTATTTCACAGTCCGAGGTGGCCCTGTGCCCCCGCGGCTGGGTTTAAGGCGTCTTGGGTGGGTGGTTAAGAGCGGGTGTCCGGGTTGAAAGCGGGGCCTGTCGGATTGAGGGTGGGGTTTAATGATGTAGGCGTGGCCTATGCGCTTTGGGGGGCAAAAGGTTTTAGTGGTGCACAAAGATCTAGTGTTTAGCATGGCCATTCATGAATGACCATTGCTCATTCAGTATGCCGACATGAAAATGCTTACAGCACCTGGTATTCCCAGGCGGTCTCCCATCCAAGTACTAACCAGGCCCGACCCTGCTTAGCTTCCGAGATCGGACGAGATCGGGCGTGTTCAGGGTGGTATGGCCGTAAGCAAAGGCAGCGGTGGCCGGTACGGCCCATATACAGCAGATGGCAGTAGCCAATGCGTTAATGAAAAGCTTACAGCACCTGGTGTTAGATTGTGAAGATTCCGGGGGGGTGCTTAAGAGTGGGTACCCGGGTTCGGATGGAGAGCCGGGTCGTGGGTTTAGCTGGCTTCGGGCCTGGCACCCCGGTGGGAGACCAGGGCTCCCTGGGTCCGAGTGGAGAGCAGGGCAAAAGGTACCCGGGTTCGGATGGAGAGCCGGGTCGTGGGTTTAGCTGGCTTCGGGCCTGGCACCCCGGTGGGGGCCCAAGGCTTCCTGGGTCCGAGTGGAGGGCCGGGCAAAACGACTTTCTGCTGTCCACACTTTGAAGATTTTACACTCGTGCCCCGGAAGTCACGTTAGAGGCTGGCCCAGGCCACCCCCTCCCCCTCCTGGGTGACAAGGCTCCCCGGGGCCGCGTGGAGAGCCAGGCAAAACGCCACATTGGGTGTTTTTCAGGTAGGGTAGGGCTCCTTTCCAGCACTATCCGCATGTTTTCAACACTTAATCAGGGGAGAGCGCGAACGCAGTCCCCCACTACCAGAAATTGTGCAGTCGAGATTCCCACATTTGGGGAATTCGCCCGGGTCAGCAAAGCACGGGGTGCAATGGCTGAGCCTCGCCGAGGATGAACCACCTTCATGATCATGGTGTCTACCCTGCCAGGTAAGTATGAGTTGTACATGCTGGCCATAGAGGAAAGCACTCAATCCACACACCAGTGCCCTGCCGGTCAGTCAACGACTAGTCCCCTCCACGTGGGCGTAACAATGGCCTCTTTGCGGTACCCAACAACCAAGTCTTAAAATTCCCCTTTAAGCACACACACAAGACACAGTGGCAGTATGTGAGCTTGCAGATATTAAGACTTTGACACATTTTGAGAACCTTCGATACTATTAGTTAAAGCGCTCACACCTATTTGCACTCAAGACAACCGAGCGCACCACCGTGCTCCATGTCATTTTCTTCAACGGCTGAGCTGGCCTTGTCCAATGGGCAAGGCCTTCCAAAAATATCCATAACTCATCAACGTCCCTCTCCACGGAAGTCTTTAGTAAAAGGCGAAAGGCTTATTCGTCATGAAGAGAGACCCGAGTAATTCTACCCGCTTGCCACAGCGGCCGGCAAAGCCTCTAGCCGCGCCGGTCAAGCGCTTAACGGCGCGCGTGCACGCACACACTTGGCGTGGGCAGCTCCGCAAAACAGCACATGCGTTATTTCACAGTCCGAGGTGGCCCTGTGCCCCCGCGGCTGGGTTTAAGGCGTCTTGGGTGGGTGGTTAAGAGCGGGTGTCCGGGTTGAAAGCGGGGCCTGTCGGATTGAGGGTGGGGTTTAATGATGTAGGCGTGGCCTATGCGCTTTGGGGGGCAAAAGGTTTTAGTGGTGCACAAAGATCTAGTGTTTAGCATGGCCATTCATGAATGACCATTGCTCATTCAGTATGCCGACATGAAAATGCTTACAGCACCTGGTATTCCCAGGCGGTCTCCCATCCAAGTACTAACCAGGCCCGACCCTGCTTAGCTTCCGAGATCGGACGAGATCGGGCGTGTTCAGGGTGGTATGGCCGTAAGCAAAGGCAGCGGTGGCCGGTACGGCCCATATACAGCAGATGGCAGTAGCCAATGCGTTAATGAAAAGCTTACAGCACCTGGTGTTAGATTGTGAAGATTCCGGGGGGGTGCTTAAGAGTGGGTACCCGGGTTCGGATGGAGAGCCGGGTCGTGGGTTTAGCTGGCTTCGGGCCTGGCACCCCGGTGGGAGACCAGGGCTCCCTGGGTCCGAGTGGAGAGCAGGGCAAAAGGTACCCGGGTTCGGATGGAGAGCCGGGTCGTGGGTTTAGCTGGCTTCGGGCCTGGCACCCCGGTGGGGGCCCAAGGCTTCCTGGGTCCGAGTGGAGGGCCGGGCAAAACGACTTTCTGCTGTCCACACTTTGAAGATTTTACACTCGTGCCCCGGAAGTCACGTTAGAGGCTGGCCCAGGCCACCCCCTCCCCCTCCTGGGTGACAAGGCTCCCCGGGGCCGCGTGGAGAGCCAGGCAAAACGCCACATTGGGTGTTTTTCAGGTAGGGTAGGGCTCCTTTCCAGCACTATCCGCATGTTTTCAACACTTAATCAGGGGAGAGCGCGAACGCAGTCCCCCACTACCAGAAATTGTGCAGTCGAGATTCCCACATTTGGGGAATTCGCCCGGGTCAGCAAAGCACGGGGTGCAATGGCTGAGCCTCGCCGAGGATGAACCACCTTCATGATCATGGTGTCTACCCTGCCAGGTAAGTATGAGTTGTACATGCTGGCCATAGAGGAAAGCACTCAATCCACACACCAGTGCCCTGCCGGTCAGTCAACGACTAGTCCCCTCCACGTGGGCGTAACAATGGCCTCTTTGCGGTACCCAACAACCAAGTCTTAAAATTCCCCTTTAAGCACACACACAAGACACAGTGGCAGTATGTGAGCTTGCAGATATTAAGACTTTGACACATTTTGAGAACCTTCGATACTATTAGTTAAAGCGCTCACACCTATTTGCACTCAAGACAACCGAGCGCACCACCGTGCTCCATGTCATTTTCTTCAACAGCTGAGCTGGCCTTGTCCAATGGGCAAGGCCTTCCAAAAATATCCATAACTCATCAACGTCCCTCTCCACGGAAGTCTTTAGTAAAAGGCGAAAGGCTTATTCGTCATGAAGAGAGACCCGAGTAATTCTACCCGCTTGCCACAGCGGCCGGCAAAGCCTCTAGCCGCGCCGGTCAAGCGCTTAACGGCGCGCGTGCACGCACACACTTGGCGTGGGCAGCTCCACAAAACAGCACATGCGTTATTTCACAGTCCGAGGTGGCCCTGTGCCCCCGCGGCTGGGTTTAAGGCGTCTTGGGTGGGTGGTTAAGAGCGGGTGTCCGGGTTGAAAGCGGGGCCTGTCGGATTGAGGGTGGGGTTTAATGATGTAGGCGTGGCCTATGCGCTTTGGGGGGCAAAAGGTTTTAGTGGTGCACAAAGATCTAGTGTTTAGCATGGCCATTCATGAATGACCATTGCTCATTCAGTATGCCGACATGAAAATGCTTACAGCACCTGGTATTCCCAGGCGGTCTCCCATCCAAGTACTAACCAGGCCCGACCCTGCTTAGCTTCCGAGATCGGACGAGATCGGGCGTGTTCAGGGTGGTATGGCCGTAAGCAAAGGCAGCGGTGGCCGGTACGGCCCATATACAGCAGATGGCAGTAGCCAATGCGTTAATGAAAAGCTTACAGCACCTGGTGTTAGATTGTGAAGATTCCGGGGGGGTGCTTAAGAGTGGGTACCCGGGTTCGGATGGAGAGCCGGGTCGTGGGTTTAGCTGGCTTCGGGCCTGGCACCCCGGTGGGAGACCAGGGCTCCCTGGGTCCGAGTGGAGAGCAGGGCAAAAGGTACCCGGGTTCGGATGGAGAGCCGGGTCGTGGGTTTAGCTGGCTTCGGGCCTGGCACCCCGGTGGGGGCCCAAGGCTTCCTGGGTCCGAGTGGAGGGCCGGGCAAAACGACTTTCTGCTGTCCACACTTTGAAGATTTTACACTCGTGCCCCGGAAGTCACGTTAGAGGCTGGCCCAGGCCACCCCCTCCCCCTCCTGGGTGACAAGGCTCCCCGGGGCCGCGTGGAGAGCCAGGCAAAACGCCACATTGGGGGTTTTTCAGGTAGGGTAGGGCTCCTTTCCAGCACTATCCGCATGTTTTCAACACTTAATCAGGGGAGAGCGCGAACGCAGTCCCCCACTACCAGAAATTGTGCAGTCGAGATTCCCACATTTGGGGAATTCGCCCGGGTCAGCAAAGCACGGGGTGCAATGGCTGAGCCTCGCCGAGGATGAACCACCTTCATGATCATGGTGTCTACCCTGCCAGGTAAGTATGAGTTGTACATGCTGGCCATAGAGGAAAGCACTCAATCCACACACCAGTGCCCTGCCGGTCAGTCAACGACTAGTCCCCTCCACGTGGGCGTAACAATGGCCTCTTTGCGGTACCCAACAACCAAGTCTTAAAATTCCCCTTTAAGCACACACACAAGACACAGTGGCAGTATGTGAGCTTGCAGATATTAAGACTTTGACACATTTTGAGAACCTTCGATACTATTAGTTAAAGCGCTCACACCTATTTGCACTCAAGACAACCGAGCGCACCACCGTGCTCCATGTCATTTTCTTCAACGGCTGAGCTGGCCTTGTCCAATGGGCAAGGCCTTCCAAAAATATCCATAACTCATCAACGTCCCTCTCCACGGAAGTCTTTAGTAAAAGGCGAAAGGCTTATTCGTCATGAAGAGAGACCCGAGTAATTCTACCCGCTTGCCACAGCGGCCGGCAAAGCCTCTAGCCGCGCCGGTCAAGCGCTTAACGGCGCGCGTGCACGCACACACTTGGCGTGGGCAGCTCCGCAAAACAGCACATGCGTTATTTCACAGTCCGAGGTGGCCCTGTGCCCCCGCGGCTGGGTTTAAGGCGTCTTGGGTGGGTGGTTAAGAGCGGGTGTCCGGGTTGAAAGCGGGGCCTGTCGGATTGAGGGTGGGGTTTAATGATGTAGGCGTGGCCTATGCGCTTTGGGGGGCAAAAGGTTTTAGTGGTGCACAAAGATCTAGTGTTTAGCATGGCCATTCATGAATGACCATTGCTCATTCAGTATGCCGACATGAAAATGCTTACAGCACCTGGTATTCCCAGGCGGTCTCCCATCCAAGTACTAACCAGGCCCGACCCTGCTTAGCTTCCGAGATCGGACGAGATCGGGCGTGTTCAGGGTGGTATGGCCGTAAGCAAAGGCAGCGGTGGCCGGTACGGCCCATATACAGCAGATGGCAGTAGCCAATGCGTTAATGAAAAGCTTACAGCACCTGGTGTTAGATTGTGAAGATTCCGGGGGGGTGCTTAAGAGTGGGTACCCGGGTTCGGATGGAGAGCCGGGTCGTGGGTTTAGCTGGCTTCGGGCCTGGCACCCCGGTGGGAGACCAGGGCTCCCTGGGTCCGAGTGGAGAGCAGGGCAAAAGGTACCCGGGTTCGGATGGAGAGCCGGGTCGTGGGTTTAGCTGGCTTCGGGCCTGGCACCCCGGTGGGGGCCCAAGGCTTCCTGGGTCCGAGTGGAGGGCCGGGCAAAACGACTTTCTGCTGTCCACACTTTGAAGATTTTACACTCGTGCCCCGGAAGTCACGTTAGAGGCTGGCCCAGGCCACCCCCTCCCCCTCCTGGGTGACAAGGCTCCCCGGGGCCGCGTGGAGAGCCAGGCAAAACGCCACATTGGGGGTTTTTCAGGTAGGGTAGGGCTCCTTTCCAGCACTATCCGCATGTTTTCAACACTTAATCAGGGGAGAGCGCGAACGCAGTCCCCCACTACCAGAAATTGTGCAGTCGAGATTCCCACATTTGGGGAATTCGCCCGGGTCAGCAAAGCACGGGGTGCAATGGCTGAGCCTCGCCGAGGATGAACCACCTTCATGATCATGGTGTCTACCCTGCCAGGTAAGTATGAGTTGTACATGCTGGCCATAGAGGAAAGCACTCAATCCACACACCAGTGCCCTGCCGGTCAGTCAACGACTAGTCCCCTCCACGTGGGCGTAACAATGGCCTCTTTGCGGTACCCAACAACCAAGTCTTAAAATTCCCCTTTAAGCACACACACAAGACACAGTGGCAGTATGTGAGCTTGCAGATATTAAGACTTTGACACATTTTGAGAACCTTCGATACTATTAGTTAAAGCGCTCACACCTATTTGCACTCAAGACAACCGAGCGCACCACCGTGCTCCATGTCATTTTCTTCAACGGCTGAGCTGGCCTTGTCCAATGGGCAAGGCCTTCCAAAAATATCCATAACTCATCAACGTCCCTCTCCACGGAAGTCTTTAGTAAAAGGCGAAAGGCTTATTCGTCATGAAGAGAGACCCGAGTAATTCTACCCGCTTGCCACAGCGGCCGGCAAAGCCTCTAGCCGCGCCGGTCAAGCGCTTAACGGCGCGCGTGCACGCACACACTTGGCGTGGGCAGCTCCGCAAAACAGCACATGCGTTATTTCACAGTCCGAGGTGGCCCTGTGCCCCCGCGGCTGGGTTTAAGGCGTCTTGGGTGGGTGGTTAAGAGCGGGTGTCCGGGTTGAAAGCGGGGCCTGTCGGATTGAGGGTGGGGTTTAATGATGTAGGCGTGGCCTATGCGCTTTGGGGGGCAAAAAGTTTTAGTGGTGCACAAAGATCTAGTGTTTAGCATGGCCATTCATGAATGACCATTGCTCATTCAGTATGCCGACATGAAAATGCTTACAGCACCTGGTATTCCCAGGCGGTCTCCCATCCAAGTACTAACCAGGCCCGACCCTGCTTAGCTTCCGAGATCGGACGAGATCGGGCGTGTTCAGGGTGGTATGGCCGTAAGCAAGGGCAGCGGTGGCCGGTACGGCCCATATACAGCAGATGGCAGTAGCCAATGCGTTAATGAAAAGCTTACAGCACCTGGTGTTAGATTGTGAAGATTCCGGGGGGGTGCTTAAGAGTGGGTACCCGGGTTCGGATGGAGAGCCGGGTCGTGGGTTTAGCTGGCTTCGGGCCTGGCACCCCGGTGGGAGACCAGGGCTCCCTGGGTCCGAGTGGAGAGCAGGGCAAAAGGTACCCGGGTTCGGATGGAGAGCCGGGTCGTGGGTTTAGCTGGCTTCGGGCCTGGCACCCCGGTGGGGGCCCAAGGCTTCCTGGGTCCGAGTGGAGGGCCGGGCAAAACGACTTTCTGCTGTCCACACTTTGAAGATTATACACTCGTGCCCCGGAAGTCACGTTAGAGGCTGGCCCAGGCCACCCCCTCCCCCTCCTGGGTGACAAGGCTCCCCGGGGCCGCGTGGAGAGCCAGGCAAAACGCCACATTGGGTGTTTTTCAGGTAGGGTAGGGCTCCTTTCCAGCACTATCCGCATGTTTTCAACACTTAATCAGGGGAGAGCGCGAACGCAGTCCCCCACTACCAGAAATTGTGCAGTCGAGATTCCCACATTTGGGGAATTCGCCCGGGTCAGCAAAGCACGGGGTGCAATGGCTGAGCCTCGCCGAGGATGAACCACCTTCATGATCATGGTGTCTACCCTGCCAGGTAAGTATGAGTTGTACATGCTGGCCATAGAGGAAAGCACTCAATCCACACACCAGTGCCCTGCCGGTCAGTCAACGACTAGTCCCCTCCACGTGGGCGTAACAATGGCCTCTTTGCGGTACCCAACAACCAAGTCTTAAAATTCCCCTTTAAGCACACACACAAGACACAGTGGCAGTATGTGAGCTTGCAGATATTAAGACTTTGACACATTTTGAGAACCTTCGATACTATTAGTTAAAGCGCTCACACCTATTTGCACTCAAGACAACCGAGCGCACCACCGTGCTCCATGTCATTTTCTTCAACGGCTGAGCTGGCCTTGTCCAATGGGCAAGGCCTTCCAAAAATATCCATAACTCATCAACGTCCCTCTCCACGGAAGTCTTTAGTAAAAGGCGAAAGGCTTATTCGTCATGAAGAGAGACCCGAGTAATTCTACCCGCTTGCCACAGCGGCCGGCAAAGCCTCTAGCCGCGCCGGTCAAGCGCTTAACGGCGCGCGTGCACGCACACACTTGGCGTGGGCAGCTCCGCAAAACAGCACATGCGTTATTTCACAGTCCGAGGTGGCCCTGTGCCCCCGCGGCTGGGTTTAAGGCGTCTTGGGTGGGTGGTTAAGAGCGGGTGTCCGGGTTGAAAGCGGGGCCTGTCGGATTGAGGGTGGGGTTTAATGATGTAGGCGTGGCCTATGCGCTTTGGGGGGCAAAAGGTTTTAGTGGTGCACAAAGATCTAGTGTTTAGCATGGCCATTCATGAATGACCATTGCTCATTCAGTATGCCGACATGAAAATGCTTACAGCACCTGGTATTCCCAGGCGGTCTCCCATCCAAGTACTAACCAGGCCCGACCCTGCTTAGCTTCCGAGATCGGACGAGATCGGGCGTGTTCAGGGTGGTATGGCCGTAAGCAAAGGCAGCGGTGGCCGGTACGGCCCATATACAGCAGATGGCAGTAGCCAATGCGTTAATGAAAAGCTTACAGCACCTGGTGTTAGATTGTGAAGATTCCGGGGGGGTGCTTAAGAGTGGGTACCCGGGTTCGGATGGAGAGCCGGGTCGTGGGTTTAGCTGGCTTCGGGCCTGGCACCCCGGTGGGAGACCAGGGCTCCCTGGGTCCGAGTGGAGAGCAGGGCAAAAGGTACCCGGGTTCGGATGGAGAGCCGGGTCGTGGGTTTAGCTGGCTTCGGGCCTGGCACCCCGGTGGGGGCCCAAGGCTTCCTGGGTCCGAGTGGAGGGCCGGGCAAAACGACTTTCTGCTGTCCACACTTTGAAGATTTTACACTCGTGCCCCGGAAGTCACGTTAGAGGCTGGCCCAGGCCACCCCCTCCCCCTCCTGGGTGACAAGGCTCCCCGGGGCCGCGTGGAGAGCCAGGCAAAACGCCACATTGGGGGTTTTTCAGGTAGGGTAGGGCTCCTTTCCAGCACTATCCGCATGTTTTCAACACTTAATCAGGGGAGAGCGCGAACGCAGTCCCCCACTACCAGAAATTGTGCAGTCGAGATTCCCACATTTGGGGAATTCGCCCGGGTCAGCAAAGCACGGGGTGCAATGGCTGAGCCTCGCCGAGGATGAACCACCTTCATGATCATGGTGTCTACCCTGCCAGGTAAGTATGAGTTGTACATGCTGGCCATAGAGGAAAGCACTCAATCCACACACCAGTGCCCTGCCGGTCAGTCAACGACTAGTCCCCTCCACGTGGGCGTAACAATGGCCTCTTTGCGGTACCCAACAACCAAGTCTTAAAATTCCCCTTTAAGCACACACACAAGACACAGTGGCAGTATGTGAGCTTGCAGATATTAAGACTTTGACACATTTTGAGAACCTTCGATACTATTAGTTAAAGCGCTCACACCTATTTGCACTCAAGACAACCGAGCGCACCACCGTGCTCCATGTCATTTTCTTCAACGGCTGAGCTGGCCTTGTCCAATGGGCAAGGCCTTCCAAAAATATCCATAACTCATCAACGTCCCTCTCCACGGAAGTCTTTAGTAAAAGGCGAAAGGCTTATTCGTCATGAAGAGAGACCCGAGTAATTCTACCCGCTTGCCACAGCGGCCGGCAAAGCCTCTAGCCGCGCCGGTCAAGCGCTTAACGGCGCGCGTGCACGCACACACTTGGCGTGGGCAGCTCCGCAAAACAGCACATGCGTTATTTCACAGTCCGAGGTGGCCCTGTGCCCCCGCGGCTGGGTTTAAGGCGTCTTGGGTGGGTGGTTAAGAGCGGGTGTCCGGGTTGAAAGCGGGGCCTGTCGGATTGAGGGTGGGGTTTAATGATGTAGGCGTGGCCTATGCGCTTTGGGGGGCAAAAAGTTTTAGTGGTGCACAAAGATCTAGTGTTTAGCATGGCCATTCATGAATGACCATTGCTCATTCAGTATGCCGACATGAAAATGCTTACAGCACCTGGTATTCCCAGGCGGTCTCCCATCCAAGTACTAACCAGGCCCGACCCTGCTTAGCTTCCGAGATCGGACGAGATCGGGCGTGTTCAGGGTGGTATGGCCGTAAGCAAGGGCAGCGGTGGCCGGTACGGCCCATATACAGCAGATGGCAGTAGCCAATGCGTTAATGAAAAGCTTACAGCACCTGGTGTTAGATTGTGAAGATTCCGGGGGGGTGCTTAAGAGTGGGTACCCGGGTTCGGATGGAGAGCCGGGTCGTGGGTTTAGCTGGCTTCGGGCCTGGCACCCCGGTGGGAGACCAGGGCTCCCTGGGTCCGAGTGGAGAGCAGGGCAAAAGGTACCCGGGTTCGGATGGAGAGCCGGGTCGTGGGTTTAGCTGGCTTCGGGCCTGGCACCCCGGTGGGGGCCCAAGGCTTCCTGGGTCCGAGTGGAGGGCCGGGCAAAACGACTTTCTGCTGTCCACACTTTGAAGATTATACACTCGTGCCCCGGAAGTCACGTTAGAGGCTGGCCCAGGCCACCCCCTCCCCCTCCTGGGTGACAAGGCTCCCCGGGGCCGCGTGGAGAGCCAGGCAAAACGCCACATTGGGTGTTTTTCAGGTAGGGTAGGGCTCCTTTCCAGCACTATCCGCATGTTTTCAACACTTAATCAGGGGAGAGCGCGAACGCAGTCCCCCACTACCAGAAATTGTGCAGTCGAGATTCCCACATTTGGGGAATTCGCCCGGGTCAGCAAAGCACGGGGTGCAATGGCTGAGCCTCGCCGAGGATGAACCACCTTCATGATCATGGTGTCTACCCTGCCAGGTAAGTATGAGTTGTACATGCTGGCCATAGAGGAAAGCACTCAATCCACACACCAGTGCCCTGCCGGTCAGTCAACGACTAGTCCCCTCCACGTGGGCGTAACAATGGCCTCTTTGCGGTACCCAACAACCAAGTCTTAAAATTCCCCTTTAAGCACACACACAAGACACAGTGGCAGTATGTGAGCTTGCAGATATTAAGACTTTGACACATTTTGAGAACCTTCGATACTATTAGTTAAAGCGCTCACACCTATTTGCACTCAAGACAACCGAGCGCACCACCGTGCTCCATGTCATTTTCTTCAACGGCTGAGCTGGCCTTGTCCAATGGGCAAGGCCTTCCAAAAATATCCATAACTCATCAACGTCCCTCTCCACGGAAGTCTTTAGTAAAAGGCGAAAGGCTTATTCGTCATGAAGAGAGACCCGAGTAATTCTACCCACTTGCCACAGCGGCCGGCAAAGCCTCTAGCCGCGCCGGTCAAGCGCTTAACGGCGCGCGTGCACGCACACACTTGGCGTGGGCAGCTCCGCAAAACAGCACATGCGTTATTTCACAGTCCGAGGTGGCCCTGTGCCCCCGCGGCTGGGTTTAAGGCGTCTTGGGTGGGTGGTTAAGAGCGGGTGTCCGGGTTGAAAGCGGGGCCTGTCGGATTGAGGGTGGGGTTTAATGATGTAGGCGTGGCCTATGCGCTTTGGGGGGCAAAAGGTTTTAGTGGTGCACAAAGATCTAGTGTTTAGCATGGCCATTCATGAATGACCATTGCTCATTCAGTATGCCGACATGAAAATGCTTACAGCACCTGGTATTCCCAGGCGGTCTCCCATCCAAGTACTAACCAGGCCCGACCCTGCTTAGCTTCCGAGATCGGACGAGATCGGGCGTGTTCAGGGTGGTATGGCCGTAAGCAAAGGCAGCGGTGGCCGGTACGGCCCATATACAGCAGATGGCAGTAGCCAATGCGTTAATGAAAAGCTTACAGCACCTGGTGTTAGATTGTGAAGATTCCGGGGGGGTGCTTAAGAGTGGGTACCCGGGTTCGGATGGAGAGCCGGGTCGTGGGTTTAGCTGGCTTCGGGCCTGGCACCCCGGTGGGAGACCAGGGCTCCCTGGGTCCGAGTGGAGAGCAGGGCAAAAGGTACCCGGGTTCGGATGGAGAGCCGGGTCGTGGGTTTAGCTGGCTTCGGGCCTGGCACCCCGGTGGGGGCCCAAGGCTTCCTGGGTCCGAGTGGAGGGCCGGGCAAAACGACTTTCTGCTGTCCACACTTTGAAGATTTTACACTCGTGCCCCGGAAGTCACGTTAGAGGCTGGCCCAGGCCACCCCCTCCCCCTCCTGGGTGACAAGGCTCCCCGGGGCCGCGTGGAGAGCCAGGCAAAACGCCACATTGGGTGTTTTTCAGGTAGGGTAGGGCTCCTTTCCAGCACTATCCGCATGTTTTCAACACTTAATCAGGGGAGAGCGCGAACGCAGTCCCCCACTACCAGAAATTGTGCAGTCGAGATTCCCACATTTGGGGAATTCGCCCGGGTCAGCAAAGCACGGGGTGCAATGGCTGAGCCTCGCCGAGGATGAACCACTTTTAGACTCTTTATTTGATTCAGTCACAAATTTACAGGCATTTCAAAAACAAAACATGTTCAATTGTTCATAATATCATCCCAAGTAGCATGTCAATAATAAAATCACATAAATGTTTACATTTCATGTTCACAATGCATCTTTCAAAATGTCGAGTACAAACCCATTTCCCACTTTCCACAATTCTGTTAGTTCCCTGCTTTCAAATTCTGTTTTATCTTTGAGAATGTAATCTCGTGCTATAGTCACTGCAAGTTTTGCTACTGTCTCTGGTGGCATACTGAACTTCTTAAAAACAAGTACATTCCTGCATTTCCATATGGCTTCCTTTGTACTGTTAATAACTGCCCACCATCTTAACCATTTTGCACTGTCTTTACAATGTAGTTCGCCATACATGACATCGTTAACAGTGGGGTCCCTATAGAGGTCCTTCAACCAGGGCCTCAGGACTCCCCACACCCTCTGAGAATGCTGGCAGAACCAAAACAAATGACGTACATTCTCATCAACATTACAGTTCACTCTGGGGCATTTACTGCTTCTAGAGCACCTTCTCGCATGCAGAAAGGCTCTGGTGGGCAGGCAGTTATGCACTGCACTCCAGGCCACATCCTTTTGCACATTCAACAGGTATTTTGAATTAACATTTTTCCAGACTTGAACACATTCCGTTCCAATTAAGATGCCAACTGGCACAAGTCTGGTTGTTTGTGGTGACAGTCTCATTTCCACCATACCCCTGTTCACCTTGCCTATTGAATTTCCACCCCAAAAACCAGACTTAAACAGTGTAATTGCCTTCTCATAAACTTGTGGTCTAGTTTCTGCATGCGGTGTGTCTAGTGGTAATCTTTTCCCTAATCTGCTCAAAATTGTTTGCCCCACCCAAAACTTTGCGAAATAAGACCATAGACTTGTATTACTGTCCATTAAAACAGAGTTCATAATAGGGGTTAAAAACAAGGCTTCTAGCTTTGTACCAAGCTCTGGCACTGCTTTCCCCCCCTTTTCGTTGGGTCGGTACATGATTTCCCTTTTGACTCTCTCCTGCTGAGAACCCCATACAAATTGGAACACTGCCCTTCTTAGTGCTGTAAGGAATTCCCTAGGCACCGGTAGGGTGGCAGCCAGATATGTTAGGGAGGCATAGATTTCAGCTTTGATCACCAGGACTTTGCCTGTCATGGTGAGCTCTCTATCTTCCCATCTTAACAATTTTCCTTTTATAATTGGGAGTCTGGACTCCCAATTTACCTTTGTCATATCCTTTCCAATCTCAATTCCCAAAACTTTGATTCTTTCTGTTTGCTCTTTTAGGCCCAAATCTAACTTGTTCTCATGCCAATTTATGTACAAGCATTCGCTTTTAGCTCTATTGAGCTTGGCCCCTGATGCTCTGGAAAAACAGTCACTCCACCCAAGGGCCTTGACCACTGAGCTGTTATCTTTACATATGATATTCATGTCATCCATGTACAGGGTCAGCTTGGCCTCCCTGCCCCTGCTGCCTGGAACAAGAAGACCTCGGATGGAGTGATCTTGGCGTATGGCACAAGCCAGAGGCTCGATGGCCAAGATGAAAAGGACCACGGACAGTGGGCACCCTTGTCTGACCCCTGACTGTACCTTGAAGGTGTTTGTGCTATTACCATTTATTACCACTCTACTAATGCACTCATTGTACAATAGGTCTATCCAGGCCCTTATTTTAGGTCCAAAACCAAAAGCCACCATCACCTCCTTTAGATATGCATGGTTGATCCGGTCAAAAGCCTTTTCTAGGTCAAGACCGGCTATACAGAGGGGGACCCTACGATCAACTGCATAAAGAAAGGAGTCTCTAACCAAGGCAAGGCTATCACCCATGGACCTCCCCGGTATCACACAAGTCTGCTCCTCTCCCACCACTTGTCCTGCCACCTCCTGTAGCCTGAAAAAGAGGGCCTTTGCCAGAATTTTACGATCTACACCCAACAATGTCAGTGGTCTCCAATTTTGTAGATTATTCTTCTCACCCTTTTTAAATAACAATGAAATTATGCCTTCCCTCAGGGATGGTGGGAGTTTACCCATGTGGAGGCTCTCATTATACACTTCCAAAAGGGGGCCCTTTATTTCTTCCCAAAAGGTAGTGTAAAACTCCTTAGGCAGGCCATCAGCTCCCGGTGCCTTATTGTCCTGCATGCTCTTCACAGCCTTAGTCAGTTCATTTATTGTTAGATCAATCTCCAACAACTCATTAAAATCATTTACATTTTTATCTACCTTTGACAGGAGTCTATCTAAAGACCCTCTATCTAGGTCTTCTCCATTATAGAGGTCTGAGTAAAAGCTCTGTACACAGGCAAGTATTTCTTTTGTTTCTTTCTTTTCATCACCATCTTTATCTTTTATTGCTTCCATTACATTTCTCGGACGGGCTAACTTTCTAAAAAAATATCTTGTACACTTTTCATTTTCCTCCATATGTTGTACTCTACTGCGTGTCAATAGTCCACGACTAGCCTCTGTGGATAGTCGTAGCATTTCACGCTTTAAATTTGCTATTTCTTCTGAAACATTGAAGCCTGAATGTGCCATTGTATATAGCCGCTGTAGCTTGGCTTGCTGCTTTTTTAGCCTAAATCGTTTGTTTTTTGCTGTTTTTTTACCCACCTCTATGAAAAAACCTTTGATTCTCCCCTTCAAGTCCTCCCACCATTCACCCATATTGTCAAAGGCAAACTGTAAGGAAGACCACTGCTTCAGTTTCTCTTTTAGTCTGCTGACCATATTTTTGTCTTGGAGCAAGGAAGTATTTAACTTCCATGACCCTTTCCCTTTTTCCATTTTTCCTTTCAGAACAAAAGTACATTCAATTTTTTGATGGTCTGAAAAGAAGACAGGTGTAGCTGAGGCCTTTGTGACCTGTAAACCTTGTGAAGTAAGTAGGAAGTCTATCCTTGAATGGGTTCTGCCATTTGTCCATGTGTATCCCGGCCTCCTGGGATTTATGGCACGATAAGTGTCAGTCAATTTGAAATCCTTCACAATGTTTTTCAGTGTCTCTGAACTAGAGTCCAACCTGACTGTACTGGTGGTTAACCTGTCCTTGCTGTCTAACAAACAGTTAAAATCACCTCCTAAGACCACCTCCTTACCACACACCAAGAGAGGCTGTATGGCCCTTAAGGTCTCTAGGCGATCTTGCAGATCTACTGGACAGTACACATTTATAATCCTCAACCTGGTATTGTTCAGTTCCACATCCACACATAATACCCTCCCATGAATGACATGCTGGACACTCTGTATGTTTACTCCCCAACCTTTAAACAATATGGCCACCCCTGATGACCTGTTGTTGTTATCCCCTGACCATACTGATTGGCCCCAAGTCCATCTCTCCTCATAGATCTTATAGTTGTCTCTGTAAGGAATATTACACTCCTGTAATAGGAATATGTCACTACTTTCGGCCTGCAGGAAGTTGAATGCTGTTAAGCATTTAACAGGGTCGTTCAGGCCTCTAGTGTTGAGGGATGCAATAGATGTAGTAGCCATAATTATACATTGGGAGGGGATCTAAAAACGTAGGGGGGCAGGGTCGGGGGGTCAAACACTAGGGGAGGCGGTGCCATCTCTTCCCTTACGTCTTTTCTTGCTCGACTTTTGTTTTTGCCAAATTCCCTCCTCCCCCGCCGCCTTCATTTGAGTGACGGTGGAGAAGTCATTTAGGCTCTGTGCATCCAGGAAGGAAACAGAAGTGGAAGAAGGGGATGGCCATACCTGGGGATCGGAGACAATTGACTCTTCCGTTGAGTCCTGGTTCGGGCGCTTCTGGGATTCAGGCTGTGGGTGATTTGTGCAGCCTGGAACCAGATGCATAGGCTGGGGAGGTCCTCCGTCACCCTCGGATCTACCACTCAGCTTGTTGGAATCGGGGAGACCCTCGAGGGTTGCTGGGATCTCCGCCATCAGGTTGTCGAGGAGGTCTCTGCAGTCACTGGAGCAGATTGTGGTGGAGTTTGCCAGCCGCTCCGGGAGGTCCAAAAGGATCTCCTGGCTGGTGTCGTCGTCCTCATCCGGGGGGTTGCTCCAGTCCAGCATTCCACTCTCTCCAGGTAGGTCACTCTCGCCGGGGTGCCCGCTCTCGCCGGGTTGCTCGGTGGCCTCCGCTGCCGCTGATGCTGGGGATCGAGCGCTGGCTGTGGGGGGCTCTCCATGATCGTCCTGGGCTGGCTCAGCTGGCTCAGCTGGCTGGTTGTTGGAAGCTCTCCCTTCCTGCTGAGCTGTCCCTTCCTGTTGAGCTTGTTGTCCTGGAGCACGGTCTGTAGCATGGTCTTCCTCGTCATCTGAGTGCAGCAAATCTGGCTCTGACTGCCTGATTTTGTTGGCGTACGACTTCGGGCATGTCCTGAAGGTGTGGGTGGAGGACCCACAGAGGTTGCACCTCATTGGCTGGTCACAGTCCCTCGTTGTATGCCTGGCCGTTTTGCAGTTCTTGCAGTAGTTGTTCGTGCAGTCGGCCGCTAGGTGGCCCAGTGAGCCGCACTTTCTACAAGTTTTGGGCTGGCCTTGGTAGAAGACGTTGCCTCTCATTCTCCCCAGCTGGATGGTTGATGGGAGGTGTTGCAGTAGGCCACTTCTCAAGTCTCTCCTTAGTTTGACGTAATAACGCCGCGCACCTGTACGGATGCCGTCCTGGTCCCTCAGTTCCATGCCTCTCTGCACGTCACATTTGAATTTCAACCACGTTTCTATATCGGCAGTTGTGACATTTTCAGAATACATTAACACTGTCACTGTTTTTGCATCTCTCTCCGAGAGTGGAATGAGTCTGATGTTCTGCAACCTCGGGTTGTTCTCTTTTCTCTGACGAAATCGGTCAACACACTGCTCAAAAAATCCAAACGTGCCAAAGATGACTTCAAATACCTTCTTTCCTGGGAGAGCGAAGATATAATCCAGCTGTTGTGCTGAAAATCCAAGTTCAGCCTGCAATACATTCCTTGAGAACTGCAAACGATCCATCTCGAGCTCGCCCTGTAGCTCAAATCTGACAGCATTGCGTCTACTCTGGGTTTGCGTTGAAGCCATTTTTGTGGTCGACGCCGAAGGATTCTGCCACGAGTCTGGCTCCTCCGTACTGCAATGGCAAGCAACTACCACCGGACTTCTTTATCTTTGCCCCATACACCGCTCGGCCAGATAAATCAATGTTTAAGTACTGTGGCGGGTGAACCTTCGTGATCATGGTGTCTACCCTGCCAGGTAAGTATGAGTTGTACATGCTGGCCATAGAGGAAAGCACTCAATCCACACACCAGTGCCCTGCCGGTCAGTCAACGACTAGTCCCCTCCACGTGGGCGTAACAATGGCCTCTTTGCGGTACCCAACAACCAAGTCTTAAAATTCCCCTTTAAGCACACACACAAGACACAGTGGCAGTATGTGAGCTTGCAGATATTAAGACTTTGACACATTTTGAGAACCTTCGATACTATTAGTTAAAGCGCTCACACCTATTTGCACTCAAGACAACCGAGCGCACCACCGTGCTCCATGTCATTTTCTTCAACAGCTGAGCTGGCCTTGTCCAATGGGCAAGGCCTTCCAAAAATATCCATAACTCATCAACGTCCCTCTCCACGGAAGTCTTTAGTAAAAGGCGAAAGGCTTATTCGTCATGAAGAGAGACCCGAGTAATTCTACCCGCTTGCCACAGCGGCCGGCAAAGCCTCTAGCCGCGCCGGTCAAGCGCTTAACGGCGCGCGTGCACGCACACACTTGGCGTGGGCAGCTCCGCAAAACAGCACATGCGTTATTTCACAGTCCGAGGTGGCCCTGTGCCCCCGCGGCTGGGTTTAAGGCGTCTTGGGTGGGTGGTTAAGAGCGGGTGTCCGGGTTGAAAGCGGGGCCTGTCGGATTGAGGGTGGGGTTTAATGATGTAGGCGTGGCCTATGCGCTTTGGGGGGCAAAAAGTTGTAGTGGTGCACAAAGATCTAGTGTTTAGCATGGCCATTCATGAATGACCATTGCTCATTCAGTATGCCGACATGAAAATGCTTACAGCACCTGGTATTCCCAGGCGGTCTCCCATCCAAGTACTAACCAGGCCCGACCCTGCTTAGCTTCCGAGATCGGACGAGATCGGGCGTGTTCAGGGTGGTATGGCCGTAAGCAAGGGCAGCGGTGGCCGGTACGGCCCATATACAGCAGATGGCAGTAGCCAATGCGTTAATGAAAAGCTTACAGCACCTGGTGTTAGATTGTGAAGATTCCGGGGGGGTGCTTAAGAGTGGGTACCCGGGTTCGGATGGAGAGCCGGGTCGTGGGTTTAGCTGGCTTCGGGCCTGGCACCCCGGTGGGAGACCAGGGCTCCCTGGGTCCGAGTGGAGAGCAGGGCAAAAGGTACCCGGGTTCGGATGGAGAGCCGGGTCGTGGGTTTAGCTGGCTTCGGGCCTGGCACCCCGGTGGGGGCCCAAGGCTTCCTGGGTCCGAGTGGAGGGCCGGGCAAAACGACTTTCTGCTGTCCACACTTTGAAGATTATACACTCGTGCCCCGGAAGTCACGTTAGAGGCTGGCCCAGGCCACCCCCTCCCCCTCCTGGGTGACAAGGCTCCCCGGGGCCGCGTGGAGAGCCAGGCAAAACGCCACATTGGGTGTTTTTCAGGTAGGGTAGGGCTCCTTTCCAGCACTATCCGCATGTTTTCAACACTTAATCAGGGGAGAGCGCGAACGCAGTCCCCCACTACCAGAAATTGTGCAGTCGAGATTCCCACATTTGGGGAATTCGCCCGGGTCAGCAAAGCACGGGGTGCAATGGCTGAGCCTCGCCGAGGATGAACCACCTTCATGATCATGGTGTCTACCCTGCCAGGTAAGTATGAGTTGTACATGCTGGCCATAGAGGAAAGCACTCAATCCACACACCAGTGCCCTGCCGGTCAGTCAACGACTAGTCCCCTCCACGTGGGCGTAACAATGGCCTCTTTGCGGTACCCAACAACCAAGTCTTAAAATTCCCCTTTAAGCACACACACAAGACACAGTGGCAGTATGTGAGCTTGCAGATATTAAGACTTTGACACATTTTGAGAACCTTCGATACTATTAGTTAAAGCGCTCACACCTATTTGCACTCAAGACAACCGAGCGCACCACCGTGCTCCATGTCATTTTCTTCAACGGCTGAGCTGGCCTTGTCCAATGGGCAAGGCCTTCCAAAAATATCCATAACTCATCAACGTCCCTCTCCACGGAAGTCTTTAGTAAAAGGCGAAAGGCTTATTCGTCATGAAGAGAGACCCGAGTAATTCTACCCGCTTGCCACAGCGGCCGGCAAAGCCTCTAGCCGCGCCGGTCAAGCGCTTAACGGCGCGCGTGCACGCACACACTTGGCGTGGGCAGCTCCGCAAAACAGCACATGCGTTATTTCACAGTCCGAGGTGGCCCTGTGCCCCCGCGGCTGGGTTTAAGGCGTCTTGGGTGGGTGGTTAAGAGCGGGTGTCCGGGTTGAAAGCGGGGCCTGTCGGATTGAGGGTGGGGTTTAATGATGTAGGCGTGGCCTATGCGCTTTGGGGGGCAAAAGGTTTTAGTGGTGCACAAAGATCTAGTGTTTAGCATGGCCATTCATGAATGACCATTGCTCATTCAGTATGCCGACATGAAAATGCTTACAGCACCTGGTATTCCCAGGCGGTCTCCCATCCAAGTACTAACCAGGCCCGACCCTGCTTAGCTTCCAAGATCGGACGAGATCGGGCGTGTTCAGGGTGGTATGGCCGTAAGCAAAGGCAGCGGTGGCCGGTACGGCCCATATACAGCAGATGGCAGTAGCCAATGCGTTAATGAAAAGCTTACAGCACCTGGTGTTAGATTGTGAAGATTCCGGGGGGGTGCTTAAGAGTGGGTACCCGGGTTCGGATGGAGAGCCGGGTCGTGGGTTTAGCTGGCTTCGGGCCTGGCACCCCGGTGGGAGACCAGGGCTCCCTGGGTCCGAGTGGAGAGCAGGGCAAAAGGTACCCGGGTTCAGATGGAGAGCCGGGTCGTGGGTTTAGCTGGCTTCGGGCCTGGCACCCCGGTGGGGGCCCAAGGCTTCCTGGGTCCGAGTGGAGGGCCGGGCAAAACGACTTTCTGCTGTCCACACTTTGAAGATTTTACACTCGTGCCCCGGAAGTCACGTTAGAGGCTGGCCCAGGCCACCCCCTCCCCCTCCTGGGTGACAAGGCTCCCCGGGGCCGCGTGGAGAGCCAGGCAAAACGCTACATTGGGTGTTTTTCAGGTAGGGTAGGGCTCCTTTCCAGCACTATCCGCATGTTTTCAACACTTAATCAGGGGAGAGCGCGAACGCAGTCCCCCACTACCAGAAATTGTGCAGTCGAGATTCCCACATTTGGGGAATTCGCCCGGGTCAGCAAAGCACGGGGTGCAATGGCTGAGCCTCGCCGAGGATGAACCACCTTCATGATCATGGTGTCTACCCTGCCAGGTAAGTATGAGTTGTACATGCTGGCCATAGAGGAAAGCACTCAATCCACACACCAGTGCCCTGCCGGTCAGTCAACGACTAGTCCCCTCCACGTGGGCGTAACCATGGCCTCTTTGCGGTACCCAACAACCAAGTCTTAAAATTCCCCTTTAAGCACACACACAAGACACAGTGGCAGTATGTGAGCTTGCAGATATTAAGACTTTGACACATTTTGAGAACCTTCGATACTATTAGTTAAAGCGCTCACACCTATTTGCACTCAAGACAACCGAGCGCACCACCGTGCTCCATGTCATTTTCTTCAACGGCTGAGCTGGCCTTGTCCAATGGGCAAGGCCTTCCAAAAATATCCATAACTCATCAACGTCCCTCTCCACGGAAGTCTTTAGTAAAAGGCGAAAGGCTTATTCGTCATGAAGAGAGACCCGAGTAATTCTACCCGCTTGCCACAGCGGCCGGGAAAGCCTCTAGCCGCGCCGGTCAAGCGCTTAACGGCGCGCGTGCACGCACACACTTGGCGTGGGCAGCTCCGCAAAACAGCACATGCGTTATTTCACAGTCCGAGGTGGCCCTGTGCCCCCGCGGCTGGGTTTAAGGCGTCTTGGGTGGGTGGTTAAGAGCGGGTGTCCGGGTTGAAAGCAGGGCCTGTCGGATTGAGGGTGGGGTTTAATGATGTAGGCGTGGCCTATGCGCTTTGGGGGGCAAAAGGTTTTAGTGGTGCACAAAGATCTAGTGTTTAGCATGGCCATTCATGAATGACCATTGCTCATTCAGTATGCCGACATGAAAATGCTTACAGCACCTGGTATTCCCAGGCGGTCTCCCATCCAAGTACTAACCAGGCCCGACCCTGCTTAGCTTCCGAGATCGGACGAGATCGGGCGTGTTCAGGGTGGTATGGCCGTAAGCAAGGGCAGCGGTGGCCGGTACGGCCCATATACAGCAGATGGCAGTAGCCAATGCGTTAATGAAAAGCTTACAGCACCTGGTGTTAGATTGTGAAGATTCCGGGGGGGTGCTTAAGAGTGGGTACCCGGGTTCGGATGGAGAGCCGGGTCGTGGGTTTAGCTGGCTTCGGGCCTGGCACCCCGGTGGGAGACCAGGGCTCCCTGGGTCCGAGTGGAGAGCAGGGCAAAAGGTACCCGGGTTCGGATGGAGAGCCGGGTCGTGGGTTTAGCTGGCTTCGGGCCTGGCACCCCGGTGGGGGCCCAAGGCTTCCTGGGTCCGAGTGGAGGGCCGGGCAAAACGACTTTCTGCTGTCCACACTTTGAAGATTATACACTCGTGCCCCGGAAGTCACGTTAGAGGCTGGCCCAGGCCACCCCCTCCCCCTCCTGGGTGACAAGGCTCCCCGGGGCCGCGTGGAGAGCCAGGCAAAACGCCACATTGGGTGTTTTTCAGGTAGGGTAGGGCTCCTTTCCAGCACTATCCGCATGTTTTCAACACTTAATCAGGGGAGAGCGCGAACGCAGTCCCCCACTACCAGAAATTGTGCAGTCGAGATTCCCACATTTGGGGAATTCGCCCGGGTCAGCAAAGCACGGGGTGCAATGGCTGAGCCTCGCCGAGGATGAACCACCTTCATGATCATGGTGTCTACCCTGCCAGGTAAGTATGAGTTGTACATGCTGGCCATAGAGGAAAGCACTCAATCCACACACCAGTGCCCTGCCGGTCAGTCAACGACTAGTCCCCTCCACGTGGGCGTAACAATGGCCTCTTTGCGGTACCCAACAACCAAGTCTTAAAATTCCCCTTTAAGCACACACACAAGACACAGTGGCAGTATGTGAGCTTGCAGATATTAAGACTTTGACACATTTTGAGAACCTTCGATACTATTAGTTAAAGCGCTCACACCTATTTGCACTCAAGACAACCGAGCGCACCACCGTGCTCCATGTCATTTTCTTCAACGGCTGAGCTGGCCTTGTCCAATGGGCAAGGCCTTCCAAAAATATCCATAACTCATCAACGTCCCTCTCCACGGAAGTCTTTAGTAAAAGGCGAAAGGCTTATTCGTCATGAAGAGAGACCCGAGTAATTCTACCCGCTTGCCACAGCGGCCGGCAAAGCCTCTAGCCGCGCCGGTCAAGCGCTTAACGGCGCGCGTGCACGCACACACTTGGCGTGGGCAGCTCCGCAAAACAGCACATGCGTTATTTCACAGTCCGAGGTGGCCCTGTGCCCCCGCGGCTGGGTTTAAGGCGTCTTGGGTGGGTGGTTAAGAGCGGGTGTCCGGGTTGAAAGCGGGGCCTGTCGGATTGAGGGTGGGGTTTAATGATGTAGGCGTGGCCTATGCGCTTTGGGGGGCAAAAGGTTTTAGTGGTGCACAAAGATCTAGTGTTTAGCATGGCCATTCATGAATGACCATTGCTCATTCAGTATGCCGACATGAAAATGCTTACAGCACCTGGTATTCCCAGGCGGTCTCCCATCCAAGTACTAACCAGGCCCGACCCTGCTTAGCTTCCGAGATCGGACGAGATCGGGCGTGTTCAGGGTGGTATGGCCGTAAGCAAAGGCAGCGGTGGCCGGTACGGCCCATATACAGCAGATGGCAGTAGCCAATGCGTTAATGAAAAGCTTACAGCACCTGGTGTTAGATTGTGAAGATTCCGGGGGGGTGCTTAAGAGTGGGTACCCGGGTTCGGATGGAGAGCCGGGTCGTGGGTTTAGCTGGCTTCGGGCCTGGCACCCCGGTGGGAGACCAGGGCTCCCTGGGTCCGAGTGGAGAGCAGGGCAAAAGGTACCCGGGTTCGGATGGAGAGCCGGGTCGTGGGTTTAGCTGGCTTCGGGCCTGGCACCCCGGTGGGGGCCCAAGGCTTCCTGGGTCCGAGTGGAGGGCCGGGCAAAACGACTTTCTGCTGTCCACACTTTGAAGATTTTACACTCGTGCCCCGGAAGTCACGTTAGAGGCTGGCCCAGGCCACCCCCTCCCCCTCCTGGGTGACAAGGCTCCCCGGGGCCGCGTGGAGAGCCAGGCAAAACGCCACATTGGGTGTTTTTCAGGTAGGGTAGGGCTCCTTTCCAGCACTATCCGCATGTTTTCAACACTTAATCAGGGGAGAGCGCGAACGCAGTCCCCCACTACCAGAAATTGTGCAGTCGAGATTCCCACATTTGGGGAATTCGCCCGGGTCAGCAAAGCACGGGGTGCAATGGCTGAGCCTCGCCGAGGATGAACCACCTTCATGATCATGGTGTCTACCCTGCCAGGTAAGTATGAGTTGTACATGCTGGCCATAGAGGAAAGCACTCAATCCACACACCAGTGCCCTGCCGGTCAGTCAACGACTAGTCCCCTCCACGTGGGCGTAACAATGGCCTCTTTGCGGTACCCAACAACCAAGTCTTAAAATTCCCCTTTAAGCACACACACAAGACACAGTGGCAGTATGTGAGCTTGCAGATATTAAGACTTTGACACATTTTGAGAACCTTCGATACTATTAGTTAAAGCGCTCACACCTATTTGCACTCAAGACAACCGAGCGCACCACCGTGCTCCATGTCATTTTCTTCAACGGCTGAGCTGGCCTTGTCCAATGGGCAAGGCCTTCCAAAAATATCCATAACTCATCAACGTCCCTCTCCACGGAAGTCTTTAGTAAAAGGCGAAAGGCTTATTCGTCATGAAGAGAGACCCGAGTAATTCTACCCGCTTGCCACAGCGGCCGGCAAAGCCTCTAGCCGCGCCGGTCAAGCGCTTAACGGCGCGCGTGCACGCACACACTTGGCGTGGGCAGCTCCGCAAAACAGCACATGCGTTATTTCACAGTCCGAGGTGGCCCTGTGCCCCCGCGGCTGGGTTTAAGGCGTCTTGGGTGGGTGGTTAAGAGCGGGTGTCCGGGTTGAAAGCGGGGCCTGTCGGATCGAGGGTGGGGTTTAATGATGTAGGCGTGGCCTATGCGCTTTGGGGGGCAAAAAGTTTTAGTGGTGCACAAAGATCTAGTGTTTAGCATGGCCATTCATGAATGACCATTGCTCATTCAGTATGCCGACATGAAAATGCTTACAGCACCTGGTATTCCCAGGCGGTCTCCCATCCAAGTACTAACCAGGCCCGACCCTGCTTAGCTTCCGAGATCGGACGAGATCGGGCGTGTTCAGGGTGGTATGGCCGTAAGCAAAGGCAGCGGTGGCCGGTACGGCCCATATACAGCAGATGGCAGTAGCCAATGCGTTAATGAAAAGCTTACAGCACCTGGTGTTAGATTGTGAAGATTCCGGGGGGGTGCTTAAGAGTGGGTACCCGGGTTCGGATGGAGAGCCGGGTCGTGGGTTTAGCTGGCTTCGGGCCTGGCACCCCGGTGGGAGACCAGGGCTCCCTGGGTCCGAGTGGAGAGCAGGGCAAAAGGTACCCGGGTTCGGATGGAGAGCCGGGTCGTGGGTTTAGCTGGCTTCGGGCCTGGCACCCCGGTGGGGGCCCAAGGCTTCCTGGGTCCGAGTGGAGGGCCGGGCAAAACGACTTTCTGCTGTCCACACTTTGAAGATTTTACACTCGTGCCCCGGAAGTCACGTTAGAGGCTGGCCCAGGCCACCCCCTCCCCCTCCTGGGTGACAAGGCTCCCCGGGGCCGCGTGGAGAGCCAGGCAAAACGCCACATTGGGTGTTTTTCAGGTAGGGTAGGGCTCCTTTCCAGCACTATCCGCATGTTTTCAACACTTAATCAGGGGAGAGCGCGAACGCAGTCCCCCACTACCAGAAATTGTGCAGTCGAGATTCCCACATTTTGGGAATTCGCCCGGGTCAGCAAAGCACGGCGTGCAATGGCTGAGCCTCGCCGAGGATGAACCACCTTCATGATCATGGTGTCTACCCTGCCAGGTAAGTATGAGTTGTACATGCTGGCCATAGAGGAAAGCACTCAATCCACACACCAGTGCCCTGCCGGTCAGTCAACGACTAGTCCCCTCCACGTGGGCGTAACAATGGCCTCTTTGCGGTACCCAACAACCAAGTCTTAAAATTCCCCTTTAAGCACACACACAAGACACAGTGGCAGTATGTGAGCTTGCAGATATTAAGACTTTGACACATTTTGAGAACCTTCGATACTATTAGTTAAAGCGCTCACACCTATTTGCACTCAAGACAACCGAGCGCACCACCGTGCTCCATGTCATTTTCTTCAACGGCTGAGCTGGCCTTGTCCAATGGGCAAGGCCTTCCAAAAATATCCATAACTCATCAACGTCCCTCTCCACGGAAGTCTTTAGTAAAAGGCGAAAGGCTTATTCGTCATGAAGAGAGACCCGAGTAATTCTACCCGCTTGCCACAGCGGCCGGCAAAGCCTCTAGCCGCGCCGGTCAAGCGCTTAACGGCGCGCGTGCACGCACACACTTGGCGTGGGCAGCTCCGCAAAACAGCACATGCGTTATTTCACAGTCCGAGGTGGCCCTGTGCCCCCGCGGCTGGGTTTAAGGCGCCTTGGGTGGGTGGTTAAGAGCGGGTGTCCGGGTTGAAAGCGGGGCCTGTCGGATCGAGGGTGGGGTTTAATGATGTAGGCGTGGCCTATGCGCTTTGGGGGGCAAAAAGTTTTAGTGGTGCACAAAGATCTAGTGTTTAGCATGGCCATTCATGAATGACCATTGCTCATTCAGTATGCCGACATGAAAATGCTTACAGCACCTGGTATTCCCAGGCGGTCTCCCATCCAAGTACTAACCAGGCCCGACCCTGCTTAGCTTCCGAGATCGGACGAGATCGGGCGTGTTCAGGGTGGTATGGCCGTAAGCAAAGGCAGCGGTGGCCGGTACGGCCCATATACAGCAGATGGCAGTAGCCAATGCGTTAATGAAAAGCTTACAGCACCTGGTGTTAGATTGTGAAGATTCCGGGGGGGTGCTTAAGAGTGGGTACCCGGGTTCGGATGGAGAGCCGGGTCGTGGGTTTAGCTGGCTTCGGGCCTGGCACTCCGGTGGGAGACCAGGGCTCCCTGGGTCCGAGTGGAGAGCAGGGCAAAAGGTACCCGGGTTCGGATGGAGAGCCGGGTCGTGGGTTTAGCTGGCTTCGGGCCTGGCACCCCGGTGGGGGCCCAAGGCTTCCTGGGTCCGAGTGGAGGGCCGGGCAAAACGACTTTCTGCTGTCCACACTTTGAAGATTTTACACTCGTGCCCCGGAAGTCACGTTAGAGGCTGGCCCAGGCCACCCCCTCCCCCTCCTGGGTGACAAGGCTCCCCGGGGCCGCGTGGAGAGCCAGGCAAAACGCCACATTGGGTGTTTTTCAGGTAGGGTAGGGCTCCTTTCCAGCACTATCCGCATGTTTTCAACACTTAATCAGGGGAGAGCGCGAACGCAGTCCCCCACTACCAGAAATTGTGCAGTCGAGATTCCCACATTTGGGGAATTCGCCCGGGTCAGCAAAGCACGGGGTGCAATGGCTGAGCCTCGCCGAGGATGAACCACCTTCATGATCATGGTGTCTACCCTGCCAGGTAAGTATGAGTTGTACATGCTGGCCATAGAGGAAAGCACTCAATCCACACACCAGTGCCCTGCCGGTCAGTCAACGACTAGTCCCCTCCACGTGGGCGTAACAATGGCCTCTTTGCGGTACCCAACAACCAAGTCTTAAAATTCCCCTTTAAGCACACACACAAGACACAGTGGCAGTATGTGAGCTTGCAGATATTAAGACTTTGACACATTTTGAGAACCTTCGATACTATTAGTTAAAGCGCTCACACCTATTTGCACTCAAGACAACCGAGCGCACCACCGTGCTCCATGTCATTTTCTTCAACGGCTGAGCTGGCCTTGTCCAATGGGCAAGGCCTTCCAAAAATATCCATAACTCATCAACGTCCCTCTCCACGGAAGTCTTTAGTAAAAGGCGAAAGGCTTATTCGTCATGAAGAGAGACCCGAGTAATTCTACCCGCTTGCCACAGCGGCCGGCAAAGCCTCTAGCCGCGCCGGTCAAGCGCTTAACGGCGCGCGTGCACGCACACACTTGGCGTGGGCAGCTCCGCAAAACAGCACATGCGTTATTTCACAGTCCGAGGTGGCCCTGTGCCCCCGCGGCTGGGTTTAAGGCGTCTTGGGTGGGTGGTTAAGAGCGGGTGTCCGGGTTGAAAGCGGGGCCTGTCGGATCGAGGGTGGGGTTTAATGATGTAGGCGTGGCCTATGCGCTTTGGGGGGCAAAAAGTTTTAGTGGTGCACAAAGATCTAGTGTTTAGCATGGCCATTCATGAATGACCATTGCTCATTCAGTATGCCGACATGAAAATGCTTACAGCACCTGGTATTCCCAGGCGGTCTCCCATCCAAGTACTAACCAGGCCCGACCCTGCTTAGCTTCCGAGATCGGACGAGATCGGGCGTGTTCAGGGTGGTATGGCCGTAAGCAAAGGCAGCGGTGGCCGGTACGGCCCATATACAGCAGATGGCAGTAGCCAATGCGTTAATGAAAAGCTTACAGCACCTGGTGTTAGATTGTGAAGATTCCGGGGGGGTGCTTAAGAGTGGGTACCCGGGTTCGGATGGAGAGCCGGGTCGTGGGTTTAGCTGGCTTCGGGCCTGGCACCCCGGTGGGAGACCAGGGCTCCCTGGGTCCGAGTGGAGAGCAGGGCAAAAGGTACCCGGGTTCGGATGGAGAGCCGGGTCGTGGGTTTAGCTGGCTTCGGGCCTGGCACCCCGGTGGGGGCCCAAGGCTTCCTGGGTCCGAGTGGAGGGCCGGGCAAAACGACTTTCTGCTGTCCACACTTTGAAGATTTTACACTCGTGCCCCGGAAGTCACGTTAGAGGCTGGCCCAGGCCACCCCCTCCCCCTCCTGGGTGACAAGGCTCCCCGGGGCCGCGTGGAGAGCCAGGCAAAACGCCACATTGGGTGTTTTTCAGGTAGGGTAGGGCTCCTTTCCAGCACTATCCGCATGTTTTCAACACTTAATCAGGGGAGAGCGCGAACGCAGTCCCCCACTACCAGAAATTGTGCAGTCGAGATTGCCACATTTTGGGAATTCGCCCGGGTCAGCAAAGCACGGCGTGCAATGGCTGAGCCTCGCCGAGGATGAACCACCTTCATGATCATGGTGTCTACCCTGCCAGGTAAGTATGAGTTGTACATGCTGGCCATAGAGGAAAGCACTCAATCCACACACCAGTGCCCTGCCGGTCAGTCAACGACTAGTCCCCTCCACGTGGGCGTAACAATGGCCTCTTTGCGGTACCCAACAACCAAGTCTTAAAATTCCCCTTTAAGCACACACACAAGACACAGTGGCAGTATGTGAGCTTGCAGATATTAAGACTTTGACACATTTTGAGAACCTTCGATACTATTAGTTAAAGCGCTCACACCTATTTGCACTCAAGACAACCGAGCGCACCACCGTGCTCCATGTCATTTTCTTCAACGGCTGAGCTGGCCTTGTCCAATGGGCAAGGCCTTCCAAAAATATCCATAACTCATCAACGTCCCTCTCCACGGAAGTCTTTAGTAAAAGGCGAAAGGCTTATTCGTCATGAAGAGAGACCCGAGTAATTCTACCCGCTTGCCACAGCGGCCGGCAAAGCCTCTAGCCGCGCCGGTCAAGCGCTTAACGGCGCGCGTGCACGCACACACTTGGCGTGGGCAGCTCCGCAAAACAGCACATGCGTTATTTCACAGTCCGAGGTGGCCCTGTGCCCCCGCGGCTGGGTTTAAGGCGTCTTGGGTGGGTGGTTAAGAGCGGGTGTCCGGGTTGAAAGCGGGGCCTGTCGGATCGAGGGTGGGGTTTAATGATGTAGGCGTGGCCTATGCGCTTTGGGGGGCAAAAAGTTTTAGTGGTGCACAAAGATCTAGTGTTTAGCATGGCCATTCATGAATGACCATTGCTCATTCAGTATGCCGACATGAAAATGCTTACAGCACCTGGTATTCCCAGGCGGTCTCCCATCCAAGTACTAACCAGGCCCGACCCTGCTTAGCTTCCGAGATCGGACGAGATCGGGCGTGTTCAGGGTGGTATGGCCGTAAGCAAAGGCAGCGGTGGCCGGTACGGCCCATATACAGCAGATGGCAGTAGCCAATGCGTTAATGAAAAGCTTACAGCACCTGGTGTTAGATTGTGAAGATTCCGGGGGGGTGCTTAAGAGTGGGTACCCGGGTTCGGATGGAGAGCCGGGTCGTGGGTTTAGCTGGCTTCGGGCCTGGCACCCCGGTGGGAGACCAGGGCTCCCTGGGTCCGAGTGGAGAGCAGGGCAAAAGGTACCCGGGTTCGGATGGAGAGCCGGGTCGTGGGTTTAGCTGGCTTCGGGCCTGGCACCCCGGTGGGGGCCCAAGGCTTCCTGGGTCCGAGTGGAGGGCCGGGCAAAACGACTTTCTGCTGTCCACACTTTGAAGATTTTACACTCGTGCCCCGGAAGTCACGTTAGAGGCTGGCCCAGGCCACCCCCTCCCCCTCCTGGGTGACAAGGCTCCCCGGGGCCGCGTGGAGAGCCAGGCAAAACGCCACATTGGGTGTTTTTCAGGTAGGGTAGGGCTCCTTTCCAGCACTATCCGCATGTTTTCAACACTTAATCAGGGGAGAGCGCGAACGCAGTCCCCCACTACCAGAAATTGTGCAGTCGAGATTCCCACATTTGGGGAATTCGCCCGGGTCAGCAAAGCACGGGGTGCAATGGCTGAGCCTCGCCGAGGATGAACCACCTTCATGATCATGGTGTCTACCCTGCCAGGTAAGTATGAGTTGTACATGCTGGCCATAGAGGAAAGCACTCAATCCACACACCAGTGCCCTGCCGGTCAGTCAACGACTAGTCCCCTCCACGTGGGCGTAACAATGGCCTCTTTGCGGTACCCAACAACCAAGTCTTAAAATTCCCCTTTAAGCACACACACAAGACACAGTGGCAGTATGTGAGCTTGCAGATATTAAGACTTTGACACATTTTGAGAACCTTCGATACTATTAGTTAAAGCGCTCACACCTATTTGCACTCAAGACAACCGAGCGCACCACCGTGCTCCATGTCATTTTCTTCAACGGCTGAGCTGGCCTTGTCCAATGGGCAAGGCCTTCCAAAAATATCCATAACTCATCAACGTCCCTCTCCACGGAAGTCTTTAGTAAAAGGCGAAAGGCTTATTCGTCATGAAGAGAGACCCGAGTAATTCTACCCGCTTGCCACAGCGGCCGGCAAAGCCTCTAGCCGCGCCGGTCAAGCGCTTAACGGCGCGCGTGCACGCACACACTTGGCGTGGGCAGCTCCGCAAAACAGCACATGCGTTATTTCACAGTCCGAGGTGGCCCTGTGCCCCCGCGGCTGGGTTTAAGGCGTCTTGGGTGGGTGGTTAAGAGCGGGTGTCCGGGTTGAAAGCGGGGCCTGTCGGATCGAGGGTGGGGTTTAATGATGTAGGCGTGGCCTATGCGCTTTGGGGGGCAAAAAGTTGTAGTGGTGCACAAAGATCTAGTGTTTAGCATGGCCATTCATGAATGACCATTGCTCATTCAGTATGCCGACATGAAAATGCTTACAGCACCTGGTATTCCCAGGCGGTCTCCCATCCAAGTACTAACCAGGCCCGACCCTGCTTAGCTTCCGAGATCGGACGAGATCGGGCGTGTTCAGGGTGGTATGGCCGTAAGCAAAGGCAGCGGTGGCCGGTACGGCCCATATACAGCAGATGGCAGTAGCCAATGCGTTAATGAAAAGCTTACAGCACCTGGTGTTAGATTGTGAAGATTCCGGGGGGGTGCTTAAGAGTGGGTACCCGGGTTCGGATGGAGAGCCGGGTCGTGGGTTTAGCTGGCTTCGGGCCTGGCACCCCGGTGGGAGACCAGGGCTCCCTGGGTCCGAGTGGAGAGCAGGGCAAAAGGTACCCGGGTTCGGATGGAGAGCCGGGTCGTGGGTTTAGCTGGCTTCGGGCCTGGCACCCCGGTGGGGGCCCAAGGCTTCCTGGGTCCGAGTGGAGGGCCGGGCAAAACGACTTTCTGCTGTCCACACTTTGAAGATTTTACACTCGTGCCCCGGAAGTCACGTTAGAGGCTGGCCCAGGCCACCCCCTCCCCCTCCTGGGTGACAAGGCTCCCCGGGGCCGCGTGGAGAGCCAGGCAAAACGCCACATTGGGTGTTTTTCAGGTAGGGTAGGGCTCCTTTCCAGCACTATCCGCATGTTTTCAAGACTTAATCAGGGGAGAGCGCGAACGCAGTCCCCCACTACCAGAAATTGTGCAGTCGAGATTCCCACATTTGGGGAATTCGCCCGGGTCAGCAAAGCACGGGGTGCAATGGCTGAGCCTCGCCGAGGATGAACCACCTTCATGATCATGGTGTCTACCCTGCCAGGTAAGTATGAGTTGTACATGCTGGCCATAGAGGAAAGCACTCAATCCACACACCAGTGCCCTGCCGGTCAGTCAACGACTAGTCCCCTCCACGTGGGCGTAACAATGGCCTCTTTGCGGTACCCAACAACCAAGTCTTAAAATTCCCCTTTAAGCACACACACAAGACACAGTGGCAGTATGTGAGCTTGCAGATATTAAGACTTTGACACATTTTGAGAACCTTCGATACTATTAGTTAAAGCGCTCACACCTATTTGCACTCAAGACAACCGAGCGCACCACCGTGCTCCATGTCATTTTCTTCAACGGCTGAGCTGGCCTTGTCCAATGGGCAAGGCCTTCCAAAAATATCCATAACTCATCAACGTCCCTCTCCACGGAAGTCTTTAGTAAAAGGCGAAAGGCTTATTCGTCATGAAGAGAGACCCGAGTAATTCTACCCGCTTGCCACAGCGGCCGGCAAAGCCTCTAGCCGCGCCGGTCAAGCGCTTAACGGCGCGCGTGCACGCACACACTTGGCGTGGGCAGCTCCGCAAAACAGCACATGCGTTATTTCACAGTCCGAGGTGGCCCTGTGCCCCCGCGGCTGGGTTTAAGGCGTCTTGGGTGGGTGGTTAAGAGCGGGTGTCCGGGTTGAAAGCGGGGCCTGTCGGATCGAGGGTGGGGTTTAATGATGTAGGCGTGGCCTATGCGCTTTGGGGGGCAAAAAGTTGTAGTGGTGCACAAAGATCTAGTGTTTAGCATGGCCATTCATGAATGACCATTGCTCATTCAGTATGCCGACATGAAAATGCTTACAGCACCTGGTATTCCCAGGCGGTCTCCCATCCAAGTACTAACCAGGCCCGACCCTGCTTAGCTTCCGAGATCGGACGAGATCGGGCGTGTTCAGGGTGGTATGGCCGTAAGCAAAGGCAGCGGTGGCCGGTACGGCCCATATACAGCAGATGGCAGTAGCCAATGCGTTAATGAAAAGCTTACAGCACCTGGTGTTAGATTGTGAAGATTCCGGGGGGGTGCTTAAGAGTGGGTACCCGGGTTCGGATGGAGAGCCGGGTCGTGGGTTTAGCTGGCTTCGGGCCTGGCACCCCGGTGGGAGACCAGGGCTCCCTGGGTCCGAGTGGAGAGCAGGGCAAAAGGTACCCGGGTTCGGATGGAGAGCCGGGTCGTGGGTTTAGCTGGCTTCGGGCCTGGCACCCCGGTGGGGGCCCAAGGCTTCCTGGGTCCGAGTGGAGGGCCGGGCAAAACGACTTTCTGCTGTCCACACTTTGAAGATTTTACACTCGTGCCCCGGAAGTCACGTTAGAGGCTGGCCCAGGCCACCCCCTCCCCCTCCTGGGTGACAAGGCTCCCCGGGGCCGCGTGGAGAGCCAGGCAAAACGCCACATTGGGTGTTTTTCAGGTAGGGTAGGGCTCCTTTCCAGCACTATCCGCATGTTTTCAACACTTAATCAGGGGAGAGCGCGAACGCAGTCCCCCACTACCAGAAATTGTGCAGTCGAGATTCCCACATTTTGGGAATTCGCCCGGGTCAGCAAAGCACGGCGTGCAATGGCTGAGCCTCGCCGAGGATGAACCACCTTCATGATCATGGTGTCTACCCTGCCAGGTAAGTATGAGTTGTACATGCTGGCCATAGAGGAAAGCACTCAATCCACACACCAGTGCACTGCCGGTCAGTCAACGACTAGTCCCCTCCACGTGGGCGTAACAATGGCCTCTTTGCGGTACCCAACAACCAAGTCTTAAAATTCCCCTTTAAGCACACACACAAGACACAGTGGCAGTATGTGAGCTTGCAGATATTAAGACTTTGACACATTTTGAGAACCTTCGATACTATTAGTTAAAGCGCTCACACCTATTTGCACTCAAGACAACCGAGCGCACCACCGTGCTCCATGTCATTTTCTTCAACGGCTGAGCTGGCCTTGTCCAATGGGCAAGGCCTTCCAAAAATATCCATAACTCATCAACGTCCCTCTCCACGGAAGTCTTTAGTAAAAGGCGAAAGGCTTATTCGTCATGAAGAGAGACCCGAGTAATTCTACCCGCTTGCCACAGCGGCCGGCAAAGCCTCTAGCCGCGCCGGTCAAGCGCTTAACGGCGCGCGTGCACGCACACACTTGGCGTGGGCAGCTCCGCAAAACAGCACATGCGTTATTTCACAGTCCGAGGTGGCCCTGTGCCCCCGCGGCTGGGTTTAAGGCGCCTTGGGTGGGTGGTTAAGAGCGGGTGTCCGGGTTGAAAGCGGGGCCTGTCGGATCGAGGGTGGGGTTTAATGATGTAGGCGTGGCCTATGCGCTTTGGGGGGCAAAAAGTTTTAGTGGTGCACAAAGATCTAGTGTTTAGCATGGCCATTCATGAATGACCATTGCTCATTCAGTATGCCGACATGAAAATGCTTACAGCACCTGGTATTCCCAGGCGGTCTCCCATCCAAGTACTAACCAGGCCCGACCCTGCTTAGCTTCCGAGATCGGACGAGATCGGGCGTGTTCAGGGTGGTATGGCCGTAAGCAAAGGCAGCGGTGGCCGGTACGGCCCATATACAGCAGATGGCAGTAGCCAATGCGTTAATGAAAAGCTTACAGCACCTGGTGTTAGATTGTGAAGATTCCGGGGGGGTGCTTAAGAGTGGGTACCCGGGTTCGGATGGAGAGCCGGGTCGTGGGTTTAGCTGGCTTCGGGCCTGGCACCCCGGTGGGAGACCAGGGCTCCCTGGGTCCGAGTGGAGAGCAGGGCAAAAGGTACCCGGGTTCGGATGGAGAGCCGGGTCGTGGGTTTAGCTGGCTTCGGGCCTGGCACCCCGGTGGGGGCCCAAGGCTTCCTGGGTCCGAGTGGAGGGCCGGGCAAAACGACTTTCTGCTGTCCACACTTTGAAGATTTTACACTCGTGCCCCGGAAGTCACGTTAGAGGCTGGCCCAGGCCACCCCCTCCCCCTCCTGGGTGACAAGGCTCCCCGGGGCCGCGTGGAGAGCCAGGCAAAACGCCACATTGGGTGTTTTTCAGGTAGGGTAGGGCTCCTTTCCAGCACTATCCGCATGTTTTCAACACTTAATCAGGGGAGAGCGCGAACGCAGTCCCCCACTACCAGAAATTGTGCAGTCGAGATTCCCACATTTTGGGAATTCGCCCGGGTCAGCAAAGCACGGCGTGCAATGGCTGAGCCTCGCCGAGGATGAACCACCTTCATGATCATGGTGTCTACCCTGCCAGGTAAGTATGAGTTGTACATGCTGGCCATAGAGGAAAGCACTCAATCCACACACCAGTGCCCTGCCGGTCAGTCAACGACTAGTCCCCTCCACGTGGGCGTAACAATGGCCTCTTTGCGGTACCCAACAACCAAGTCTTAAAATTCCCCTTTAAGCACACACACAAGACACAGTGGCAGTATGTGAGCTTGCAGATATTAAGACTTTGACACATTTTGAGAACCTTCGATACTATTAGTTAAAGCGCTCACACCTATTTGCACTCAAGACAACCGAGCGCACCACCGTGCTCCATGTCATTTTCTTCAACGGCTGAGCTGGCCTTGTCCAATGGGCAAGGCCTTCCAAAAATATCCATAACTCATCAACGTCCCTCTCCACGGAAGTCTTTAGTAAAAGGCGAAAGGCTTATTCGTCATGAAGAGAGACCCGAGTAATTCTACCCGCTTGCCACAGCGGCCGGCAAAGCCTCTAGCCGCGCCGGTCAAGCGCTTAACGGCGCGCGTGCACGCACACACTTGGCGTGGGCAGCTCCGCAAAACAGCACATGCGTTATTTCACAGTCCGAGGTGGCCCTGTGCCCCCGCGGCTGGGTTTAAGGCGTCTTGGGTGGGTGGTTAAGAGCGGGTGTCCGGGTTGAAAGCGGGGCCTGTCGGATCGAGGGTGGGGTTTAATGATGTAGGCGTGGCCTATGCGCTTTGGGGGGCAAAAAGTTTTAGTGGTGCACAAAGATCTAGTGTTTAGCATGGCCATTCATGAATGACCATTGCTCATTCAGTATGCCGACATGAAAATGCTTACAGCACCTGGTATTCCCAGGCGGTCTCCCATCCAAGTACTAACCAGGCCCGACCCTGCTTAGCTTCCGAGATCGGACGAGATCGGGCGTGTTCAGGGTGGTATGGCCGTAAGCAAAGGCAGCGGTGGCCGGTACGGCCCATATACAGCAGATGGCAGTAGCCAATGCGTTAATGAAAAGCTTACAGCACCTGGTGTTAGATTGTGAAGATTCCGGGGGGGTGCTTAAGAGTGGGTACCCGGGTTCGGATGGAGAGCCGGGTCGTGGGTTTAGCTGGCTTCGGGCCTGGCACCCCGGTGGGAGACCAGGGCTCCCTGGGTCCGAGTGGAGAGCAGGGCAAAAGGTACCCGGGTTCGGATGGAGAGCCGGGTCGTGGGTTTAGCTGGCTTCGGGCCTGGCACCCCGGTGGGGGCCCAAGGCTTCCTGGGTCCGAGTGGAGGGCCGGGCAAAACGACTTTCTGCTGTCCACACTTTGAAGATTTTACACTCGTGCCCCGGAAGTCACGTTAGAGGCTGGCCCAGGCCACCCCCTCCCCCTCCTGGGTGACAAGGCTCCCCGGGGCCGCGTGGAGAGCCAGGCAAAACGCCACATTGGGTGTTTTTCAGGTAGGGTAGGGCTCCTTTCCAGCACTATCCGCATGTTTTCAACACTTAATCAGGGGAGAGCGCGAACGCAGTCCCCCACTACCAGAAATTGTGCAGTCGAGATTCCCACATTTGGGGAATTCGCCCGGGTCAGCAAAGCACGGGGTGCAATGGCTGAGCCTCGCCGAGGATGAACCACCTTCATGATCATGGTGTCTACCCTGCCAGGTAAGTATGAGTTGTACATGCTGGCCATAGAGGAAAGCACTCAATCCACACACCAGTGCCCTGCCGGTCAGTCAACGACTAGTCCCCTCCACGTGGGCGTAACAATGGCCTCTTTGCGGTACCCAACAACCAAGTCTTAAAATTCCCCTTTAAGCACACACACAAGACACAGTGGCAGTATGTGAGCTTGCAGATATTAAGACTTTGACACATTTTGAGAACCTTCGATACTATTAGTTAAAGCGCTCACACCTATTTGCACTCAAGACAACCGAGCGCACCACCGTGCTCCATGTCATTTTCTTCAACGGCTGAGCTGGCCTTGTCCAATGGGCAAGGCCTTCCAAAAATATCCATAACTCATCAACGTCCCTCTCCACGGAAGTCTTTAGTAAAAGGCGAAAGGCTTATTCGTCATGAAGAGAGACCCGAGTAATTCTACCCGCTTGCCACAGCGGCCGGCAAAGCCTCTAGCCGCGCCGGTCAAGCGCTTAACGGCGCGCGTGCACGCACACACTTGGCGTGGGCAGCTCCGCAAAACAGCACATGCGTTATTTCACAGTCCGAGGTGGCCCTGTGCCCCCGCGGCTGGGTTTAAGGCGTCTTGGGTGGGTGGTTAAGAGCGGGTGTCCGGGTTGAAAGCGGGGCCTGTCGGATCGAGGGTGGGGTTTAATGATGTAGGCGTGGCCTATGCGCTTTGGGGGGCAAAAAGTTGTAGTGGTGCACAAAGATCTAGTGTTTAGCATGGCCATTCATGAATGACCATTGCTCATTCAGTATGCCGACATGAAAATGCTTACAGCACCTGGTATTCCCAGGCGGTCTCCCATCCAAGTACTAACCAGGCCCGACCCTGCTTAGCTTCCGAGATCGGACGAGATCGGGCGTGTTCAGGGTGGTATGGCCGTAAGCAAAGGCAGCGGTGGCCGGTACGGCCCATATACAGCAGATGGCAGTAGCCAATGCGTTAATGAAAAGCTTACAGCACCTGGTGTTAGATTGTGAAGATTCCGGGGGGGTGCTTAAGAGTGGGTACCCGGGTTCGGATGGAGAGCCGGGTCGTGGGTTTAGCTGGCTTCGGGCCTGGCACCCCGGTGGGAGACCAGGGCTCCCTGGGTCCGAGTGGAGAGCAGGGCAAAAGGTACCCGGGTTCGGATGGAGAGCCGGGTCGTGGGTTTAGCTGGCTTCGGGCCTGGCACCCCGGTGGGGGCCCAAGGCTTCCTGGGTCCGAGTGGAGGGCCGGGCAAAACGACTTTCTGCTGTCCACACTTTGAAGATTTTACACTCGTGCCCCGGAAGTCACGTTAGAGGCTGGCCCAGGCCACCCCCTCCCCCTCCTGGGTGACAAGGCTCCCCGGGGCCGCGTGGAGAGCCAGGCAAAACGCCACATTGGGTGTTTTTCAGGTAGGGTAGGGCTCCTTTCCAGCACTATCCGCATGTTTTCAAGACTTAATCAGGGGAGAGCGCGAACGCAGTCCCCCACTACCAGAAATTGTGCAGTCGAGATTCCCACATTTGGGGAATTCGCCCGGGTCAGCAAAGCACGGGGTGCAATGGCTGAGCCTCGCCGAGGATGAACCACCTTCATGATCATGGTGTCTACCCTGCCAGGTAAGTATGAGTTGTACATGCTGGCCATAGAGGAAAGCACTCAATCCACACACCAGTGCCCTGCCGGTCAGTCAACGACTAGTCCCCTCCACGTGGGCGTAACAATGGCCTCTTTGCGGTACCCAACAACCAAGTCTTAAAATTCCCCTTTAAGCACACACACAAGACACAGTGGCAGTATGTGAGCTTGCAGATATTAAGACTTTGACACATTTTGAGAACCTTCGATACTATTAGTTAAAGCGCTCACACCTATTTGCACTCAAGACAACCGAGCGCACCACCGTGCTCCATGTCATTTTCTTCAACGGCTGAGCTGGCCTTGTCCAATGGGCAAGGCCTTCCAAAAATATCCATAACTCATCAACGTCCCTCTCCACGGAAGTCTTTAGTAAAAGGCGAAAGGCTTATTCGTCATGAAGAGAGACCCGAGTAATTCTACCCGCTTGCCACAGCGGCCGGCAAAGCCTCTAGCCGCGCCGGTCAAGCGCTTAACGGCGCGCGTGCACGCACACACTTGGCGTGGGCAGCTCCGCAAAACAGCACATGCGTTATTTCACAGTCCGAGGTGGCCCTGTGCCCCCGCGGCTGGGTTTAAGGCGTCTTGGGTGGGTGGTTAAGAGCGGGTGTCCGGGTTGAAAGCGGGGCCTGTCGGATCGAGGGTGGGGTTTA
Source organism: Electrona antarctica (assembly GCF_951216825.1). Classification (NCBI taxonomy): domain Eukaryota; kingdom Metazoa; phylum Chordata; class Actinopteri; order Myctophiformes; family Myctophidae; genus Electrona; species Electrona antarctica. Next base: position 48,140,028 of record NC_136797.1, on the reverse strand, counting down.
ATGATGTAGGCGTGGCCTATGCGCTTTGGGGGGCAAAAAGTTGTAGTGGTGCACAAAGATCTAGTGTTTAGCATGGCCATTCATGAATGACCATTGCTCATTCAGTATGCCGACATGAAAATGCTTACAGCACCTGGTATTCCCAGGCGGTCTCCCATCCAAGTACTAACCAGGCCCGACCCTGCTTAGCTTCCGAGATCGGACGAGATCGGGCGTGTTCAGGGTGGTATGGCCGTAAGCAAAGGCAGCGGTGGCCGGTACGGCCCATATACAGCAGATGGCAGTAGCCAATGCGTTAATGAAAAGCTTACAGCACCTGGTGTTAGATTGTGAAGATTCCGGGGGGGTGCTTAAGAGTGGGTACCCGGGTTCGGATGGAGAGCCGGGTCGTGGGTTTAGCTGGCTTCGGGCCTGGCACCCCGGTGGGAGACCAGGGCTCCCTGGGTCCGAGTGGAGAGCAGGGCAAAAGGTACCCGGGTTCGGATGGAGAGCCGGGTCGTGGGTTTAGCTGGCTTCGGGCCTGGCACCCCGGTGGGGGCCCAAGGCTTCCTGGGTCCGAGTGGAGGGCCGGGCAAAACGACTTTCTGCTGTCCACACTTTGAAGATTTTACACTCGTGCCCCGGAAGTCACGTTAGAGGCTGGCCCAGGCCACCCCCTCCCCCTCCTGGGTGACAAGGCTCCCCGGGGCCGCGTGGAGAGCCAGGCAAAACGCCACATTGGGTGTTTTTCAGGTAGGGTAGGGCTCCTTTCCAGCACTATCCGCATGTTTTCAACACTTAATCAGGGGAGAGCGCGAACGCAGTCCCCCACTACCAGAAATTGTGCAGTCGAGATTCCCACATTTGGGGAATTCGCCCGGGTCAGCAAAGCACGGGGTGCAATGGCTGAGCCTCGCCGAGGATGAACCACCTTCATGATCATGGTGTCTACCCTGCCAGGTAAGTATGAGTTGTACATGCTGGCCATAGAGGAAAGCACTCAATCCACACACCAGTGCCCTGCCGGTCAGTCAACGACTAGTCCCCTCCACGTGGGCGTAACAATGGCCTCTTTGCGGTACCCAACAACCAAGTCTTAAAATTCCCCTTTAAGCACACACACAAGACACAGTGGCAGTATGTGAGCTTGCAGATATTAAGACTTTGACACATTTTGAGAACCTTCGATACTATTAGTTAAAGCGCTCACACCTATTTGCACTCAAGACAACCGAGCGCACCACCGTGCTCCATGTCATTTTCTTCAACGGCTGAGCTGGCCTTGTCCAATGGGCAAGGCCTTCCAAAAATATCCATAACTCATCAACGTCCCTCTCCACGGAAGTCTTTAGTAAAAGGCGAAAGGCTTATTCGTCATGAAGAGAGACCCGAGTAATTCTACCCGCTTGCCACAGCGGCCGGCAAAGCCTCTAGCCGCGCCGGTCAAGCGCTTAACGGCGCGCGTGCACGCACACACTTGGCGTGGGCAGCTCCGCAAAACAGCACATACGTTATTTCACAGTCCGAGGTGGCCCTGTGCCCCCGCGGCTGGGTTTAAGGCGTCTTGGGTGGGTGGTTAAGAGCGGGTGTCCGGGTTGAAAGCGGGGCCTGTCGGATTGAGGGTGGGGTTTAATGATGTAGGCGTGGCCTATGCGCTTTGGGGGGCAAAAAGTTGTAGTGGTGCACAAAGATCTAGTGTTTAGCATGGCCATTCATGAATGACCATTGCTCATTCAGTATGCCGACATGAAAATGCTTACAGCACCTGGTATTCCCAGGCGGTCTCCCATCCAAGTACTAACCAGGCCCGACCCTGCTTAGCTTCCGAGATCGGACGAGATCGGGCGTGTTCAGGGTGGTATGGCCGTAAGCAAAGGCAGCGGTGGCCGGTACGGCCCATATACAGCAGATGGCAGTAGCCAATGCGTTAATGAAAAGCTTACAGCACCTGGTGTTAGATTGTGAAGATTCCGGGGGGGTGCTTAAGAGTGGGTACCCGGGTTCGGATGGAGAGCCGGGTCGTGGGTTTAGCTGGCTTCGGGCCTGGCACCCCGGTGGGAGACCAGGGCTCCCTGGGTCCGAGTGGAGAGCAGGGCAAAAGGTACCCGGGTTCGGATGGAGAGCCGGGTCGTGGGTTTAGCTGGCTTCGGGCCTGGCACCCCGGTGGGGGCCCAAGGCTTCCTGGGTCCGAGTGGAGGGCCGGGCAAAACGACTTTCTGCTGTCCACACTTTGAAGATTTTACACTCGTGCCCCGGAAGTCACGTTAGAGGCTGGCCCAGGCCACCCCCTCCCCCTCCTGGGTGACAAGGCTCCCCGGGGCCGCGTGGAGAGCCAGGCAAAACGCCACATTGGGTGTTTTTCAGGTAGGGTAGGGCTCCTTTCCAGCACTATCCGCATGTTTTCAACACTTAATCAGGGGAGAGCGCGAACGCAGTCCCCCACTACCAGAAATTGTGCAGTCGAGATTCCCACATTTGGGGAATTCGCCCGGGTCAGCAAAGCACGGCGTGCAATGGCTGAGCCTCGCCGAGGATGAACCACCTTCATGATCATGGTGTCTACCCTGCCAGGTAAGTATGAGTTGTACATGCTGGCCATAGAGGAAAGCACTCAATCCACACACCAGTGCCCTGCCGGTCAGTCAACGACTAGTCCCCTCCACGTGGGCGTAACAATGGCCTCTTTGCGGTACCCAACAACCAAGTCTTAAAATTTCCCTTTAAGCACACACACAAGACACAGTGGCAGTATGTGAGCTTGCAGATATTAAGACTTTGACACATTTTGAGAACCTTCGATACTATTAGTTAAAGCGCTCACACCTATTTGCACTCAAGACAACCGAGCGCACCACCGTGCTCCATGTCATTTTCTTCAACGGCTGAGCTGGCCTTGTCCAATGGGCAAGGCCTTCCAAAAATATCCATAACTCATCAACGTCCCTCTCCACGGAAGTCTTTAGTAAAAGGCGAAAGGCTTATTCGTCATGAAGAGAGACCCGAGTAATTCTACCCGCTTGCCACAGCGGCCGGCAAAGCCTCTAGCCGCGCCGGTCAAGCGCTTAACGGCGCGCGTGCACGCACACACTTGGCGTGGGCAGCTCCGCAAAACAGCACATGCGTTATTTCACAGTCCGAGGTGGCCCTGTGCCCCCGCGGCTGGGTTTAAGGCGTCTTGGGTGGGTGGTTAAGAGCGGGTGTCCGGGTTGAAAGCGGGGCCTGTCGGATTGAGGGTGGGGTTTAATGATGTAGGCGTGGCCTATGCGCTTTGGGGGGCAAAAAGTTGTAGTGGTGCACAAAGATCTAGTGTTTAGCATGGCCATTCATGAATGACCATTGCTCATTCAGTATGCCGACATGAAAATGCTTACAGCACCTGGTATTCCCAGGCGGTCTCCCATCCAAGTACTAACCAGGCCCGACCCTGCTTAGCTTCCGAGATCGGACGAGATCGGGCGTGTTCAGGGTGGTATGGCCGTAAGCAAAGGCAGCGGTGGCCGGTACGGCCCATATACAGCAGATGGCAGTAGCCAATGCGTTAATGAAAAGCTTACAGCACCTGGTGTTAGATTGTGAAGATTCCGGGGGGGTGCTTAAGAGTGGGTACCCGGGTTCGGATGGAGAGCCGGGTCGTGGGTTTAGCTGGCTTCGGGCCTGGCACCCCGGTGGGAGACCAGGGCTCCCTGGGTCCGAGTGGAGAGCAGGGCAAAAGGTACCCGGGTTCGGATGGAGAGCCGGGTCGTGGGTTTAGCTGGCTTCGGGCCTGGCACCCCGGTGGGGGCCCAAGGCTTCCTGGGTCCGAGTGGAGGGCCGGGCAAAACGACTTTCTGCTGTCCACACTTTGAAGATTTTACACTCGTGCCCCGGAAGTCACGTTAGAGGCTGGCCCAGGCCACCCCCTCCCCCTCCTGGGTGACAAGGCTCCCCGGGGCCGCGTGGAGAGCCAGGCAAAACGCCACATTGGGTGTTTTTCAGGTAGGGTAGGGCTCCTTTCCAGCACTATCCGCATGTTTTCAACACTTAATCAGGGGAGAGCGCGAACGCAGTCCCCCACTACCAGAAATTGTGCAGTCGAGATTCCCACATTTGGGGAATTCGCCCGGGTCAGCAAAGCACGGCGTGCAATGGCTGAGCCTCGCCGAGGATGAACCACCTTCATGATCATGGTGTCTACCCTGCCAGGTAAGTATGAGTTGTACATGCTGGCCATAGAGGAAAGCACTCAATCCACACACCAGTGCCCTGCCGGTCAGTCAACGACTAGTCCCCTCCACGTGGGCGTAACAATGGCCTCTTTGCGGTACCCAACAACCAAGTCTTAAAATTCCCCTTTAAGCACACACACAAGACACAGTGGCAGTATGTGAGCTTGCAGATATTAAGACTTTGACACATTTTGAGAACCTTCGATACTATTAGTTAAAGCGCTCACACCTATTTGCACTCAAGACAACCGAGCGCACCACCGTGCTCCATGTCATTTTCTTCAACGGCTGAGCTGGCCTTGTCCAATGGGCAAGGCCTTCCAAAAATATCCATAACTCATCAACGTCCCTCTCCACGGAAGTCTTTAGTAAAAGGCGAAAGGCTTATTCGTCATGAAGAGAGACCCGAGTAATTCTACCCGCTTGCCACAGCGGCCGGCAAAGCCTCTAGCCGCGCCGGTCAAGCGCTTAACGGCGCGCGTGCACGCACACACTTGGCGTGGGCAGCTCCGCAAAACAGCACATGCGTTATTTCACAGTCCGAGGTGGCCCTGTGCCCCCGCGGCTGGGTTTAAGGCGTCTTGGGTGGGTGGTTAAGAGCGGGTGTCCGGGTTGAAAGCGGGGCCTGTCGGATTGAGGGTGGGGTTTAATGATGTAGGCGTGGCCTATGCGCTTTGGGGGGCAAAAAGTTGTAGTGGTGCACAAAGATCTAGTGTTTAGCATGGCCATTCATGAATGACCATTGCTCATTCAGTATGCCGACATGAAAATGCTTACAGCACCTGGTATTCCCAGGCGGTCTCCCATCCAAGTACTAACCAGGCCCGACCCTGCTTAGCTTCCGAGATCGGACGAGATCGGGCGTGTTCAGGGTGGTATGGCCGTAAGCAAAGGCAGCGGTGGCCGGTACGGCCCATATACAGCAGATGGCAGTAGCCAATGCGTTAATGAAAAGCTTACAGCACCTGGTGTTAGATTGTGAAGATTCCGGGGGGGTGCTTAAGAGTGGGTACCCGGGTTCGGATGGAGAGCCGGGTCGTGGGTTTAGCTGGCTTCGGGCCTGGCACCCCGGTGGGAGACCAGGGCTCCCTGGGTCCGAGTGGAGAGCAGGGCAAAAGGTACCCGGGTTCGGATGGAGAGCCGGGTCGTGGGTTTAGCTGGCTTCGGGCCTGGCACCCCGGTGGGGGCCCAAGGCTTCCTGGGTCCGAGTGGAGGGCCGGGCAAAACGACTTTCTGCTGTCCACACTTTGAAGATTTTACACTCGTGCCCCGGAAGTCACGTTAGAGGCTGGCCCAGGCCACCCCCTCCCCCTCCTGGGTGACAAGGCTCCCCGGGGCCGCGTGGAGAGCCAGGCAAAACGCCACATTGGGTGTTTTTCAGGTAGGGTAGGGCTCCTTTCCAGCACTATCCGCATGTTTTCAACACTTAATCAGGGGAGAGCGCGAACGCAGTCCCCCACTACCAGAAATTGTGCAGTCGAGATTCCCACATTTGGGGAATTCGCCCGGGTCAGCAAAGCACGGCGTGCAATGGCTGAGCCTCGCCGAGGATGAACCACCTTCATGATCATGGTGTCTACCCTGCCAGGTAAGTATGAGTTGTACATGCTGGCCATAGAGGAAAGCACTCAATCCACACACCAGTGCCCTGCCGGTCAGTCAACGACTAGTCCCCTCCACGTGGGCGTAACAATGGCCTCTTTGCGGTACCCAACAACCAAGTCTTAAAATTCCCCTTTAAGCACACACACAAGACACAGTGGCAGTATGTGAGCTTGCAGATATTAAGACTTTGACACATTTTGAGAACCTTCGATACTATTAGTTAAAGCGCTCACACCTATTTGCACTCAAGACAACCGAGCGCACCACCGTGCTCCATGTCATTTTCTTCAACGGCTGAGCTGGCCTTGTCCAATGGGCAAGGCCTTCCAAAAATATCCATAACTCATCAACGTCCCTCTCCACGGAAGTCTTTAGTAAAAGGCGAAAGGCTTATTCGTCATGAAGAGAGACCCGAGTAATTCTACCCGCTTGCCACAGCGGCCGGCAAAGCCTCTAGCCGCGCCGGTCAAGCGCTTAACGGCGCGCGTGCACGCACACACTTGGCGTGGGCAGCTCCGCAAAACAGCACATGCGTTATTTCACAGTCCGAGGTGGCCCTGTGCCCCCGCGGCTGGGTTTAAGGCGTCTTGGGTGGGTGGTTAAGAGCGGGTGTCCGGGTTGAAAGCGGGGCCTGTCGGATTGAGGGTGGGGTTTAATGATGTAGGCGTGGCCTATGCGCTTTGGGGGGCAAAAAGTTGTAGTGGTGCACAAAGATCTAGTGTTTAGCATGGCCATTCATGAATGACCATTGCTCATTCAGTATGCCGACATGAAAATGCTTACAGCACCTGGTATTCCCAGGCGGTCTCCCATCCAAGTACTAACCAGGCCCGACCCTGCTTAGCTTCCGAGATCGGACGAGATCGGGCGTGTTCAGGGTGGTATGGCCGTAAGCAAAGGCAGCGGTGGCCGGTACGGCCCATATACAGCAGATGGCAGTAGCCAATGCGTTAATGAAAAGCTTACAGCACCTGGTGTTAGATTGTGAAGATTCCGGGGGGGTGCTTAAGAGTGGGTACCCGGGTTCGGATGGAGAGCCGGGTCGTGGGTTTAGCTGGCTTCGGGCCTGGCACCCCGGTGGGAGACCAGGGCTCCCTGGGTCCGAGTGGAGAGCAGGGCAAAAGGTACCCGGGTTCGGATGGAGAGCCGGGTCGTGGGTTTAGCTGGCTTCGGGCCTGGCACCCCGGTGGGGGCCCAAGGCTTCCTGGGTCCGAGTGGAGGGCCGGGCAAAACGACTTTCTGCTGTCCACACTTTGAAGATTTTACACTCGTGCCCCGGAAGTCACGTTAGAGGCTGGCCCAGGCCACCCCCTCCCCCTCCTGGGTGACAAGGCTCCCCGGGGCCGCGTGGAGAGCCAGGCAAAACGCCACATTGGGTGTTTTTCAGGTAGGGTAGGGCTCCTTTCCAGCACTATCCGCATGTTTTCAACACTTAATCAGGGGAGAGCGCGAACGCAGTCCCCCACTACCAGAAATTGTGCAGTCGAGATTCCCACATTTGGGGAATTCGCCCGGGTCAGCAAAGCACGGCGTGCAATGGCTGAGCCTCGCCGAGGATGAACCACCTTCATGATCATGGTGTCTACCCTGCCAGGTAAGTATGAGTTGTACATGCTGGCCATAGAGGAAAGCACTCAATCCACACACCAGTGCCCTGCCGGTCAGTCAACGACTAGTCCCCTCCACGTGGGCGTAACAATGGCCTCTTTGCGGTACCCAACAACCAAGTCTTAAAATTCCCCTTTAAGCACACACACAAGACACAGTGGCAGTATGTGAGCTTGCAGATATTAAGACTTTGACACATTTTGAGAACCTTCGATACTATTAGTTAAAGCGCTCACACCTATTTGCACTCAAGACAACCGAGCGCACCACCGTGCTCCATGTCATTTTCTTCAACGGCTGAGCTGGCCTTGTCCAATGGGCAAGGCCTTCCAAAAATATCCATAACTCATCAACGTCCCTCTCCACGGAAGTCTTTAGTAAAAGGCGAAAGGCTTATTCGTCATGAAGAGAGACCCGAGTAATTCTACCCGCTTGCCACAGCGGCCGGCAAAGCCTCTAGCCGCGCCGGTCAAGCGCTTAACGGCGCGCGTGCACGCACACACTTGGCGTGGGCAGCTCCGCAAAACAGCACATGCGTTATTTCACAGTCCGAGGTGGCCCTGTGCCCCCGCGGCTGGGTTTAAGGCGTCTTGGGTGGGTGGTTAAGAGCGGGTGTCCGGGTTGAAAGCGGGGCCTGTCGGATTGAGGGTGGGGTTTAATGATGTAGGCGTGGCCTATGCGCTTTGGGGGGCAAAAAGTTGTAGTGGTGCACAAAGATCTAGTGTTTAGCATGGCCATTCATGAATGACCATTGCTCATTCAGTATGCCGACATGAAAATGCTTACAGCACCTGGTATTCCCAGGCGGTCTCCCATCCAAGTACTAACCAGGCCCGACCCTGCTTAGCTTCCGAGATCGGACGAGATCGGGCGTGTTCAGGGTGGTATGGCCGTAAGCAAAGGCAGCGGTGGCCGGTACGGCCCATATACAGCAGATGGCAGTAGCCAATGCGTTAATGAAAAGCTTACAGCACCTGGTGTTAGATTGTGAAGATTCCGGGGGGGTGCTTAAGAGTGGGTACCCGGGTTCGGATGGAGAGCCGGGTCGTGGGTTTAGCTGGCTTCGGGCCTGGCACCCCGGTGGGAGACCAGGGCTCCCTGGGTCCGAGTGGAGAGCAGGGCAAAAGGTACCCGGGTTCGGATGGAGAGCCGGGTCGTGGGTTTAGCTGGCTTCGGGCCTGGCACCCCGGTGGGGGCCCAAGGCTTCCTGGGTCCGAGTGGAGGGCCGGGCAAAACGACTTTCTGCTGTCCACACTTTGAAGATTTTACACTCGTGCCCCGGAAGTCACGTTAGAGGCTGGCCCAGGCCACCCCCTCCCCCTCCTGGGTGACAAGGCTCCCCGGGGCCGCGTGGAGAGCCAGGCAAAACGCCACATTGGGTGTTTTTCAGGTAGGGTAGGGCTCCTTTCCAGCACTATCCGCATGTTTTCAACACTTAATCAGGGGAGAGCGCGAACGCAGTCCCCCACTACCAGAAATTGTGCAGTCGAGATTCCCACATTTGGGGAATTCGCCCGGGTCAGCAAAGCACGGCGTGCAATGGCTGAGCCTCGCCGAGGATGAACCACCTTCATGATCATGGTGTCTACCCTGCCAGGTAAGTATGAGTTGTACATGCTGGCCATAGAGGAAAGCACTCAATCCACACACCAGTGCCCTGCCGGTCAGTCAACGACTAGTCCCCTCCACGTGGGCGTAACAATGGCCTCTTTGCGGTACCCAACAACCAAGTCTTAAAATTCCCCTTTAAGCACACACACAAGACACAGTGGCAGTATGTGAGCTTGCAGATATTAAGACTTTGACACATTTTGAGAACCTTCGATACTATTAGTTAAAGCGCTCACACCTATTTGCACTCAAGACAACCGAGCGCACCACCGTGCTCCATGTCATTTTCTTCAACGGCTGAGCTGGCCTTGTCCAATGGGCAAGGCCTTCCAAAAATATCCATAACTCATCAACGTCCCTCTCCACGGAAGTCTTTAGTAAAAGGCGAAAGGCTTATTCGTCATGAAGAGAGACCCGAGTAATTCTACCCGCTTGCCACAGCGGCCGGCAAAGCCTCTAGCCGCGCCGGTCAAGCGCTTAACGGCGCGCGTGCACGCACACACTTGGCGTGGGCAGCTCCGCAAAACAGCACATGCGTTATTTCACAGTCCGAGGTGGCCCTGTGCCCCCGCGGCTGGGTTTAAGGCGTCTTGGGTGGGTGGTTAAGAGCGGGTGTCCGGGTTGAAAGCGGGGCCTGTCGGATTGAGGGTGGGGTTTAATGATGTAGGCGTGGCCTATGCGCTTTGGGGGGCAAAAAGTTTTAGTGGTGCACAAAGATCTAGTGTTTAGCATGGCCATTCATGAATGACCATTGCTCATTCAGTATGCCGACATGAAAATGCTTACAGCACCTGGTATTCCCAGGCGGTCTCCCATCCAAGTACTAACCAGGCCCGACCCTGCTTAGCTTCCGAGATCGGACGAGATCGGGCGTGTTCAGGGTGGTATGGCCGTAAGCAAAGGCAGCGGTGGCCGGTACGGCCCATATACAGCAGATGGCAGTAGCCAATGCGTTAATGAAAAGCTTACAGCACCTGGTGTTAGATTGTGAAGATTCCGGGGGGGTGCTTAAGAGTGGGTACCCGGGTTCGGATGGAGAGCCGGGTCGTGGGTTTAGCTGGCTTCGGGCCTGGCACCCCGGTGGGAGACCAGGGCTCCCTGGGTCCGAGTGGAGAGCAGGGCAAAAGGTACCCGGGTTCGGATGGAGAGCCGGGTCGTGGGTTTAGCTGGCTTCGGGCCTGGCACCCCGGTGGGGGCCCAAGGCTTCCTGGGTCCGAGTGGAGGGCCGGGCAAAACGACTTTCTGCTGTCCACACTTTGAAGATTTTACACTCGTGCCCCGGAAGTCACGTTAGAGGCTGGCCCAGGCCACCCCCTCCCCCTCCTGGGTGACAAGGCTCCCCGGGGCCGCGTGGAGAGCCAGGCAAAACGCCACATTGGGTGTTTTTCAGGTAGGGTAGGGCTCCTTTCCAGCACTATCCGCATGTTTTCAAGACTTAATCAGGGGAGAGCGCGAACGCAGTCCCCCACTACCAGAAATTGTGCAGTCGAGATTCCCACATTTGGGGAATTCGCCCGGGTCAGCAAAGCACGGGGTGCAATGGCTGAGCCTCGCCGAGGATGAACCACCTTCATGATCATGGTGTCTACCCTGCCAGGTAAGTATGAGTTGTACATGCTGGCCATAGAGGAAAGCACTCAATCCACACACCAGTGCCCTGCCGGTCAGTCAACGACTAGTCCCCTCCACGTGGGCGTAACAATGGCCTCTTTGCGGTACCCAACAACCAAGTCTTAAAATTCCCCTTTAAGCACACACACAAGACACAGTGGCAGTATGTGAGCTTGCAGATATTAAGACTTTGACACATTTTGAGAACCTTCGATACTATTAGTTAAAGCGCTCACACCTATTTGCACTCAAGACAACCGAGCGCACCACCGTGCTCCATGTCATTTTCTTCAACGGCTGAGCTGGCCTTGTCCAATGGGCAAGGCCTTCCAAAAATATCCATAACTCATCAACGTCCCTCTCCACGGAAGTCTTTAGTAAAAGGCGAAAGGCTTATTCGTCATGAAGAGAGACCCGAGTAATTCTACCCGCTTGCCACAGCGGCCGGCAAAGCCTCTAGCCGCGCCGGTCAAGCGCTTAACGGCGCGCGTGCACGCACACACTTGGCGTGGGCAGCTCCGCAAAACAGCACATGCGTTATTTCACAGTCCGAGGTGGCCCTGTGCCCCCGCGGCTGGGTTTAAGGCGTCTTGGGTGGGTGGTTAAGAGCGGGTGTCCGGGTTGAAAGCGGGGCCTGTCGGATCGAGGGTGGGGTTTAATGATGTAGGCGTGGCCTATGCGCTTTGGGGGGCAAAAAGTTGTAGTGGTGCACAAAGATCTAGTGTTTAGCATGGCCATTCATGAATGACCATTGCTCATTCAGTATGCCGACATGAAAATGCTTACAGCACCTGGTATTCCCAGGCGGTCTCCCATCCAAGTACTAACCAGGCCCGACCCTGCTTAGCTTCCGAGATCGGACGAGATCGGGCGTGTTCAGGGTGGTATGGCCGTAAGCAAAGGCAGCGGTGGCCGGTACGGCCCATATACAGCAGATGGCAGTAGCCAATGCGTTAATGAAAAGCTTACAGCACCTGGTGTTAGATTGTGAAGATTCCGGGGGGGTGCTTAAGAGTGGGTACCCGGGTTCGGATGGAGAGCCGGGTCGTGGGTTTAGCTGGCTTCGGGCCTGGCACCCCGGTGGGAGACCAGGGCTCCCTGGGTCCGAGTGGAGAGCAGGGCAAAAGGTACCCGGGTTCGGATGGAGAGCCGGGTCGTGGGTTTAGCTGGCTTCGGGCCTGGCACCCCGGTGGGGGCCCAAGGCTTCCTGGGTCCGAGTGGAGGGCCGGGCAAAACGACTTTCTGCTGTCCACACTTTGAAGATTTTACACTCGTGCCCCGGAAGTCACGTTAGAGGCTGGCCCAGGCCACCCCCTCCCCCTCCTGGGTGACAAGGCTCCCCGGGGCCGCGTGGAGAGCCAGGCAAAACGCCACATTGGGTGTTTTTCAGGTAGGGTAGGGCTCCTTTCCAGCACTATCCGCATGTTTTCAACACTTAATCAGGGGAGAGCGCGAACGCAGTCCCCCACTACCAGAAATTGTGCAGTCGAGATTCCCACATTTGGGGAATTCGCCCGGGTCAGCAAAGCACGGCGTGCAATGGCTGAGCCTCGCCGAGGATGAACCACCTTCATGATCATGGTGTCTACCCTGCCAGGTAAGTATGAGTTGTACATGCTGGCCATAGAGGAAAGCACTCAATCCACACACCAGTGCCCTGCCGGTCAGTCAACGACTAGTCCCCTCCACGTGGGCGTAACAATGGCCTCTTTGCGGTACCCAACAACCAAGTCTTAAAATTCCCCTTTAAGCACACACACAAGACACAGTGGCAGTATGTGAGCTTGCAGATATTAAGACTTTGACACATTTTGAGAACCTTCGATACTATTAGTTAAAGCGCTCACACCTATTTGCACTCAAGACAACCGAGCGCACCACCGTGCTCCATGTCATTTTCTTCAACGGCTGAGCTGGCCTTGTCCAATGGGCAAGGCCTTCCAAAAATATCCATAACTCATCAACGTCCCTCTCCACGGAAGTCTTTAGTAAAAGGCGAAAGGCTTATTCGTCATGAAGAGAGACCCGAGTAATTCTACCCGCTTGCCACAGCGGCCGGCAAAGCCTCTAGCCGCGCCGGTCAAGCGCTTAACGGCGCGCGTGCACGCACACACTTGGCGTGGGCAGCTCCGCAAAACAGCACATGCGTTATTTCACAGTCCGAGGTGGCCCTGTGCCCCCGCGGCTGGGTTTAAGGCGTCTTGGGTGGGTGGTTAAGAGCGGGTGTCCGGGTTGAAAGCGGGGCCTGTCGGATTGAGGGTGGGGTTTAATGATGTAGGCGTGGCCTATGCGCTTTGGGGGGCAAAAAGTTTTAGTGGTGCACAAAGATCTAGTGTTTAGCATGGCCATTCATGAATGACCATTGCTCATTCAGTATGCCGACATGAAAATGCTTACAGCACCTGGTATTCCCAGGCGGTCTCCCATCCAAGTACTAACCAGGCCCGACCCTGCTTAGCTTCCGAGATCGGACGAGATCGGGCGTGTTCAGGGTGGTATGGCCGTAAGCAAAGGCAGCGGTGGCCGGTACGGCCCATATACAGCAGATGGCAGTAGCCAATGCGTTAATGAAAAGCTTACAGCACCTGGTGTTAGATTGTGAAGATTCCGGGGGGGTGCTTAAGAGTGGGTACCCGGGTTCGGATGGAGAGCCGGGTCGTGGGTTTAGCTGGCTTCGGGCCTGGCACCCCGGTGGGAGACCAGGGCTCCCTGGGTCCGAGTGGAGAGCAGGGCAAAAGGTACCCGGGTTCGGATGGAGAGCCGGGTCGTGGGTTTAGCTGGCTTCGGGCCTGGCACCCCGGTGGGGGCCCAAGGCTTCCTGGGTCCGAGTGGAGGGCCGGGCAAAACGACTTTCTGCTGTCCACACTTTGAAGATTTTACACTCGTGCCCCGGAAGTCACGTTAGAGGCTGGCCCAGGCCACCCCCTCCCCCTCCTGGGTGACAAGGCTCCCCGGGGCCGCGTGGAGAGCCAGGCAAAACGCCACATTGGGTGTTTTTCAGGTAGGGTAGGGCTCCTTTCCAGCACTATCCGCATGTTTTCAACACTTAATCAGGGGAGAGCGCGAACGCAGTCCCCCACTACCAGAAATTGTGCAGTCGAGATTCCCACATTTGGGGAATTCGCCCGGGTCAGCAAAGCACGGCGTGCAATGGCTGAGCCTCGCCGAGGATGAACCACCTTCATGATCATGGTGTCTACCCTGCCAGGTAAGTATGAGTTGTACATGCTGGCCATAGAGGAAAGCACTCAATCCACACACCAGTGCCCTGCCGGTCAGTCAACGACTAGTCCCCTCCACGTGGGCGTAACAATGGCCTCTTTGCGGTACCCAACAACCAAGTCTTAAAATTCCCCTTTAAGCACACACACAAGACACAGTGGCAGTATGTGAGCTTGCAGATATTAAGACTTTGACACATTTTGAGAACCTTCGATACTATTAGTTAAAGCGCTCACACCTATTTGCACTCAAGACAACCGAGCGCACCACCGTGCTCCATGTCATTTTCTTCAACGGCTGAGCTGGCCTTGTCCAATGGGCAAGGCCTTCCAAAAATATCCATAACTCATCAACGTCCCTCTCCACGGAAGTCTTTAGTAAAAGGCGAAAGGCTTATTCGTCATGAAGAGAGACCCGAGTAATTCTACCCGCTTGCCACAGCGGCCGGCAAAGCCTCTAGCCGCGCCGGTCAAGCGCTTAACGGCGCGCGTGCACGCACACACTTGGCGTGGGCAGCTCCGCAAAACAGCACATGCGTTATTTCACAGTCCGAGGTGGCCCTGTGCCCCCGCGGCTGGGTTTAAGGCGTCTTGGGTGGGTGGTTAAGAGCGGGTGTCCGGGTTGAAAGCGGGGCCTGTCGGATTGAGGGTGGGGTTTAATGATGTAGGCGTGGCCTATGCGCTTTGGGGGGCAAAAAGTTGTAGTGGTGCACAAAGATCTAGTGTTTAGCATGGCCATTCATGAATGACCATTGCTCATTCAGTATGCCGACATGAAAATGCTTACAGCACCTGGTATTCCCAGGCGGTCTCCCATCCAAGTACTAACCAGGCCCGACCCTGCTTAGCTTCCGAGATCGGACGAGATCGGGCGTGTTCAGGGTGGTATGGCCGTAAGCAAAGGCAGCGGTGGCCGGTACGGCCCATATACAGCAGATGGCAGTAGCCAATGCGTTAATGAAAAGCTTACAGCACCTGGTGTTAGATTGTGAAGATTCCGGGGGGGTGCTTAAGAGTGGGTACCCGGGTTCGGATGGAGAGCCGGGTCGTGGGTTTAGCTGGCTTCGGGCCTGGCACCCCGGTGGGAGACCAGGGCTCCCTGGGTCCGAGTGGAGAGCAGGGCAAAAGGTACCCGGGTTCGGATGGAGAGCCGGGTCGTGGGTTTAGCTGGCTTCGGGCCTGGCACCCCGGTGGGGGCCCAAGGCTTCCTGGGTCCGAGTGGAGGGCCGGGCAAAACGACTTTCTGCTGTCCACACTTTGAAGATTTTACACTCGTGCCCCGGAAGTCACGTTAGAGGCTGGCCCAGGCCACCCCCTCCCCCTCCTGGGTGACAAGGCTCCCCGGGGCCGCGTGGAGAGCCAGGCAAAACGCCACATTGGGTGTTTTTCAGGTAGGGTAGGGCTCCTTTCCAGCACTATCCGCATGTTTTCAACACTTAATCAGGGGAGAGCGCGAACGCAGTCCCCCACTACCAGAAATTGTGCAGTCGAGATTCCCACATTTGGGGAATTCGCCCGGGTCAGCAAAGCACGGCGTGCAATGGCTGAGCCTCGCCGAGGATGAACCACCTTCATGATCATGGTGTCTACCCTGCCAGGTAAGTATGAGTTGTACATGCTGGCCATAGAGGAAAGCACTCAATCCACACACCAGTGCCCTGCCGGTCAGTCAACGACTAGTCCCCTCCACGTGGGCGTAACAATGGCCTCTTTGCGGTACCCAACAACCAAGTCTTAAAATTCCCCTTTAAGCACACACACAAGACACAGTGGCAGTATGTGAGCTTGCAGATATTAAGACTTTGACACATTTTGAGAACCTTCGATACTATTAGTTAAAGCGCTCACACCTATTTGCACTCAAGACAACCGAGCGCACCACCGTGCTCCATGTCATTTTCTTCAACGGCTGAGCTGGCCTTGTCCAATGGGCAAGGCCTTCCAAAAATATCCATAACTCATCAACGTCCCTCTCCACGGAAGTCTTTAGTAAAAGGCGAAAGGCTTATTCGTCATGAAGAGAGACCCGAGTAATTCTACCCGCTTGCCACAGCGGCCGGCAAAGCCTCTAGCCGCGCCGGTCAAGCGCTTAACGGCGCGCGTGCACGCACACACTTGGCGTGGGCAGCTCCGCAAAACAGCACATGCGTTATTTCACAGTGCGAGGTGGCCCTGTGCCCCCGCGGCTGGGTTTAAGGCGTCTTGGGTGGGTGGTTAAGAGCGGTTGTCCGGGTTGAAAGCGGGGCCTGTCGGATTGAGGGTGGGGTTTAATGATGTAGGCGTGGCCTATGCGCTTTGGGGGGCAAAAAGTTTTAGTGGTGCACAAAGATCTAGTGTTTAGCATGGCCATTCATGAATGACCATTGCTCATTCAGTATGCCGACATGAAAATGCTTACAGCACCTGGTATTCCCAGGCTGTCTCCCATCCAAGTACTAACCAGGCCCGACCCTGCTTAGCTTCCGAGATCGGACGAGATCGGGCGTGTTCAGGGTGGTATGGCCGTAAGCAAAGGCAGCGGTGGCCGGTACGGCCCATATACAGCAGATGGCAGTAGCCAATGCGTTAATGAAAAGCTTACAGCACCTGGTGTTAGATTGTGAAGATTCCGGGGGGGTGCTTAAGAGTGGGTACCCGGGTTCGGATGGAGAGCCGGGTCGTGGGTTTAGCTGGCTTCGGGCCTGGCACCCCGGTGGGAGACCAGGGCTCCCTGGGTCCGAGTGGAGAGCAGGGCAAAAGGTACCCGGGTTCGGATGGAGAGCCGGGTCGTGGGTTTAGCTGGCTTCGGGCCTGGCACCCCGGTGGGGGCCCAAGGCTTCCTGGGTCCGAGTGGAGGGCCGGGCAAAACGACTTTCTGCTGTCCACACTTTGAAGATTTTACACTCGTGCCCCGGAAGTCACGTTAGAGGCTGGCCCAGGCCACCCCCTCCCCCTCCTGGGTGACAAGGCTCCCCGGGGCCGCGTGGAGAGCCAGGCAAAACGCCACATTGGGTGTTTTTCAGGTAGGGTAGGGCTCCTTTCCAGCACTATCCGCATGTTTTCAACACTTAATCAGGGGAGAGCGCGAACGCAGTCCCCCACTACCAGAAATTGTGCAGTCGAGATTCCCACATTTGGGGAATTCGCCCGGGTCAGCAAAGCACGGGGTGCAATGGCTGAGCCACGCCGAGGATGAACCACCTTCATGATCATGGTGTCTACCCTGCCAGGTAAGTATGAGTTGTACATGCTGGCCATAGAGGAAAGCACTCAATCCACACACCAGTGCCCTGCCGGTCAGTCAACGACTAGTCCCCTCCACGTGGGCGTAACAATGGCCTCTTTGCGGTACCCAACAACCAAGTCTTAAAATTCCCCTTTAAGCACACACACAAGACACAGTGGCAGTATGTGAGCTTGCAGATATTAAGACTTTGACACATTTTGAGAACCTTCGATACTATTAGTTAAAGCGCTCACACCTATTTGCACTCAAGACAACCGAGCGCACCACCGTGCTCCATGTCATTTTCTTCAACGGCTGAGCTGGCCTTGTCCAATGGGCAAGGCCTTCCAAAAATATCCATAACTCATCAACGTCCCTCTCCACGGAAGTCTTTAGTAAAAGGCGAAAGGCTTATTCGTCATGAAGAGAGACCCGAGTAATTCTACCCGCTTGCCACAGCGGCCGGCAAAGCCTCTAGCCGCGCCGGTCAAGCGCTTAACGGCGCGCGTGCACGCACACACTTGGCGTGGGCAGCTCCGCAAAACAGCACATGCGTTATTTCACAGTCCGAGGTGGCCCTGTGCCCCCGCGGCTGGGTTTAAGGCGTCTTGGGTGGGTGGTTAAGAGCGGGTGTCCGGGTTGAAAGCGGGGCCTGTCGGATTGAGGGTGGGGTTTAATGATGTAGGCGTGGCCTATGCGCTTTGGGGGGCAAAAAGTTTTAGTGGTGCACAAAGATCTAGTGTTTAGCATGGCCATTCATGAATGACCATTGCTCATTCAGTATGCCGACATGAAAATGCTTACAGCACCTGGTATTCCCAGGCGGTCTCCCATCCAAGTACTAACCAGGCCCGACCCTGCTTAGCTTCCGAGATCGGACGAGATCGGGCGTGTTCAGGGTGGTATGGCCATAAGCAAAGGCAGCGGTGGCCGGTACGGCCCATATACAGCAGATGGCAGTAGCCAATGCGTTAATGAAAAGCTTACAGCACCTGGTGTTAGATTGTGAAGATTCCGGGGGGGTGCTTAAGAGTGGGTACCCGGGTTCGGATGGAGAGCCGGGTCGTGGGTTTAGCTGGCTTCGGGCCTGGCACCCCGGTGGGAGACCAGGGCTCCCTGGGTCCGAGTGGAGAGCAGGGCAAAAGGTACCCGGGTTCGGATGGAGAGCCGGGTCGTGGGTTTAGCTGGCTTCGGGCCTGGCACCCCGGTGGGGGCCCAAGGCTTCCTGGGTCCGAGTGGAGGGCCGGGCAAAACGACTTTCTGCTGTCCACACTTTGAAGATTTTACACTCGTGCCCCGGAAGTCACGTTAGAGGCTGGCCCAGGCCACCCCCTCCCCCTCCTGGGTGACAAGGCTCCCCGGGGCCGCGTGGAGAGCCAGGCAAAACGCCACATTGGGTGTTTTTCAGGTAGGGTAGGGCTCCTTTCCAGCACTATCCGCATGTTTTCAACACTTAATCAGGGGAGAGCGCGAACGCAGTCCCCCACTACCAGAAATTGTGCAGTCGAGATTCCCACATTTGGGGAATTCGCCCGGGTCAGCAAAGCACGGCGTGCAATGGCTGAGCCTCGCCGAGGATGAACCACCTTCATGATCATGGTGTCTACCCTGCCAGGTAAGTATGAGTTGTACATGCTGGCCATAGAGGAAAGCACTCAATCCACACACCAGTGCCCTGCCGGTCAGTCAACGACTAGTCCCCTCCACGTGGGCGTAACAATGGCCTCTTTGCGGTACCCAACAACCAAGTCTTAAAATTCCCCTTTAAGCACACACACAAGACACAGTGGCAGTATGTGAGCTTGCAGATATTAAGACTTTGACACATTTTGAGAACCTTCGATACTATTAGTTAAAGCGCTCACACCTATTTGCACTCAAGACAACCGAGCGCACCACCGTGCTCCATGTCATTTTCTTCAACGGCTGAGCTGGCCTTGTCCAATGGGCAAGGCCTTCCAAAAATATCCATAACTCATCAACGTCCCTCTCCACGGAAGTCTTTAGTAAAAGGCGAAAGGCTTATTCGTCATGAAGAGAGACCCGAGTAATTCTACCCGCTTGCCACAGCGGCCGGCAAAGCCTCTAGCCGCGCCGGTCAAGCGCTTAACGGCGCGCGTGCACGCACACACTTGGCGTGGGCAGCTCCGCAAAACAGCACATGCGTTATTTCACAGTCCGAGGTGGCCCTGTGCCCCCGCGGCTGGGTTTAAGGCGTCTTGGGTGGGTGGTTAAGAGCGGGTGTCCGGGTTGAAAGCGGGGCCTGTCGGATTGAGGGTGGGGTTTAATGATGTAGGCGTGGCCTATGCGCTTTGGGGGGCAAAAGGTTTTAGTGGTGCACAAAGATCTAGTGTTTAGCATGGCCATTCATGAATGACCATTGCTCATTCAGTATGCCGACATGAAAATGCTTACAGCACCTGGTATTCCCAGGCGGTCTCCCATCCAAGTACTAACCAGGCCCGACCCTGCTTAGCTTCCGAGATCGGACGAGATCGGGCGTGTTCAGGGTGGTATGGCCGTAAGCAAAGGCAGCGGTGGCCGGTACGGCCCATATACAGCAGATGGCAGTAGCCAATGCGTTAATGAAAAGCTTACAGCACCTGGTGTTAGATTGTGAAGATTCCGGGGGGGTGCTTAAGAGTGGGTACCCGGGTTCGGATGGAGAGCCGGGTCGTGGGTTTAGCTGGCTTCGGGCCTGGCACCCCGGTGGGAGACCAGGGCTCCCTGGGTCCGAGTGGAGAGCAGGGCAAAAGGTACCCGGGTTCGGATGGAGAGCCGGGTCGTGGGTTTAGCTGGCTTCGGGCCTGGCACCCCGGTGGGGGCCCAAGGCTTCCTGGGTCCGAGTGGAGGGCCGGGCAAAACGACTTTCTGCTGTCCACACTTTGAAGATTTTACACTCGTGCCCCGGAAGTCACGTTAGAGGCTGGCCCAGGCCACCCCCTCCCCCTCCTGGGTGACAAGGCTCCCCGGGGCCGCGTGGAGAGCCAGGCAAAACGCCACATTGGGTGTTTTTCAGGTAGGGTAGGGCTCCTTTCCAGCACTATCCGCATGTTTTCAACACTTAATCAGGGGAGAGCGCGAACGCAGTCCCCCACTACCAGAAATTGTGCAGTCGAGATTCCCACATTTGGGGAATTCGCCCGGGTCAGCAAAGCACGGCGTGCAATGGCTGAGCCTCGCCGAGGATGAACCACCTTCATGATCATGGTGTCTACCCTGCCAGGTAAGTATGAGTTGTACATGCTGGCCATAGAGGAAAGCACTCAATCCACACACCAGTACCCTGCCGGTCAGTCAACGACTAGTCCCCTCCACGTGGGCGTAACAATGGCCTCTTTGCGGTACCCAACAACCAAGTCTTAAAATTCCCCTTTAAGCACACACACAAGACACAGTGGCAGTATGTGAGCTTGCAGATATTAAGACTTTGACACATTTTGAGAACCTTCGATACTATTAGTTAAAGCGCTCACACCTATTTGCACTCAAGACAACCGAGCGCACCACCGTGCTCCATGTCATTTTCTTCAACGGCTGAGCTGGCCTTGTCCAATGGGCAAGGCCTTCCAAAAATATCCATAACTCATCAACGTCCCTCTCCACGGAAGTCTTTAGTAAAAGGCGAAAGGCTTATTCGTCATGAAGAGAGACCCGAGTAATTCTACCTGTTTGCCACAGCGGCCGGCAAAGCCTCTAGCCGCGCCGGTCAAGCGCTTAACGGCGCGCGTGCACGCACACACTTGGCGTGGGCAGCTCCGCAAAACAGCACATGCGTTATTTCACAGTCCGAGGTGGCCCTGTGCCCCCGCGGCTGGGTTTAAGGCGTCTTGGGTGGGTGGTTAAGAGCGGGTGTCCGGGTTGAAAGCGGGGCCTGTCGGATTGAGGGTGGGGTTTAATGATGTAGGCGTGGCCTATGCGCTTTGGGGGGCAAAAGGTTTTAGTGGTGCACAAAGATCTATAGTGTTTAGCATGGCCATTCATGAATGACCATTGCTCATTCAGTATGCCGACATGAAAATGCTTACAGCACCTGGTATTCCCAGGCGGTCTCCCATCCAAGTACTAACCAGGCCCGACCCTGCTTAGCTTCCGAGATCGGACGAGATCGGGCGTGTTCAGGGTGGTATGGCCGTAAGCAAAGGCAGCGGTGGCCGGTACGGCCCATATACAGCAGATGGCAGTAGCCAATGCGTTAATGAAAAGCTTACAGCACCTGGTGTTAGATTGTGAAGATTCCGGGGGGGTGCTTAAGAGTGGGTACCCGGGTTCGGATGGAGAGCCGGGTCGTGGGTTTAGCTGGCTTCGGGCCTGGCACCCCGGTGGGAGACCAGGGCTCCCTGGGTCCGAGTGGAGAGCAGGGCAAAAGGTACCCGGGTTCGGATGGAGAGCCGGGTCGTGGGTTTAGCTGGCTTCGGGCCTGGCACCCCGGTGGGGGCCCAAGGCTTCCTGGGTCCGAGTGGAGGGCCGGGCAAAACGACTTTCTGCTGTCCACACTTTGAAGATTTTACACTCGTGCCCCGGAAGTCACGTTAGAGGCTGGCCCAGGCCACCCCCTCCCCCTCCTGGGTGACAAGGCTCCCCGGGGCCGCGTGGAGAGCCAGGCAAAACGCCACATTGGGTGTTTTTCAGGTAGGGTAGGGCTCCTTTCCAGCACTATCCGCATGTTTTC
The DNA here is from genome assembly GCF_951216825.1 of Electrona antarctica. Classification (NCBI taxonomy): domain Eukaryota; kingdom Metazoa; phylum Chordata; class Actinopteri; order Myctophiformes; family Myctophidae; genus Electrona; species Electrona antarctica. The sequence continues at coordinate 48,118,311 of NC_136797.1, read as the reverse complement.
AACACTTAATCAGGGGAGAGCGCGAACGCAGTCCCCCACTACCAGAAATTGTGCAGTCGAGATTCCCACATTTGGGGAATTCGCCCGGGTCAGCAAAGCACGGGGTGCAATGGCTGAGCCTCGCCGAGGATGAACCACCTTCATGATCATGGTGTCTACCCTGCCAGGTAAGTATGAGTTGTACATGCTGGCCATAGAGGAAAGCACTCAATCCACACACCAGTGCCCTGCCGGTCAGTCAACGACTAGTCCCCTCCACGTGGGCGTAACAATGGCCTCTTTGCGGTACCCAACAACCAAGTCTTAAAATTCCCCTTTAAGCACACACACAAGACACAGTGGCAGTATGTGAGCTTGCAGATATTAAGACTTTGACACATTTTGAGAACCTTCGATACTATTAGTTAAAGCGCTCACACCTATTTGCACTCAAGACAACCGAGCGCACCACCGTGCTCCATGTCATTTTCTTCAACGGCTGAGCTGGCCTTGTCCAATGGGCAAGGCCTTCCAAAAATATCCATAACTCATCAACGTCACTCTCCAGGGAAGTCTTTAGTAAAAGGCGAAAGGCTTATTCGTCATGAAGAGAGACCCGAGTAATTCTACCCGCTTGCCACAGCGGCCGGCAAAGCCTCTAGCCGCGCCGGTCAAGCGCTTAACGGCGCGCGTGCACGCACACACTTGGCGTGGGCAGCTCCGCAAAACAGCACATGCGTTATTTCACAGTCCGAGGTGGCCCTGTGCCCCCGCGGCTGGGTTTAAGGCGTCTTGGGTGGGTGGTTAAGAGCGGGTGTCCGGGTTGAAAGCGGGGCCTGTCGGATTGAGGGTGGGGTTTAATGATGTAGGCGTGGCCTATGCGCTTTGGGGGGCAAAAGGTTTTAGTGGTGCACAAAGATCTAGTGTTTAGCATGGCCATTCATGAATGACCATTGCTCATTCAGTATGCCGACATGAAAATGCTTACAGCACCTGGTATTCCCAGGCGGTCTCCCATCCAAGTACTAACCAGGCCCGACCCTGCTTAGCTTCCGAGATCGGACGAGATCGGGCGTGTTCAGGGTGGTATGGCCGTAAGCAAAGGCAGCGGTGGCCGGTACGGCCCATATACAGCAGATGGCAGTAGCCAATGCGTTAATGAAAAGCTTACAGCACCTGGTGTTAGATTGTGAAGATTCCGGGGGGGTGCTTAAGAGTGGGTACCCGGGTTCGGATGGAGAGCCGGGTCGTGGGTTTAGCTGGCTTCGGGCCTGGCACCCCGGTGGGAGACCAGGGCTCCCTGGGTCCGAGTGGAGAGCAGGGCAAAAGGTACCCGGGTTCGGATGGAGAGCCGGGTCGTGGGTTTAGCTGGCTTCGGGCCTGGCACCCCGGTGGGGGCCCGAGGCTTCCTGGGTCCGAGTGGAGGGCCGGGCAAAACGACTTTCTGCTGTCCACACTTTGAAGATTTTACACTCGTGCCCCGGAAGTCACGTTAGAGGCTGGCCCAGGCCACCCCCTCCCCCTCCTGGGTGACAAGGCTCCCCGGGGCCGCGTGGAGAGCCAGGCAAAACGCCACATTGGGTGTTTTTCAGGTAGGGTAGGGCTCCTTTCCAGCACTATCCGCATGTTTTCAACACTTAATCAGGGGAGAGCGCGAACGCAGTCCCCCACTACCAGAAATTGTGCAGTCGAGATTCCCACATTTGGGGAATTCGCCCGGGTCAGCAAAGCACGGGGTGCAATGGCTGAGCCTCGCCGAGGATGAACCACCTTCATGATCATGGTGTCTACCCTGCCAGGTAAGTATGAGTTGTACATGCTGGCCATAGAGGAAAGCACTCAATCCACACACCAGTGCCCTGCCGGTCAGTCAACGACTAGTCCCCTCCACGTGGGCGTAACAATGGCCTCTTTGCGGTACCCAACAACCAAGTCTTAAAATTCCCCTTTAAGCACACACACAAGACACAGTGGCAGTATGTGAGCTTGCAGATATTAAGACTTTGACACATTTTGAGAACCTTCGATACTATTAGTTAAAGCGCTCACACCTATTTGCACTCAAGACAACCGAGCGCACCACCGTGCTCCATGTCATTTTCTTCAACGGCTGAGCTGGCCTTGTCCAATGGGCAAGGCCTTCCAAAAATATCCATAACTCATCAACGTCCCTCTCCACGGAAGTCTTTAGTAAAAGGCGAAAGGCTTATTCGTCATGAAGAGAGACCCGAGTAATTCTACCCGCTTGCCACAGCGGCCGGCAAAGCCTCTAGCCGCGCCGGTCAAGCGCTTAACGGCGCGCGTGCACGCACACACTTGGCGTGGGCAGCTCCGCAAAACAGCACATGCGTTATTTCACAGTCCGAGGTGGCCCTGTGCCCCCGCGGCTGGGTTTAAGGCGTCTTGGGTGGGTGGTTAAGAGCGGGTGTCCGGGTTGAAAGCGGGGCCTGTCGGATTGAGGGTGGGGTTTAATGATGTAGGCGTGGCCTATGCGCTTTGGGGGGCAAAACGTTTTAGTGGTGCACAAAGATCTAGTGTTTAGCATGGCCATTCATGAATGACCATTGCTCATTCAGTATGCCGACATGAAAATGCTTACAGCACCTGGTATTCCCAGGCGGTCTCCCATCCAAGTACTAACCAGGCCCGACCCTGCTTAGCTTCCGAGATCGGACGAGATCGGGCGTGTTCAGGGTGGTATGGCCGTAAGCAAAGGCAGCGGTGGCCGGTACGGCCCATATACAGCAGATGGCAGTAGCCAATGCGTTAATGAAAAGCTTACAGCACCTGGTGTTAGATTGTGAAGATTCCGGGGGGGTGCTTAAGAGTGGGTACCCGGGTTCGGATGGAGAGCCGGGTCGTGGGTTTAGCTGGCTTCGGGCCTGGCACCCCGGTGGGAGACCAGGGCTCCCTGGGTCCGAGTGGAGAGCAGGGCAAAAGGTACCCGGGTTCGGATGGAGAGCCGGGTCGTGGGTTTAGCTGGCTTCGGGCCTGGCACCCCGGTGGGGGCCCGAGGCTTCCTGGGTCCGAGTGGAGGGCCGGGCAAAACGACTTTCTGCTGTCCACACTTTGAAGATTTTACACTCGTGCCCCGGAAGTCACGTTAGAGGCTGGCCCAGGCCACCCCCTCCCCCTCCTGGGTGACAAGGCTCCCCGGGGCCGCGTGGAGAGCCAGGCAAAACGCCACATTGGGTGTTTTTCAGGTAGGGTAGGGCTCCTTTCCAGCACTATCCGCATGTTTTCAACACTTAATCAGGGGAGAGCGCGAACGCAGTCCCCCACTACCAGAAATTGTGCAGTCGAGATTCCCACATTTGGGGAATTCGCCCGGGTCAGCAAAGCACGGGGTGCAATGGCTGAGCCTCGCCGAGGATGAACCACCTTCATGATCATGGTGTCTACCCTGCCAGGTAAGTATGAGTTGTACATGCTGGCCATAGAGGAAAGCACTCAATCCACACACCAGTGCCCTGCCGGTCAGTCAACGACTAGTCCCCTCCACGTGGGCGTAACAATGGCCTCTTTGCGGTACCCAACAACCAAGTCTTAAAATTCCCCTTTAAGCACACACACAAGACACAGTGGCAGTATGTGAGCTTGCAGATATTAAGACTTTGACACATTTTGAGAACCTTCGATACTATTAGTTAAAGCGCTCACACCTATTTGCACTCAAGACAACCGAGCGCACCACCGTGCTCCATGTCATTTTCTTCAACGGCTGAGCTGGCCTTGTCCAATGGGCAAGGCCTTCCAAAAATATCCATAACTCATCAACGTCCCTCTCCACGGAAGTCTTTAGTAAAAGGCGAAAGGCTTATTCGTCATGAAGAGAGACCCGAGTAATTCTACCCGCTTGCCACAGCGGCCGGCAAAGCCTCTAGCCGCGCCGGTCAAGCGCTTAACGGCGCGCGTGCACGCACACACTTGGCGTGGGCAGCTCCGCAAAACAGCACATGCGTTATTTCACAGTCCGAGGTGGCCCTGTGCCCCCGCGGCTGGGTTTAAGGCGTCTTGGGTGGGTGGTTAAGAGCGGGTGTCCGGGTTGAAAGCGGGGCCTGTCGGATTGAGGGTGGGGTTTAATGATGTAGGCGTGGCCTATGCGCTTTGGGGGGCAAAAGGTTTTAGTGGTGCACAAAGATCTAGTGTTTAGCATGGCCATTCATGAATGACCATTGCTCATTCAGTATGCCGACATGAAAATGCTTACAGCACCTGGTATTCCCAGGCGGTCTCCCATCCAAGTACTAACCAGGCCCGACCCTGCTTAGCTTCCGAGATCGGACGAGATCGGGCGTGTTCAGGGTGGTATGGCCGTAAGCAAAGGCAGCGGTGGCCGGTACGCCCCATATACAGCAGATGGCAGTAGCCAATGCGTTAATGAAAAGCTTACAGCACCTGGTGTTAGATTGTGAAGATTCCGGGGGGGTGCTTAACTCTTTGAGAGTTTCATGGATTTCTATATAGTTTTTAGACTTCTCTATGGCAGAATGGCGTTTTTGAATGATTTATTGAAAATTCTCTGTTGTGAATGTGTGACAACGAAAGACCTTCAGAGAAAGCTTGGCTTGTCTGCTTCCAGGAAAAAAATGAACTGAGTTGATAAAATGTTTAGTTGTGGTGTTGGAAGCCATTTAAAAGAGCCTGCATTTACACTGGGTAGTGTTTCTAGGACAACAAAAAAAGTTATGACCGGTTGAAGTTTTATTTTCTAAATAACTTTTTTTCTGCTGGGCGTACATAGCCATGCAATATCTCATTTTAAAGGGTGAGTTGTCTAGTTCAATTAAAATAAAATAAAACGTTTCTCACATGTACCACTGTAGATATTTTGCCATCTATAAATAGCATGGTCAGTCATGATCAATCTGACCTATCCAGCTAAAAGTCCCCCTAGCTCTGAAATGGAACATCATATAAACTCAATTCTTTTTTGGGGTAAAATTAGACATTCTAACGCACATTTTGATATATACCATGTTTACATAGTCTTACCAGTACCGTGTCTATTCATGCATGTATCTCAAAAACCTGTTGTGAAGAAACAGTTTTGATAAAAAACTCATCCAAGGACATTGTTTTGATATGACTTTGTGCCCATGATATGTATCAAAATATAGACTTGAATGTATACTGTATTATAACAAAAAAATTGGGTTCTTACCATCTACCGTTACAGAGTAAATCACAGTTGAAACTCGCTTAGTCAAACCATAAACCTCAGACTAGTGAACAAAATAGCCATGACAGGTCTAACTCATTGTAAAAGCTTGTCTTTTATTTTTTATGACTACTAACATAATACAATTATAATAAATATTACAGAAAATAAATAGGCCTACATACAAAACAGTTGTCCCCAAACTCCCCAGTGTCCCCAAACCACTGCATTCCAGTTGTTCTTGACGGTGTGTGTGTGTGTAGGCTAAATTTAAAAAACAACAACAACTGAAATGAATGAATGCATCCGGTTCAGTGTCGGAGAACTCCATCGCAGTCTTGACTCTTCGTCTTCATCATCATCATCATCATCATCATCCTCCTCCTCCTCCGATGCCAGTTCTAAATATATAAAAATAAACATTTAGCTGTAGTCAGCCCGGCCAATAGCCAGTTGGGGGGGGGGGGGGGGACGTAGGCTATCTGACATCATCGTCATCATCATCATCACACGGAGACACACTAAACAATGTACAATCATGATTGTATACAATATACAATGAATGCGATTATAATGCAAGCTCAGACGTCAATGAAACGTCATACAGATCTTATATAATACGCTACTGTTAGCTTCACTCCCCGTCCCCCCTCCGATCCTTGTAGCAACGTCATCATAACCACGCGTTGCTTCAGTAAACGATGCATGTTTGTTCTCCGTCTTTGTAGACAGTAAATAAAAGGAGCGAACATTACTCTAAAGATCAGATCGCCTATAAGGCACGCTACAATATAAAATACTTGTACTGCCATGCGTGCATGCCTGCTACGATACATTTGTACTGCACAAACCAACCGATCGACACCAACCCCCCCCTCCAGCCCTTAGCCAGCACCAATGCACCGACCAACACCATTAGCCAGCACCTTCGGTGCTGGCTAATGGCTGGGGGCCATCGTGGTGAGTCATTCTGGCGTCATGATCTGACTAGTAGTAGTAATTATCCAAGCATCTATTTGTAGCGATCATCTTATGATTTCTGATCACTATAGAAGGGCATTTTCTACAATAAGATTACCTCAAAACATTCCGGGTTGATCGTCTTCTTCAATGGTTTCCCGGTATAGCTCATCGGACGACGATGGGGAGACAATGAAAAAAGGAGGGAGGGAGCAGCGAGTCTCGCTGTAAGCACTGGACCAGGGCTACTCCGCCTGGAGAAGGCGACTGGGACGCGTATGGATCAATACTACTACCACAAAACTCGCTCAAATAAATAGTACTGCTTTCAACTTTTTCTGCTAGAAAATCGCTCGGGCGAGACGGCAAACAGGCAAAACAATGAAAACTATGAAGACTCCCTCTGCCCCCACTGTTTACAGGGGGTGGGACCAGCTTCCAATGGCAACACGTACACGTGTGTCACGTGACACGGGTTTTCTGGGTAATGTAGTTGGAATATAAGCTCAGGAATTTAAACAGCGCTTCGGAGCATATTAATATGTTTAGATTCATCAAAAACTGTGAAGACGCCAATTGGCGTCATTGATCATTTACGGAATTCTGATGAAGACGCCAATTGGCGTCTTTCATCTTCTAAGGGTTAAGAGTGGGTACCCGGGTTCGGATGGAGAGCCGGGTCGTGGGTTTAGCTGGCTTCGGGCCTGGCACCCCGGTGGGAGACCAGGGCTCCCTGGGTCCGAGTGGAGAGCAGGGCAAAAGGTACCCGGGTTCGGATGGAGAGCCGGGTCGTGGGTTTAGCTGGCTTCGGGCCTGGCACCCCGGTGGGGGCCCGAGGCTTCCTGGGTCCGAGTGGAGGGCCGGGCAAAACGACTTTCTGCTGTCCACACTTTGAAGATTTTACACTCGTGCCCCGGAAGTCACGTTAGAGGCTGGCCCAGGCCACCCCCTCCCCCTCCTGGGTGACAAGGCTCCCCGGGGCCGCGTGGAGAGCCAGGCAAAACGCCACATTGGGTGTTTTTCAGGTAGGGTAGGGCTCCTTTCCAGCACTATCCGCATGTTTTCAACACTTAATCAGGGGAGAGCGCGAACGCAGTCCCCCACTACCAGAAATTGTGCAGTCGAGATTCCCACATTTGGGGAATTCGCCCGGGTCAGCAAAGCACGGGGTGCAATGGCTGAGCCTCGCCGAGGATGAACCACCTTCATGATCATGGTGTCTACCCTGCCAGGTAAGTATGAGTTGTACATGCTGGCCATAGAGGAAAGCACTCAATCCACACACCAGTGGCCTGCCGGTCAGTCAACGACTAGTCCCCTCCACGTGGGCGTAACAATGGCCTCTTTGCGGTACCCAACAACCAAGTCTTAAAATTCCCCTTTAAGCACACACACAAGACACAGTGGCAGTATGTGAGCTTGCAGATATTAAGACTTTGACACATTTTGAGAACCTTCGATACTATTAGTTAAAGCGCTCACACCTATTTGCACTCAAGACAACCGAGCGCACCACCGTGCTCCATGTCATTTTCTTCAACGGCTGAGCTGGCCTTGTCCAATGGGCAAGGCCTTCCAAAAATATCCATAACTCATCAACGTCCCTCTCCACGGAAGTCTTTAGTAAAAGGCGAAAGGCTTATTCGTCATGAAGAGAGACCCGAGTAATTCTACCCGCTTGCCACAGCGGCCGGCAAAGCCTCTAGCCGCGCCGGTCAAGCGCTTAACGGCGCGCGTGCACGCACACACTTGGCGTGGGCAGCTCCGCAAAACAGCACATGCGTTATTTCACAGTCCGAGGTGGCCCTGTGCCCCCGCGGCTGGGTTTAAGGCGTCTTGGGTGGGTGGTTAAGAGCGGGTGTCCGGGTTGAAAGCGGGGCCTGTCGGATTGAGGGTGGGGTTTAATGATGTAGGCGTGGCCTATGCGCTTTGGGGGGCAAAAAGTTTTAGTGGTGCACAAAGATCTAGTGTTTAGCATGGCCATTCATGAATGACCATTGCTCATTCAGTATGCCGACATGAAAATGCTTACAGCACCTGGTATTCCCAGGCGGTCTCCCATCCAAGTACTAACCAGGCCCGACCCTGCTTAGCTTCCGAGATCGGACGAGATCGGGCGTGTTCAGGGTGGTATGGCCGTAAGCAAAGGCAGCGGTGGCCGGTACGGCCCATATACAGCAGATGGCAGTAGCCAATGCGTTAATGAAAAGCTTACAGCACCTGGTGTTAGATTGTGAAGATTCCGGGGGGGGTGCTTAAGAGTGGGTACCCGGGTTCGGATGGAGAGCCGGGTCGTGGGTTTAGCTGGCTTCGGGCCTGGCACCCCGGTGGGAGACCAGGGCTCCCTGGGTCCGAGTGGAGAGCAGGGCAAAAGGTACCCGGGTTCGGATGGAGAGCCGGGTCGTGGGTTTAGCTGGCTTCGGGCCTGGCACCCCGGTGGGGGCCCAAGGCTTCCTGGGTCCGAGTGGAGGGCCGGGCAAAACGACTTTCTGCTGTCCACACTTTGAAGATTTTACACTCGTGCCCCGGAAGTCACGTTAGAGGCTGGCCCAGGCCACCCCCTCCCCCTCCTGGGTGACAAGGCTCCCCGGGGCCGCGTGGAGAGCCAGGCAAAACGCCACATTGGGTGTTTTTCAGGTAGGGTAGGGCTCCTTTCCAGCACTATCCGCATGTTTTCAACACTTAATCAGGGGAGAGCGCGAACGCAGTCCCCCACTACCAGAAATTGTGCAGTCGAGATTCCCACATTTGGGGAATTCGCCCGGGTCAGCAAAGCACGGGGTGCAATGGCTGAGCCTCGCCGAGGATGAACCACCTTCATGATCATGGTGTCTACCCTGCCAGGTAAGTATGAGTTGTACATGCTGGCCATAGAGGAAAGCACTCAATCCACACACCAGTGCCCTGCCGGTCAGTCAACGACTAGTCCCCTCCACGTGGGCGTAACAATGGCCTCTTTGCGGTACCCAACAACCAAGTCTTAAAATTCCCCTTTAAGCACACACACAAGACACAGTGGCAGTATGTGAGCTTGCAGATATTAAGACTTTGACACATTTTGAGAACCTTCGATACTATTAGTTAAAGCGCTCACACCTATTTGCACTCAAGACAACCGAGCGCACCACCGTGCTCCATGTCATTTTCTTCAACGGCTGAGCTGGCCTTGTCCAATGGGCAAGGCCTTCCAAAAATATCCATAACTCATCAACGTCCCTCTCCACGGAAGTCTTTAGTAAAAGGCGAAAGGCTTATTCGTCATGAAGAGAGACCCGAGTAATTCTACCCGCTTGCCACAGCGGCCGGCAAAGCCTCTAGCCGCGCCGGTCAAGCGCTTAACGGCGCGCGTGCACGCACACACTTGGCGTGGGCAGCTCCGCAAAACAGCACATGCGTTATTTCACAGTCCGAGGTGGCCCTGTGCCCCCGCGGCTGGGTTTAAGGCGTCTTGGGTGGGTGGTTAAGAGCGGGTGTCCGGGTTGAAAGTGGGGCCTGTCGGATTGAGGGTGGGGTTTAATGATGTAGGCGTGGCCTATGCGCTTTGGGGGGCAAAAAGTTTTAGTGGTGCACAAAGATCTAGTGTTTAGCATGGCCATTCATGAATGACCATTGCTCATTCAGTATGCCGACATGAAAATGCTTACAGCACCTGGTATTCCCAGGCGGTCTCCCATCCAAGTACTAACCAGGCCCGACCCTGCTTAGCTTCCGAGATCGGACGAGATCGGGCGTGTTCAGGGTGGTATGGCCGTAAGCAAAGGCAGCGGTGGCCGGTACGGCCCATATACAGCAGATGGCAGTAGCCAATGCGTTTATGAAAAGCTTACAGCACCTGGTGTTAGATTGTGAAGATTCCGGGGGGGTGCTTAAGAGTGGGTACCCGGGTTCGGATGGAGAGCCGGGTCGTGGGTTTAGCTGGCTTCGGGCCTGGCACCCCGGTGGGAGACCAGGGCTCCCTGGGTCCGAGTGGAGAGCAGGGCAAAAGGTACCCGGGTTCGGATGGAGAGCCGGGTCGTGGGTTTAGCTGGCTTCGGGCCTGGCACCCCGGTGGGGGCCCAAGGCTTCCTGGGTCCGAGTGGAGGGCCGGGCAAAACGACTTTCTGCTGTCCACACTTTGAAGATTTTACACTCGTGCCCCGGAAGTCACGTTAGAGGCTGGCCCAGGCCACCCCCTCCCCCTCCTGGGTGACAAGGCTCCCCGGGGCCGCGTGGAGAGCCAGGCAAAACGCCACATTGGGTGTTTTTCAGGTAGGGTAGGGCTCCTTTCCAGCACTATCCGCATGTTTTCAACACTTAATCAGGGGAGAGCGCGAACGCAGTCCCCCACTACCAGAAATTGTGCAGTCGAGATTCCCACATTTGGGGAATTCGCCCGGGTCAGCAAAGCACGGGGTGCAATGGCTGAGCCTCGCCGAGGATGAACCACCTTCATGATCATGGTGTCTACCCTGCCAGGTAAGTATGAGTTGTACATGCTGGCCATAGAGGAAAGCACTCAATCCACACACCAGTGCCCTGCCGGTCAGTCAACGACTAGTCCCCTCCACGTGGGCGTAACAATGGCCTCTTTGCGGTACCCAACAACCAAGTCTTAAAATTCCCCTTTAAGCACACACACAAGACACAGTGGCAGTATGTGGGTCATGAATGACCATTGCTCATTCAGTATGCCGACATGAAAATGCTTACAGCACCTGGTATTCCCAGGCGGTCTCCCATCCAAGTACTAACCAGGCCCGACCCTGCTTAGCTTCCGAGATCGGACGAGATCGGGCGTGTTCAGGGTGGTATGGCCGTAAGCAAAGGCTTTTTGCGGTACCCAACAACCAAGTCTTAAAATTCCCCTTTAAGCACACACACAAGACACAGTGGCAGTATGTGAGCTTGCAGATATTAAGACTTTGACACATTTTGAGAACCTTCGATACTATTAGTTAAAGCGCTCACACCTATTTGCACTCAAGACAACCGAGCGCACCACCGTGCTCCATGTCATTTTCTTCAACGGCTGAGCTGGCCTTGTCCAATGGGCAAGGCCTTCCAAAAATATCCATAACTCATCAACGTCCCTCTCCACGGAAGTCTTTAGTAAAAGGCGAAAGGCTTATTCGTCATGAAGAGAGACCCGAGTAATTCTACCCGCTTGCCACAGCGGCCGGCAAAGCCTCTAGCCGCGCCGGTCAAGCGCTTAACGGCGCGCGTGCACGCACACACTTGGCGTGGGCAGCTCCGCAAAACAGCACATGCGTTATTTCACAGTCCGAGGTGGCCCTGTGCCCCCGCGGCTGGGTTTAAGGCGTCTTGGGTGGGTGGTTAAGAGCGGGTGTCCGGGTTGAAAGCGGGGCCTGTCGGATTGAGGGTGGGGTTTAATGATGTAGGCGTGGCCTATGCGCTTTGGGGGGCAAAAAGTTTTAGTGGTGCACAAAGATCTAGTGTTTAGCATGGCCATTCATGAATGACCATTGCTCATTCAGTATGCCGACATGAAAATGCTTACAGCACCTGGTATTCCCAGGCGGTCTCCCATCCAAGTACTAACCAGGCCCGACCCTGCTTAGCTTCCGAGATCGGACGAGATCGGGCGTGTTCAGGGTGGTATGGCCGTAAGCAAAGGCAGCGGTGGCCGGTACGGCCCATATACAGCAGATGGCAGTAGCCAATGCGTTTATGAAAAGCTTACAGCACCTGGTGTTAGATTGTGAAGATTCCGGGGGGGTGCTTAAGAGTGGGTACCCGGGTTCGGATGGAGAGCCGGGTCGTGGGTTTAGCTGGCTTCGGGCCTGGCACCCCGGTGGGAGACCAGGGCTCCCTGGGTCCGAGTGGAGAGCAGGGCAAAAGGTACCCGGGTTCGGATGGAGAGCCGGGTCGTGGGTTTAGCTGGCTTCGGGCCTGGCACCCCGGTGGGGGCCCAAGGCTTCCTGGGTCCGAGTGGAGGGCCGGGCAAAACGACTTTCTGCTGTCCACACTTTGAAGATTTTACACTCGTGCCCCGGAAGTCACGTTAGAGGCTGGCCCAGGCCACCCCCTCCCCCTCCTGGGTGACAAGGCTCCCCGGGGCCGCGTGGAGAGCCAGGCAAAACGCCACATTGGGTGTTTTTCAGGTAGGGTAGGGCTCCTTTCCAGCACTATCCGCATGTTTTCAACACTTAATCAGGGGAGAGCGCGAACGCAGTCCCCCACTACCAGAAATTGTGCAGTCGAGATTCCCACATTTGGGGAATTCGCCCGGGTCAGCAAAGCACGGGGTGCAATGGCTGAGCCTCGCCGAGGATGAACCACCTTCATGATCATGGTGTCTACCCTGCCAGGTAAGTATGAGTTGTACATGCTGGCCATAGAGGAAAGCACTCAATCCACACACCAGTGCCCTGCCGGTCAGTCAACGACTAGTCCCCTCCACGTGGGCGTAACAATGGCCTCTTTGCGGTACCCAACAACCAAGTCTTAAAATTCCCCTTTAAGCACACACACAAGACACAGTGGCAGTATGTGAGCTTGCAGATATTAAGACTTTGACACATTTTGAGAACCTTCGATACTATTAGTTAAAGCGCTCACACCTATTTGCACTCAAGACAACCGAGCGCACCACCGTGCTCCATGTCATTTTCTTCAACGGCTGAGCTGGCCTTGTCCAATGGGCAAGGCCTTCCAAAAATATCCATAACTCATCAACGTCCCTCTCCACGGAAGTCTTTAGTAAAAGGCGAAAGGCTTATTCGTCATGAAGAGAGACCCGAGTAATTCTACCCGCTTGCCACAGCGGCCGGCAAAGCCTCTAGCCGCGCCGGTCAAGCGCTTAACGGCGCGCGTGCACGCACACACTTGGCGTGGGCTGCTCCGCAAAACAGCACATGCGTTATTTCACAGTCCGAGGTGGCCCTGTGCCCCCGCGGCTGGGTTTAAGGCGTCTTGGGTGGGTGGTTAAGAGCGGGTGTCCGGGTTGAAAGCGGGGCCTGTCGGATTGAGGGTGGGGTTTAATGATGTAGGCGTGGCCTATGCGCTTTGGGGGGCAAAAAGTTTTAGTGGTGCACAAAGATCTAGTGTTTAGCATGGCCATTCATGAATGACCATTGCTCATTCAGTATGCCGACATGAAAATGCTTACAGCACCTGGTATTCCCAGGCGGTCTCCCATCCAAGTACTAACCAGGCCCGACCCTGCTTAGCTTCCGAGATCGGACGAGATCGGGCGTGTTCAGGGTGGTATGGCCGTAAGCAAAGGCAGCGGTGGCCGGTACGGCCCATATACAGCAGATGGCAGTAGCCAATGCGTTAATGAAAAGCTTACAGCACCTGGTGTTAGATTGTGAAGATTCCGGGGGGGTGCTTAAGAGTGGGTACCCGGGTTCGGATGGAGAGCCGGGTCGTGGGTTTAGCTGGCTTCGGGCCTGGCACCCCGGTGGGAGACCAGGGCTCCCTGGGTCCGAGTGGAGAGCAGGGCAAAAGGTACCCGGGTTCGGATGGAGAGCCGGGTCGTGGGTTTAGCTAGCTTCGGGCCTGGCACCCCGGTGGGGGCCCAAGGCTTCCTGGGTCCGAGTGGAGGGCCGGGCAAAACGACTTTCTGCTGTCCACACTTTGAAGATTTTACACTCGTGCCCCGGAAGTCACGTTAGAGGCTGGCCCAGGCCACCCCCTCCCCCTCCTGGGTGACAAGGCTCCCCGGGGCCGCGTGGAGAGCCAGGCAAAACGCCACATTGGGTGTTTTTCAGGTAGGGTAGGGCTCCTTTCCAGCACTATCCGCATGTTTTCAACACTTAATCAGGGGAGAGCGCGAACGCAGTCCCCCACTACCAGAAATTGTGCAGTCGAGATTTCCACATTTGGGGAATTCGCCCGGGTCAGCAAAGCACGGGGTGCAATGGCTGAGCCTCGCCGAGGATGAACCACCTTCATGATCATGGTGTCTACCCTGCCAGGTAAGTATGAGTTGTACATGCTGGCCATAGAGGAAAGCACTCAATCCACACACCAGTGCCCTGCCGGTCAGTCAACGACTAGTCCCCTCCACGTGGGCGTAACAATGGCCTCTTTGCGGTACCCAACAACCAAGTCTTAAAATTCCCCTTTAAGCACACACACAAGACACAGTGGCAGTATGTGAGCTTGCAGATATTAAGACTTTGACACATTTTGAGAACCTTCGATACTATTAGTTAAAGCGCTCACACCTATTTGCACTCAAGACAACCGAGCGCACCACCGTGCTCCATGTCATTTTCTTCAACGGCTGAGCTGGCCTTGTCCAATGGGCAAGGCCTTCCAAAAATATCCATAACTCATCAACGTCCCTCTCCACGGAAGTCTTTAGTAAAAGGCGAAAGGCTTATTCGTCATGAAGAGAGACCCGAGTAATTCTACCCGCTTGCCACAGCGGCCGGCAAAGCCTCTAGCCGCGCCGGTCAAGCGCTTAACGGCGCGCGTGCACGCACACACTTGGCGTGGGCAGCTCCGCAAAACAGCACATGCGTTATTTCACAGTCCGAGGTGGCCCTGTGCCCCCGCGGCTGGGTTTAAGGCGTCTTGGGTGGGTGGTTAAGAGCGGGTGTCCGGGTTGAAAGCGGGGCCTGTCGGATTGAGGGTGGGGTTTAATGATGTAGGCGTGGCCTATGCGCTTTGGGGGGCAAAAAGTTTTAGTGGTGCACAAAGATCTAGTGTTTAGCATGGCCATTCATGAATGACCATTGCTCATTCAGTATGCCGACATGAAAATGCTTACAGCACCTGGTATTCCCAGGCGGTCTCCCATCCAAGTACTAACCAGGCCCGACCCTGCTTAGCTTCCGAGATCGGACGAGATCGGGCGTGTTCAGGGTGGTATGGCCGTAAGCAAAGGCAGCGGTGGCCGGTACGGCCCATATACAGCAGATGGCAGTAGCCAATGCGTTAATGAAAAGCTTACAGCACCTGGTGTTAGATTGTGAAGATTCCGGGGGGGTGCTTAAGAGTGGGTACCCGGGTTCGGATGGAGAGCCGGGTCGTGGGTTTAGCTGGCTTCGGGCCTGGCACCCCGGTGGGAGACCAGGGCTCCCTGGGTCCGAGTGGAGAGCAGGGCAAAAGGTACCCGGGTTCGGATGGAGAGCCGGGTCGTGGGTTTAGCTGGCTTCGGGCCTGGCACCCCGGTGGGGGCCCAAGGCTTCCTGGGTCCGAGTGGAGGGCCGGGCAAAACGACTTTCTGCTGTCCACACTTTGAAGATTTTACACTCGTGCCCCGGAAGTCACGTTAGAGGCTGGCCCAGGCCACCCCCTCCCCCTCCTGGGTGACAAGGCTCCCCGGGGCCGCGTGGAGAGCCAGGCAAAACGCCACATTGGGTGTTTTTCAGGTAGGGTAGGGCTCCTTTCCAGCACTATCCGCATGTTTTCAACACTTAATCAGGGGAGAGCGCGAACGCAGTCCCCCACTACCAGAAATTGTGCAGTCGAGATTCCCACATTTGGGGAATTCGCCCGGGTCAGCAAAGCACGGGGTGCAATGGCTGAGCCTCGCCGAGGATGAACCACCTTCATGATCATGGTGTCTACCCTGCCAGGTAAGTATGAGTTGTACATGCTGGCCATAGAGGAAAGCACTCAATCCACACACCAGTGCCCTGCCGGTCAGTCAACGACTAGTCCCCTCCACGTGGGCGTAACAATGGCCTCTTTGCGGTACCCAACAACCAAGTCTTAAAATTCCCCTTTAAGCACACACACAAGACACAGTGGCAGTATGTGAGCTTGCAGATATTAAGACTTTGACACATTTTGAGAACCTTCGATACTATTAGTTAAAGCGCTCACACCTATTTGCACTCAAGACAACCGAGCGCACCACCGTGCTCCATGTCATTTTCTTCAACGGCTGAGCTGGCCTTGTCCAATGGGCAAGGCCTTCCAAAA
This sequence comes from Electrona antarctica, assembly GCF_951216825.1. Lineage (NCBI taxonomy): Eukaryota > Metazoa > Chordata > Actinopteri > Myctophiformes > Myctophidae > Electrona > Electrona antarctica. Next base: position 48,102,332 of record NC_136797.1, on the reverse strand, counting down.
ATATCCATAACTCATCAACGTCCCTCTCCACGGAAGTCTTTAGTAAAAGGCGAAAGGCTTATTCGTCATGAAGAGAGACCCGAGTAATTCTACCCGCTTGCCACAGCGGCCGGCAAAGCCTCTAGCCGCGCCGGTCAAGCGCTTAACGGCGCGCGTGCACGCACACACTTGGCGTGGGCAGCTCCGCAAAACAGCACATGCGTTATTTCACAGTCCGAGGTGGCCCTGTGCCCCCGCGGCTGGGTTTAAGGCGTCTTGGGTGGGTAGTTAAGAGCGGGTGTCCGGGTTGAAAGCGGGGCCTGTCGGATTGAGGGTGGGGTTTAATGATGTAGGCGTGGCCTATGCGCTTTGGGGGGCAAAAAGTTTTAGTGGTGCACAAAGATCTAGTGTTTAGCATGGCCATTCATGAATGACCATTGCTCATTCAGTATGCCGACATGAAAATGCTTACAGCACCTGGTATTCCCAGGCGGTCTCCCATCCAAGTACTAACCAGGCCCGACCCTGCTTAGCTTCCGAGATCGGACGAGATCGGGCGTGTTCAGGGTGGTATGGCCGTAAGCAAAGGCAGCGGTGGCCGGTACGGCCCATATACAGCAGATGGCAGTAGCCAATGCGTTAATGAAAAGCTTACAGCACCTGGTGTTAGATTGTGAAGATTCCGGGGGGGTGCTTAAGAGTGGGTACCCGGGTTCGGATGGAGAGCCGGGTCGTGGGTTTAGCTGGCTTCGGGCCTGGCACCCCGGTGGGAGACCAGGGCTCCCTGGGTCCGAGTGGAGAGCAGGGCAAAAGGTACCCGGGTTCGGATGGAGAGCCGGGTCGTGGGTTTAGCTGGCTTCGGGCCTGGCACCCCGGTGGGGGCCCAAGGCTTCCTGGGTCCGAGTGGAGGGCCGGGCAAAACGACTTTCTGCTGTCCACACTTTGAAGATTTTACACTCGTGCCCCGGAAGTCACGTTAGAGGCTGGCCCAGGCCACCCCCTCCCCCTCCTGGGTGACAAGGCTCCCCGGGGCCGCGTGGAGAGCCAGGCAAAACGCCACATTGGGTGTTTTTCAGGTAGGGTAGGGCTCCTTTCCAGCACTATCCGCATGTTTTCAACACTTAATCAGGGGAGAGCGCGAACGCAGTCCCCCACTACCAGAAATTGTGCAGTCGAGATTCCCACATTTGGGGAATTCGCCCGGGTCAGCAAAGCACGGGGTGCAATGGCTGAGCCTCGCCGAGGATGAACCACCTTCATGATCATGGTGTCTACCCTGCCAGGTAAGTATGAGTTGTACATGCTGGCCATAGAGGAAAGCACTCAATCCACACACCAGTGGCCTGCCGGTCAGTCAACGACTAGTCCCCTCCACGTGGGCGTAACAATGGCCTCTTTGCGGTACCCAACAACCAAGTCTTAAAATTCCCCTTTAAGCACACACACAAGACACAGTGGCAGTATGTGAGCTTGCAGATATTAAGACTTTGACACATTTTGAGAACCTTCGATACTATTAGTTAAAGCGCTCACACCTATTTGCACTCAAGACAACCGAGCGCACCACCGTGCTCCATGTCATTTTCTTCAACGGCTGAGCTGGCCTTGTCCAATGGGCAAGGCCTTCCAAAAATATCCATAACTCATCAACGTCCCTCTCCACGGAAGTCTTTAGTAAAAGGCGAAAGGCTTATTCGTCATGAAGAGAGACCCGAGTAATTCTACCCGCTTGCCACAGCGGCCGGCAAAGCCTCTAGCCGCGCCGGTCAAGCGCTTAACGGCGCGCGTGCACGCACACACTTGGCGTGGGCAGCTCCGCAAAACAGCACATGCGTTATTTCACAGTCCGAGGTGGCCCTGTGCCCCCGCGGCTGGGTTTAAGGCGTCTTGGGTGGGTGGTTAAGAGCGGGTGTCCGGGTTGAAAGCGGGGCCTGTCGGATTGAGGGTGGGGTTTAATGATGTAGGCGTGGCCTATGCGCTTTGGGGGGCAAAAAGTTTTAGTGGTGCACAAAGATCTAGTGTTTAGCATGGCCATTCATGAATGACCATTGCTCATTCAGTATGCCGACATGAAAATGCTTACAGCACCTGGTATTCCCAGGCGGTCTCCCATCCAAGTACTAACCAGGCCCGACCCTGCTTAGCTTCCGAGATCGGACGAGATCGGGCGTGTTCAGGGTGGTATGGCCGTAAGCAAAGGCAGCGGTGGCCGGTACGGCCCATATACAGCAGATGGCAGTAGCCAATGCGTTAATGAAAAGCTTACAGCACCTGGTGTTAGATTGTGAAGATTCCGGGGGGGTGCTTAAGAGTGGGTACCCGGGTTCGGATGGAGAGCCGGGTCGTGGGTTTAGCTGGCTTCGGGCCTGGCACCCCGGTGGGAGACCAGGGCTCCCTGGGTCCGAGTGGAGAGCAGGGCAAAAGGTACCCGGGTTCGGATGGAGAGCCGGGTCGTGGGTTTAGCTGGCTTCGGGCCTGGCACCCCGGTGGGGGCCCAAGGCTTCCTGGGTCCGAGTGGAGGGCCGGGCAAAACGACTTTCTGCTGTCCACACTTTGAAGATTTTACACTCGTGCCCCGGAAGTCACGTTAGAGGCTGGCCCAGGCCACCCCCTCCCCCTCCTGGGTGACAAGGCTCCCCGGGGCCGCGTGGAGAGCCAGGCAAAACGCCACATTGGGTGTTTTTCAGGTAGGGTAGGGCTCCTTTCCAGCACTATCCGCATGTTTTCAACACTTAATCAGGGGAGAGCGCGAACGCAGTCCCCCACTACCAGAAATTGTGCAGTCGAGATTCCCACATTTGGGGAATTCGCCCGGGTCAGCAAAGCACGGGGTGCAATGGCTGAGCCTCGCCGAGGATGAACCACCTTCATGATCATGGTGTCTACCCTGCCAGGTAAGTATGAGTTGTACATGCTGGCCATAGAGGAAAGCACTCAATCCACACACCAGTGCCCTGCCGGTCAGTCAACGACTAGTCCCCTCCACGTGGGCGTAACAATGGCCTCTTTGCGGTACCCAACAACCAAGTCTTAAAATTCCCCTTTAAGCACACACACAAGACACAGTGGCAGTATGTGAGCTTGCAGATATTAAGACTTTGACACATTTTGAGAACCTTCGATACTATTAGTTAAAGCGCTCACACCTATTTGCACTCAAGACAACCGAGCGCACCACCGTGCTCCATGTCATTTTCTTCAACGGCTGAGCTGGCCTTGTCCAATGGGCAAGGCCTTCCAAAAATATCCATAACTCATCAACGTCCCTCTCCACGGAAGTCTTTAGTAAAAGGCGAAAGGCTTATTCGTCATGAAGAGAGACCCGAGTAATTCTACCCGCTTGCCACAGCGGCCGGCAAAGCCTCTAGCCGCGCCGGTCAAGCGCTTAACGGCGCGCGTGCACGCACACACTTGGCGTGGGCAGCTCCGCAAAACAGCACATGCGTTATTTCACAGTCCGAGGTGGCCCTGTGCCCCCGCGGCTGGGTTTAAGGCGTCTTGGGTGGGTAGTTAAGAGCGGGTGTCCGGGTTGAAAGCGGGGCCTGTCGGATTGAGGGTGGGGTTTAATGATGTAGGCGTGGCCTATGCGCTTTGGGGGGCAAAAAGTTTTAGTGGTGCACAAAGATCTAGTGTTTAGCATGGCCATTCATGAATGACCATTGCTCATTCAGTATGCCGACATGAAAATGCTTACAGCACCTGGTATTCCCAGGCGGTCTCCCATCCAAGTACTAACCAGGCCCGACCCTGCTTAGCTTCCGAGATCGGACGAGATCGGGCGTGTTCAGGGTGGTATGGCCGTAAGCAAAGGCAGCGGTGGCCGGTACGGCCCATATACAGCAGATGGCAGTAGCCAATGCGTTAATGAAAAGCTTACAGCACCTGGTGTTAGATTGTGAAGATTCCGGGGGGGTGCTTAAGAGTGGGTACCCGGGTTCGGATGGAGAGCCGGGTCGTGGGTTTAGCTGGCTTCGGGCCTGGCACCCCGGTGGGAGACCAGGGCTCCCTGGGTCCGAGTGGAGAGCAGGGCAAAAGGTACCCGGGTTCGGATGGAGAGCCGGGTCGTGGGTTTAGCTGGCTTCGGGCCTGGCACCCCGGTGGGGGCCCGAGGCTTCCTGGGTCCGAGTGGAGGGCCGGGCAAAACGACTTTCTGCTGTCCACACTTTGAAGATTTTACACTCGTGCCCCGGAAGTCACGTTAGAGGCTGGCCCAGGCCACCCCCTCCCCCTCCTGGGTGACAAGGCTCCCCGGGGCCGCGTGGAGAGCCAGGCAAAACGCCACATTGGGTGTTTTTCAGGTAGGGTAGGGCTCCTTTCCAGCACTATCCGCATGTTTTCAACACTTAATCAGGGGAGAGCGCGAACGCAGTCCCCCACTACCAGAAATTGTGCAGTCGAGATTCCCACATTTGGGGAATTCGCCCGGGTCAGCAAAGCACGGGGTGCAATGGCTGAGCCTCGCCGAGGATGAACCACCTTCATGATCATGGTGTCTACCCTGCCAGGTAAGTATGAGTTGTACATGCTGGCCATAGAGGAAAGCACTCAATCCACACACCAGTGGCCTGCCGGTCAGTCAACGACTAGTCCCCTCCACGTGGGCGTAACAATGGCCTCTTTGCGGTACCCAACAACCAAGTCTTAAAATTCCCCTTTAAGCACACACACAAGACACAGTGGCAGTATGTGAGCTTGCAGATATTAAGACTTTGACACATTTTGAGAACCTTCGATACTATTAGTTAAAGCGCTCACACCTATTTGCACTCAAGACAACCGAGCGCACCACCGTGCTCCATGTCATTTTCTTCAACGGCTGAGCTGGCCTTGTCCAATGGGCAAGGCCTTCCAAAAATATCCATAACTCATCAACGTCCCTCTCCACGGAAGTCTTTAGTAAAAGGCGAAAGGCTTATTCGTCATGAAGAGAGACCCGAGTAATTCTACCCGCTTGCCACAGCGGCCGGCAAAGCCTCTAGCCGCGCCGGTCAAGCGCTTAACGGCGCGCGTGCACGCACACACTTGGCGTGGGCAGCTCCGCAAAACAGCACATGCGTTATTTCACAGTCCGAGGTGGCCCTGTGCCCCCGCGGCTGGGTTTAAGGCGTCTTGGGTGGGTGGTTAAGAGCGGGTGTCCGGGTTGAAAGCGGGGCCTGTCGGATTGAGGGTGGGGTTTAATGATGTAGGCGTGGCCTATGCGCTTTGGGGGGCAAAAAGTTTTAGTGGTGCACAAAGATCTAGTGTTTAGCATGGCCATTCATGAATGACCATTGCTCATTCAGTATGCCGACATGAAAATGCTTACAGCACCTGGTATTCCCAGGCGGTCTCCCATCCAAGTACTAACCAGGCCCGACCCTGCTTAGCTTCCGAGATCGGACGAGATCGGGCGTGTTCAGGGTGGTATGGCCGTAAGCAAAGGCAGCGGTGGCCGGTACGGCCCATATACAGCAGATGGCAGTAGCCAATGCGTTAATGAAAAGCTTACAGCACCTGGTGTTAGATTGTGAAGATTCCGGGGGGGGTGCTTAAGAGTGGGTACCCGGGTTCGGATGGAGAGCCGGGTCGTGGGTTTAGCTGGCTTCGGGCCTGGCACCCCGGTGGGAGACCAGGGCTCCCTGGGTCCGAGTGGAGAGCAGGGCAAAAGGTACCCGGGTTCGGATGGAGAGCCGGGTCGTGGGTTTAGCTGGCTTCGGGCCTGGCACCCCGGTGGGGGCCCAAGGCTTCCTGGGTCCGAGTGGAGGGCCGGGCAAAACGACTTTCTGCTGTCCACACTTTGAAGATTTTACACTCGTGCCCCGGAAGTCACGTTAGAGGCTGGCCCAGGCCACCCCCTCCCCCTCCTGGGTGACAAGGCTCCCCGGGGCCGCGTGGAGAGCCAGGCAAAACGCCACATTGGGTGTTTTTCAGGTAGGGTAGGGCTCCTTTCCAGCACTATCCGCATGTTTTCAACACTTAATCAGGGGAGAGCGCGAACGCAGTCCCCCACTACCAGAAATTGTGCAGTCGAGATTCCCACATTTGGGGAATTCGCCCGGGTCAGCAAAGCACGGGGTGCAATGGCTGAGCCTCGCCGAGGATGAACCACCTTCATGATCATGGTGTCTACCCTGCCAGGTAAGTATGAGTTGTACATGCTGGCCATAGAGGAAAGCACTCAATCCACACACCAGTGCCCTGCCGGTCAGTCAACGACTAGTCCCCTCCACGTGGGCGTAACAATGGCCTCTTTGCGGTACCCAACAACCAAGTCTTAAAATTCCCCTTTAAGCACACACACAAGACACAGTGGCAGTATGTGAGCTTGCAGATATTAAGACTTTGACACATTTTGAGAACCTTCGATACTATTAGTTAAAGCGCTCACACCTATTTGCACTCAAGACAACCGAGCGCACCACCGTGCTCCATGTCATTTTCTTCAACGGCTGAGCTGGCCTTGTCCAATGGGCAAGGCCTTCCAAAAATATCCATAACTCATCAACGTCCCTCTCCACGGAAGTCTTTAGTAAAAGGCGAAAGGCTTATTCGTCATGAAGAGAGACCCGAGTAATTCTACCCGCTTGCCACAGCGGCCGGCAAAGCCTCTAGCCGCGCCGGTCAAGCGCTTAACGGCGCGCGTGCACGCACACACTTGGCGTGGGCAGCTCCGCAAAACAGCACATGCGTTATTTCACAGTCCGAGGTGGCCCTGTGCCCCCGCGGCTGGGTTTAAGGCGTCTTGGGTGGGTGGTTAAGAGCGGGTGTCCGGGTTGAAAGCGGGGCCTGTCGGATTGAGGGTGGGGTTTAATGATGTAGGCGTGGCCTATGCGCTTTGGGGGGCAAAAAGTTTTAGTGGTGCACAAAGATCTAGTGTTTAGCATGGCCATTCATGAATGACCATTGCTCATTCAGTATGCCGACATGAAAATGCTTACAGCACCTGGTATTCCCAGGCGGTCTCCCATCCAAGTACTAACCAGGCCCGACCCTGCTTAGCTTCCGAGATCGGACGAGATCGGGCGTGTTCAGGGTGGTATGGCCGTAAGCAAAGGCAGCGGTGGCCGGTACGGCCCATATACAGCAGATGGCAGTAGCCAATGCGTTTATGAAAAGCTTACAGCACCTGGTGTTAGATTGTGAAGATTCCGGGGGGGTGCTTAAGAGTGGGTACCCGGGTTCGGATGGAGAGCCGGGTCGTGGGTTTAGCTGGCTTCGGGCCTGGCACCCCGGTGGGAGACCAGGGCTCCCTGGGTCCGAGTGGAGAGCAGGGCAAAAGGTACCCGGGTTCGGATGGAGAGCCGGGTCGTGGGTTTAGCTGGCTTCGGGCCTGGCACCCCGGTGGGGGCCCAAGGCTTCCTGGGTCCGAGTGGAGGGCCGGGCAAAACGACTTTCTGCTGTCCACACTTTGAAGATTTTACACTCGTGCCCCGGAAGTCACGTTAGAGGCTGGCCCAGGCCACCCCCTCCCCCTCCTGGGTGACAAGGCTCCCCGGGGCCGCGTGGAGAGCCAGGCAAAACGCCACATTGGGTGTTTTTCAGGTAGGGTAGGGCTCCTTTCCAGCACTATCCGCATGTTTTCAACACTTAATCAGGGGAGAGCGCGAACGCAGTCCCCCACTACCAGAAATTGTGCAGTCGAGATTCCCACATTTGGGGAATTCGCCCGGGTCAGCAAAGCACGGGGTGCAATGGCTGAGCCTCGCCGAGGATGAACCACCTTCATGATCATGGTGTCTACCCTGCCAGGTAAGTATGAGTTGTACATGCTGGCCATAGAGGAAAGCACTCAATCCACACACCAGTGCCCTGCCGGTCAGTCAACGACTAGTCCCCTCCACGTGGGCGTAACAATGGCCTCTTTGCGGTACCCAACAACCAAGTCTTAAAATTCCCCTTTAAGCACACACACAAGACACAGTGGCAGTATGTGAGCTTGCAGATATTAAGACTTTGACACATTTTGAGAACCTTCGATACTATTAGTTAAAGCGCTCACACCTATTTGCACTCAAGACAACCGAGCGCACCACCGTGCTCCATGTCATTTTCTTCAACGGCTGAGCTGGCCTTGTCCAATGGGCAAGGCCTTCCAAAAATATCCATAACTCATCAACGTCCCTCTCCACGGAAGTCTTTAGTAAAAGGCGAAAGGCTTATTCGTCATGAAGAGAGACCCGAGTAATTCTACCCGCTTGCCACAGCGGCCGGCAAAGCCTCTAGCCGCGCCGGTCAAGCGCTTAACGGCGCGCGTGCACGCACACACTTGGCGTGGGCAGCTCCGCAAAACAGCACATGCGTTATTTCACAGTCCGAGGTGGCCCTGTGCCCCCGCGGCTGGGTTTAAGGCGTCTTGGGTGGGTGGTTAAGAGCGGGTGTCCGGGTTGAAAGCGGGGCCTGTCGGATTGAGGGTGGGGTTTAATGATGTAGGCGTGGCCTATGCGCTTTGGGGGGCAAAAAGTTTTAGTGGTGCACAAAGATCTAGTGTTTAGCATGGCCATTCATGAATGACCATTGCTCATTCAGTATGCCGACATGAAAATGCTTACAGCACCTGGTATTCCCAGGCGGTCTCCCATCCAAGTACTAACCAGGCCCGACCCTGCTTAGCTTCCGAGATCGGACGAGATCGGGCGTGTTCAGGGTGGTATGGCCGTAAGCAAAGGCAGCGGTGGCCGGTACGGCCCATATACAGCAGATGGCAGTAGCCAATGCGTTTATGAAAAGCTTACAGCACCTGGTGTTAGATTGTGAAGATTCCGGGGGGGTGCTTAAGAGTGGGTACCCGGGTTCGGATGGAGAGCCGGGTCGTGGGTTTAGCTGGCTTCGGGCCTGGCACCCCGGTGGGAGACCAGGGCTCCCTGGGTCCGAGTGGAGAGCAGGGCAAAAGGTACCCGGGTTCGGATGGAGAGCCGGGTCGTGGGTTTAGCTGGCTTCGGGCCTGGCACCCCGGTGGGGGCCCAAGGCTTCCTGGGTCCGAGTGGAGGGCCGGGCAAAACGACTTTCTGCTGTCCACACTTTGAAGATTTTACACTCGTGCCCCGGAAGTCACGTTAGAGGCTGGCCCAGGCCACCCCCTCCCCCTCCTGGGTGACAAGGCTCCCCGGGGCCGCGTGGAGAGCCAGGCAAAACGCCACATTGGGTGTTTTTCAGGTAGGGTAGGGCTCCTTTCCAGCACTATCCGCATGTTTTCAACACTTAATCAGGGGAGAGCGCGAACGCAGTCCCCCACTACCAGAAATTGTGCAGTCGAGATTCCCACATTTGGGGAATTCGCCCGGGTCAGCAAAGCACGGGGTGCAATGGCTGAGCCTCGCCGAGGATGAACCACCTTCATGATCATGGTGTCTACCCTGCCAGGTAAGTATGAGTTGTACATGCTGGCCATAGAGGAAAGCACTCAATCCACACACCAGTGCCCTGCCGGTCAGTCAACGACTAGTCCCCTCCACGTGGGCGTAACAATGGCCTCTTTGCGGTACCCAACAACCAAGTCTTAAAATTCCCCTTTAAGCACACACACAAGACACAGTGGCAGTATGTGAGCTTGCAGATATTAAGACTTTGACACATTTTGAGAACCTTCGATACTATTAGTTAAAGCGCTCACACCTATTTGCACTCAAGACAACCGAGCGCACCACCGTGCTCCATGTCATTTTCTTCAACGGCTGAGCTGGCCTTGTCCAATGGGCAAGGCCTTCCAAAAATATCCATAACTCATCAACGTCCCTCTCCACGGAAGTCTTTAGTAAAAGGCGAAAGGCTTATTCGTCATGAAGAGAGACCCGAGTAATTCTACCCGCTTGCCACAGTGGCCGGCAAAGCCTCTAGCCGCGCCGGTCAAGCGCTTAACGGCGCGCGTGCACGCACACACTTGGCGTGGGCAGCTCCGCAAAACAGCACATGCGTTATTTCACAGTCCGAGGTGGCCCTGTGCCCCCGCGGCTGGGTTTAAGGCGTCTTGGGTGGGTGGTTAAGAGCGGGTGTCCGGGTTGAAAGCGGGGCCTGTCGGATTGAGGGTGGGGTTTAATGATGTAGGCGTGGCCTATGCGCTTTGGGGGGCAAAAAGTTTTAGTGGTGCACAAAGATCTAGTGTTTAGCATGGCCATTCATGAATGACCATTGCTCATTCAGTATGCCGACATGAAAATGCTTACAGCACCTGGTATTCCCAGGCGGTCTCCCATCCAAGTACTAACCAGGCCCGACCCTGCTTAGCTTCCGAGATCGGACGAGATCAGGCGTGTTCAGGGTGGTATGGCCGTAAGCAAAGGCAGCGGTGGCCGGTACGGCCCATATACAGCAGATGGCAGTAGCCAATGCGTTAATGAAAAGCTTACAGCACCTGGTGTTAGATTGTGAAGATTCCGGGGGGGTGCTTAAGAGTGGGTACCCGGGTTCGGATGGAGAGCCGGGTCGTGGGTTTAGCTGGCTTCGGGCCTGGCACCCCGGTGGGAGACCAGGGCTCCCTGGGTCCGAGTGGAGAGCAGGGCAAAAGGTACCCGGGTTCGGATGGAGAGCCGGGTCGTGGGTTTAGCTGGCTTCGGGCCTGGCACCCCGGTGGGGGCCCAAGGCTTCCTGGGTCCGAGTGGAGGGCCGGGCAAAACGACTTTCTGCTGTCCACACTTTGAAGATTTTACACTCGTGCCCCGGAAGTCACGTTAGAGGCTGGCCCAGGCCACCCCCTCCCCCTCCTGGGTGACAAGGCTCCCCGGGGCCGCGTGGAGAGCCAGGCAAAACGCCACATTGGGTGTTTTTCAGGTAGGGTAGGGCGCCTTTCCAGCACTATCCGCATGTTTTCAACACTTAATCAGGGGAGAGCGCGAACGCAGTCCCCCACTACCAGAAATTGTGCAGTCGAGATTCCCACATTTGGGGAATTCGCCCGGGTCAGCAAAGCACGGGGTGCAATGGCTGAGCCTCGCCGAGGATGAACCACCTTCATGATCATGGTGTCTACCCTGCCAGGTAAGTATGAGTTGTACATGCTGGCCATAGAGGAAAGCACTCAATCCACACACCAGTGCCCTGCCGGTCAGTCAACGACTAGTCCCCTCCACGTGGGCGTAACAATGGCCTCTTTGCGGTACCCAACAACCAAGTCTTAAAATTCCCCTTTAAGCACACACACAAGACACAGTGGCAGTATGTGAGCTTGCAGATATTAAGACTTTGACACATTTTGAGAACCTTCGATACTATTAGTTAAAGCGCTCACACCTATTTGCACTCAAGACAACCGAGCGCACCACCGTGCTCCATGTCATTTTCTTCAACGGCTGAGCTGGCCTTGTCCAATGGGCAAGGCCTTCCAAAAATATCCATAACTCATCAACGTCCCTCTCCACGGAAGTCTTTAGTAAAAGGCGAAAGGCTTATTCGTCATGAAGAGAGACCCGAGTAATTCTACCCGCTTGCCACAGCGGCCGGCAAAGCCTCTAGCCGCGCCGGTCAAGCGCTTAACGGCGCGCGTGCACGCACACACTTGGCGTGGGCAGCTCCGCAAAACAGCACATGCGTTATTTCACAGTCCGAGGTGGCCCTGTGCCCCCGCGGCTGGGTTTAAGGCGTCTTGGGTGGGTGGTTAAGAGCGGGTGTCCGGGTTGAAAGCGGGGCCTGTCGGATTGAGGGTGGGGTTTAATGATGTAGGCGTGGCCTATGCGCTTTGGGGGGCAAAAGGTTTTAGTGGTGCACAAAGATCTAGTGTTTAGCATGGCCATTCATGAATGACCATTGCTCATTCAGTATGCCGACATGAAAATGCTTACAGCACCTGGTATTCCCAGGCGGTCTCCCATCCAAGTACTAACCAGGCCCGACCCTGCTTAGCTTCCGAGATCGGACGAGATCGGGCGTGTTCAGGGTGGTATGGCCGTAAGCAAAGGCAGCGGTGGCCGGTACGGCCCATATACAGCAGATGGCAGTAGCCAATGCGTTAATGAAAAGCTTACAGCACCTGGTGTTAGATTGTGAAGATTCCGGGGGGGTGCTTAAGAGTGGGTACCCGGGTTCGGATGGAGAGCCGGGTCGTGGGTTTAGCTGGCTTCGGGCCTGGCACCCCGGTGGGAGACCAGGGCTCCCTGGGTCCGAGTGGAGAGCAGGGCAAAAGGTACCCGGGTTCGGATGGAGAGCCGGGTCGTGGGTTTAGCTGGCTTCGGGCCTGGCACCCCGGTGGGGGCCCGAGGCTTCCTGGGTCCGAGTGGAGGGCCGGGCAAAACGACTTTCTGCTGTCCACACTTTGAAGATTTTACACTCGTGCCCCGGAAGTCACGTTAGAGGCTGGCCCAGGCCACCCCCTCCCCCTCCTGGGTGACAAGGCTCCCCGGGGCCGCGTGGAGAGCCAGGCAAAACGCCACATTGGGTGTTTTTCAGGTAGGGTAGGGCTCCTTTCCAGCACTATCCGCATGTTTTCAACACTTAATCAGGGGAGAGCGCGAACGCAGTCCCCCACTACCAGAAATTGTGCAGTCGAGATTCCCACATTTGGGGAATTCGCCCGGGTCAGCAAAGCACGGGGTGCAATGGCTGAGCCTCGCCGAGGATGAACCACCTTCATGATCATGGTGTCTACCCTGCCAGGTAAGTATGAGTTGTACATGCTGGCCATAGAGGAAAGCACTCAATCCACACACCAGTGCCCTGCCGGTCAGTCAACGACTAGTCCCCTCCACGTGGGCGTAACAATGGCCTCTTTGCGGTACCCAACAACCAAGTCTTAAAATTCCCCTTTAAGCACACACACAAGACACAGTGGCAGTATGTGAGCTTGCAGATATTAAGACTTTGACACATTTTGAGAACCTTCGATACTATTAGTTAAAGCGCTCACACCTATTTGCACTCAAGACAACCGAGCGCACCACCGTGCTCCATGTCATTTTCTTCAACGGCTGAGCTGGCCTTGTCCAATGGGCAAGGCCTTCCAAAAATATCCATAACTCATCAACGTCCCTCTCCACGGAAGTCTTTAGTAAAAGGCGAAAGGCTTATTCGTCATGAAGAGAGACCCGAGTAATTCTACCCGCTTGCCACAGCGGCCGGCAAAGCCTCTAGCCGCGCCGGTCAAGCGCTTAACGGCGCGCGTGCACGCACACACTTGGCGTGGGCAGCTCCGCAAAACAGCACATGCGTTATTTCACAGTCCGAGGTGGCCCTGTGCCCCCGCGGCTGGGTTTAAGGCGTCTTGGGTGGGTGGTTAAGAGCGGGTGTCCGGGTTGAAAGCGGGGCCTGTCGGATTGAGGGTGGGGTTTAATGATGTAGGCGTGGCCTATGCGCTTTGGGGGGCAAAAGGTTTTAGTGGTGCACAAAGATCTAGTGTTTAGCATGGCCATTCATGAATGACCATTGCTCATTCAGTATGCCGACATGAAAATGCTTACAGCACCTGGTATTCCCAGGCGGTCTCCCATCCAAGTACTAACCAGGCCCGACCCTGCTTAGCTTCCGAGATCGGACGAGATCGGGCGTGTTCAGGGTGGTATGGCCGTAAGCAAAGGCAGCGGTGGCCGGTACGCCCCATATACAGCAGATGGCAGTAGCCAATGCGTTAATGAAAAGCTTACAGCACCTGGTGTTAGATTGTGAAGATTCCGGGGGGGTGCTTAAGAGTGGGTACCCGGGTTCGGATGGAGAGCCGGGTCGTGGGTTTAGCTGGCTTCGGGCCTGGCACCCCGGTGGGAGACCAGGGCTCCCTGGGTCCGAGTGGAGAGCAGGGCAAAAGGTACCCGGGTTCGGATGGAGAGCCGGGTCGTGGGTTTAGCTGGCTTCGGGCCTGGCACCCCGGTGGGGGCCCGAGGCTTCCTGGGTCCGAGTGGAGGGCCGGGCAAAACGACTTTCTGCTGTCCACACTTTGAAGATTTTACACTCGTGCCCCGGAAGTCACGTTAGAGGCTGGCCCAGGCCACCCCCTCCCCCTCCTGGGTGACAAGGCTCCCCGGGGCCGCGTGGAGAGCCAGGCAAAACGCCACATTGGGTGTTTTTCAGGTAGGGTAGGGCTCCTTTCCAGCACTATCCGCATGTTTTCAACACTTAATCAGGGGAGAGCGCGAACGCAGTCCCCCACTACCAGAAATTGTGCAGTCGAGATTCCCACATTTGGGGAATTCGCCCGGGTCAGCAAAGCACGGGGTGCAATGGCTGAGCCTCGCCGAGGATGAACCACCTTCATGATCATGGTGTCTACCCTGCCAGGTAAGTATGAGTTGTACATGCTGGCCATAGAGGAAAGCACTCAATCCACACACCAGTGGCCTGCCGGTCAGTCAACGACTAGTCCCCTCCACGTGGGCGTAACAATGGCCTCTTTGCGGTACCCAACAACCAAGTCTTAAAATTCCCCTTTAAGCACACACACAAGACACAGTGGCAGTATGTGAGCTTGCAGATATTAAGACTTTGACACATTTTGAGAACCTTCGATACTATTAGTTAAAGCGCTCACACCTATTTGCACTCAAGACAACCGAGCGCACCACCGTGCTCCATGTCATTTTCTTCAACGGCTGAGCTGGCCTTGTCCAATGGGCAAGGCCTTCCAAAAATATCCATAACTCATCAACGTCCCTCTCCACGGAAGTCTTTAGTAAAAGGCGAAAGGCTTATTCGTCATGAAGAGAGACCCGAGTAATTCTACCCGCTTGCCACAGCGGCCGGCAAAGCCTCTAGCCGCGCCGGTCAAGCGCTTAACGGCGCGCGTGCACGCACACACTTGGCGTGGGCAGCTCCGCAAAACAGCACATGCGTTATTTCACAGTCCGAGGTGGCCCTGTGCCCCCGCGGCTGGGTTTAAGGCGTCTTGGGTGGGTGGTTAAGAGCGGGTGTCCGGGTTGAAAGCGGGGCCTGTCGGATTGAGGGTGGGGTTTAATGATGTAGGCGTGGCCTATGCGCTTTGGGGGGCAAAAAGTTTTAGTGGTGCACAAAGATCTAGTGTTTAGCATGGCCATTCATGAATGACCATTGCTCATTCAGTATGCCGACATGAAAATGCTTACAGCACCTGGTATTCCCAGGCGGTCTCCCATCCAAGTACTAACCAGGCCCGACCCTGCTTAGCTTCCGAGATCGGACGAGATCGGGCGTGTTCAGGGTGGTATGGCCGTAAGCAAAGGCAGCGGTGGCCGGTACGGCCCATATACAGCAGATGGCAGTAGCCAATGCGTTAATGAAAAGCTTACAGCACCTGGTGTTAGATTGTGAAGATTCCGGGGGGGGTGCTTAAGAGTGGGTACCCGGGTTCGGATGGAGAGCCGGGTCGTGGGTTTAGCTGGCTTCGGGCCTGGCACCCCGGTGGGAGACCAGGGCTCCCTGGGTCCGAGTGGAGAGCAGGGCAAAAGGTACCCGGGTTCGGATGGAGAGCCGGGTCGTGGGTTTAGCTGGCTTCGGGCCTGGCACCCCGGTGGGGGCCCAAGGCTTCCTGGGTCCGAGTGGAGGGCCGGGCAAAACGACTTTCTGCTGTCCACACTTTGAAGATTTTACACTCGTGCCCCGGAAGTCACGTTAGAGGCTGGCCCAGGCCACCCCCTCCCCCTCCTGGGTGACAAGGCTCCCCGGGGCCGCGTGGAGAGCCAGGCAAAACGCCACATTGGGTGTTTTTCAGGTAGGGTAGGGCTCCTTTCCAGCACTATCCGCATGTTTTCAACACTTAATCAGGGGAGAGCGCGAACGCAGTCCCCCACTACCAGAAATTGTGCAGTCGAGATTCCCACATTTGGGGAATTCGCCCGGGTCAGCAAAGCACGGGGTGCAATGGCTGAGCCTCGCCGAGGATGAACCACCTTCATGATCATGGTGTCTACCCTGCCAGGTAAGTATGAGTTGTACATGCTGGCCATAGAGGAAAGCACTCAATCCACACACCAGTGCCCTGCCGGTCAGTCAACGACTAGTCCCCTCCACGTGGGCGTAACAATGGCCTCTTTGCGGTACCCAACAACCAAGTCTTAAAATTCCCCTTTAAGCACACACACAAGACACAGTGGCAGTATGTGAGCTTGCAGATATTAAGACTTTGACACATTTTGAGAACCTTCGATACTATTAGTTAAAGCGCTCACACCTATTTGCACTCAAGACAACCGAGCGCACCACCGTGCTCCATGTCATTTTCTTCAACGGCTGAGCTGGCCTTGTCCAATGGGCAAGGCCTTCCAAAAATATCCATAACTCATCAACGTCCCTCTCCACGGAAGTCTTTAGTAAAAGGCGAAAGGCTTATTCGTCATGAAGAGAGACCCGAGTAATTCTACCCGCTTGCCACAGCGGCCGGCAAAGCCTCTAGCCGCGCCGGTCAAGCGCTTAACGGCGCGCGTGCACGCACACACTTGGCGTGGGCAGCTCCGCAAAACAGCACATGCGTTATTTCACAGTCCGAGGTGGCCCTGTGCCCCCGCGGCTGGGTTTAAGGCGTCTTGGGTGGGTGGTTAAGAGCGGGTGTCCGGGTTGAAAGCGGGGCCTGTCGGATTGAGGGTGGGGTTTAATGATGTAGGCGTGGCCTATGCGCTTTGGGGGGCAAAAAGTTTTAGTGGTGCACAAAGATCTAGTGTTTAGCATGGCCATTCATGAATGACCATTGCTCATTCAGTATGCCGACATGAAAATGCTTACAGCACCTGGTATTCCCAGGCGGTCTCCCATCCAAGTACTAACCAGGCCCGACCCTGCTTAGCTTCCGAGATCGGACGAGATCGGGCGTGTTCAGGGTGGTATGGCCGTAAGCAAAGGCAGCGGTGGCCGGTACGGCCCATATACAGCAGATGGCAGTAGCCAATGCGTTTATGAAAAGCTTACAGCACCTGGTGTTAGATTGTGAAGATTCCGGGGGGGTGCTTAAGAGTGGGTACCCGGGTTCGGATGGAGAGCCGGGTCGTGGGTTTAGCTGGCTTCGGGCCTGGCACCCCGGTGGGGGCCCAAGGCTTCCTGGGTCCGAGTGGAGGGCCGGGCAAAACGACTTTCTGCTGTCCACACTTTGAAGATTTTACACTCGTGCCCCGGAAGTCACGTTAGAGGCTGGCCCAGGCCACCCCCTCCCCCTCCTGGGTGACAAGGCTCCCCGGGGCCGCGTGGAGAGCCAGGCAAAACGCCACATTGGGTGTTTTTCAGGTAGGGTAGGGCTCCTTTCCAGCACTATCCGCATGTTTTCAACACTTAATCAGGGGAGAGCGCGAACGCAGTCCCCCACTACCAGAAATTGTGCAGTCGAGATTCCCACATTTGGGGAATTCGCCCGGGTCAGCAAAGCACGGGGTGCAATGGCTGAGCCTCGCCGAGGATGAACCACCTTCATGATCATGGTGTCTACCCTGCCAGGTAAGTATGAGTTGTACATGCTGGCCATAGAGGAAAGCACTCAATCCACACACCAGTGCCCTGCCGGTCAGTCAACGACTAGTCCCCTCCACGTGGGCGTAACAATGGCCTCTTTGCGGTACCCAACAACCAAGTCTTAAAATTCCCCTTTAAGCACACACACAAGACACAGTGGCAGTATGTGAGCTTGCAGATATTAAGACTTTGACACATTTTGAGAACCTTCGATACTATTAGTTAAAGCGCTCACACCTATTTGCACTCAAGACAACCGAGCGCACCACCGTGCTCCATGTCATTTTCTTCAACGGCTGAGCTGGCCTTGTCCAATGGGCAAGGCCTTCCAAAAATATCCATAACTCATCAACGTCCCTCTCCACGGAAGTCTTTAGTAAAAGGCGAAAGGCTTATTCGTCATGAAGAGAGACCCGAGTAATTCTACCCGCTTGCCACAGCGGCCGGCAAAGCCTCTAGCCGCGCCGGTCAAGCGCTTAACGGCGCGCGTGCACGCACACACTTGGCGTGGGCAGCTCCGCAAAACAGCACATGCGTTATTTCACAGTCCGAGGTGGCCCTGTGCCCCCGCGGCTGGGTTTAAGGCGTCTTGGGTGGGTGGTTAAGAGCGGGTGTCCGGGTTGAAAGCGGGGCCTGTCGGATTGAGGGTGGGGTTTAATGATGTAGGCGTGGCCTATGCGCTTTGGGGGGCAAAAAGTTTTAGTGGTGCACAAAGATCTAGTGTTTAGCATGGCCATTCATGAATGACCATTGCTCATTCAGTATGCCGACATGAAAATGCTTACAGCACCTGGTATTCCCAGGCGGTCTCCCATCCAAGTACTAACCAGGCCCGACCCTGCTTAGCTTCCGAGATCGGACGAGATCGGGCGTGTTCAGGGTGGTATGGCCGTAAGCAAAGGCAGCGGTGGCCGGTACGGCCCATATACAGCAGATGGCAGTAGCCAATGCGTTTATGAAAAGCTTACAGCACCTGGTGTTAGATTGTGAAGATTCCGGGGGGGTGCTTAAGAGTGGGTACCCGGGTTCGGATGGAGAGCCGGGTCGTGGGTTTAGCTGGCTTCGGGCCTGGCACCCCGGTGGGAGACCAGGGCTCCCTGGGTCCGAGTGGAGAGCAGGGCAAAAGGTACCCGGGTTCGGATGGAGAGCCGGGTCGTGGGTTTAGCTGGCTTCGGGCCTGGCACCCCGGTGGGGGCCCAAGGCTTCCTGGGTCCGAGTGGAGGGCCGGGCAAAACGACTTTCTGCTGTCCACACTTTGAAGATTTTACACTCGTGCCCCGGAAGTCACGTTAGAGGCTGGCCCAGGCCACCCCCTCCCCCTCCTGGGTGACAAGGCTCCCCGGGGCCGCGTGGAGAGCCAGGCAAAACGCCACATTGGGTGTTTTTCAGGTAGGGTAGGGCTCCTTTCCAGCACTATCCGCATGTTTTCAACACTTAATCAGGGGAGAGCGCGAACGCAGTCCCCCACTACCAGAAATTGTGCAGTCGAGATTCCCACATTTGGGGAATTCGCCCGGGTCAGCAAAGCACGGGGTGCAATGGCTGAGCCTCGCCGAGGATGAACCACCTTCATGATCATGGTGTCTACCCTGCCAGGTAAGTATGAGTTGTACATGCTGGCCATAGAGGAAAGCACTCAATCCACACACCAGTGCCCTGCCGGTCAGTCAACGACTAGTCCCCTCCACGTGGGCGTAACAATGGCCTCTTTGCGGTACCCAACAACCAAGTCTTAAAATTCCCCTTTAAGCACACACACAAGACACAGTGGCAGTATGTGAGCTTGCAGATATTAAGACTTTGACACATTTTGAGAACCTTCGATACTATTAGTTAAAGCGCTCACACCTATTTGCACTCAAGACAACCGAGCGCACCACCGTGCTCCATGTCATTTTCTTCAACGGCTGAGCTGGCCTTGTCCAATGGGCAAGGCCTTCCAAAAATATCCATAACTCATCAACGTCCCTCTCCACGGAAGTCTTTAGTAAAAGGCGAAAGGCTTATTCGTCATGAAGAGAGACCCGAGTAATTCTACCCGCTTGCCACAGCGGCCGGCAAAGCCTCTAGCCGCGCCGGTCAAGCGCTTAACGGCGCGCGTGCACGCACACACTTGGCGTGGGCTGCTCCGCAAAACAGCACATGCGTTATTTCACAGTCCGAGGTGGCCCTGTGCCCCCGCGGCTGGGTTTAAGGCGTCTTGGGTGGGTGGTTAAGAGCGGGTGTCCGGGTTGAAAGCGGGGCCTGTCGGATTGAGGGTGGGGTTTAATGATGTAGGCGTGGCCTATGCGCTTTGGGGGGCAAAAAGTTTTAGTGGTGCACAAAGATCTAGTGTTTAGCATGGCCATTCATGAATGACCATTGCTCATTCAGTATGCCGACATGAAAATGCTTACAGCACCTGGTATTCCCAGGCGGTCTCCCATCCAAGTACTAACCAGGCCCGACCCTGCTTAGCTTCCGAGATCGGACGAGATCGGGCGTGTTCAGGGTGGTATGGCCGTAAGCAAAGGCAGCGGTGGCCGGTACGGCCCATATACAGCAGATGGCAGTAGCCAATGCGTTAATGAAAAGCTTACAGCACCTGGTGTTAGATTGTGAAGATTCCGGGGGGGTGCTTAAGAGTGGGTACCCGGGTTCGGATGGAGAGCCGGGTCGTGGGTTTAGCTGGCTTCGGGCCTGGCACCCCGGTGGGAGACCAGGGCTCCCTGGGTCCGAGTGGAGAGCAGGGCAAAAGGTACCCGGGTTCGGATGGAGAGCCGGGTCGTGGGTTTAGCTGGCTTCGGGCCTGGCACCCCGGTGGGGGCCCAAGGCTTCCTGGGTCCGAGTGGAGGGCCGGGCAAAACGACTTTCTGCTGTCCACACTTTGAAGATTTTACACTCGTGCCCCGGAAGTCACGTTAGAGGCTGGCCCAGGCCACCCCCTCCCCCTCCTGGGTGACAAGGCTCCCCGGGGCCGCGTGGAGAGCCAGGCAAAACGCCACATTGGGTGTTTTTCAGGTAGGGTAGGGCTCCTTTCCAGCACTATCCGCATGTTTTCAACACTTAATCAGGGGAGAGCGCGAACGCAGTCCCCCACTACCAGAAATTGTGCAGTCGAGATTTCCACATTTGGGGAATTCGCCCGGGTCAGCAAAGCACGGGGTGCAATGGCTGAGCCTCGCCGAGGATGAACCACCTTCATGATCATGGTGTCTACCCTGCCAGGTAAGTATGAGTTGTACATGCTGGCCATAGAGGAAAGCACTCAATCCACACACCAGTGCCCTGCCGGTCAGTCAACGACTAGTCCCCTCCACGTGGGCGTAACAATGGCCTCTTTGCGGTACCCAACAACCAAGTCTTAAAATTCCCCTTTAAGCACACACACAAGACACAGTGGCAGTATGTGAGCTTGCAGATATTAAGACTTTGACACATTTTGAGAACCTTCGATACTATTAGTTAAAGCGCTCACACCTATTTGCACTCAAGACAACCGAGCGCACCACCGTGCTCCATGTCATTTTCTTCAACGGCTGAGCTGGCCTTGTCCAATGGGCAAGGCCTTCCAAAAATATCCATAACTCATCAACGTCCCTCTCCACGGAAGTCTTTAGTAAAAGGCGAAAGGCTTATTCGTCATGAAGAGAGACCCGAGTAATTCTACCCGCTTGCCACAGCGGCCGGCAAAGCCTCTAGCCGCGCCGGTCAAGCGCTTAACGGCGCGCGTGCACGCACACACTTGGCGTGGGCAGCTCCGCAAAACAGCACATGCGTTATTTCACAGTCCGAGGTGGCCCTGTGCCCCCGCGGCTGGGTTTAAGGCGTCTTGGGTGGGTGGTTAAGAGCGGGTGTCCGGGTTGAAAGCGGGGCCTGTCGGATTGAGGGTGGGGTTTAATGATGTAGGCGTGGCCTATGCGCTTTGGGGGGCAAAAAGTTTTAGTGGTGCACAAAGATCTAGTGTTTAGCATGGCCATTCATGAATGACCATTGCTCATTCAGTATGCCGACATGAAAATGCTTACAGCACCTGGTATTCCCAGGCGGTCTCCCATCCAAGTACTAACCAGGCCCGACCCTGCTTAGCTTCCGAGATCGGACGAGATCGGGCGTGTTCAGGGTGGTATGGCCGTAAGCAAAGGCAGCGGTGGCCGGTACGGCCCATATACAGCAGATGGCAGTAGCCAATGCGTTAATGAAAAGCTTACAGCACCTGGTGTTAGATTGTGAAGATTCCGGGGGGGTGCTTAAGAGTGGGTACCCGGGTTCGGATGGAGAGCCGGGTCGTGGGTTTAGCTGGCTTCGGGCCTGGCACCCCGGTGGGAGACCAGGGCTCCCTGGGTCCGAGTGGAGAGCAGGGCAAAAGGTACCCGGGTTCGGATGGAGAGCCGGGTCGTGGGTTTAGCTGGCTTCGGGCCTGGCACCCCGGTGGGGGCCCAAGGCTTCCTGGGTCCGAGTGGAGGGCCGGGCAAAACGACTTTCTGCTGTCCACACTTTGAAGATTTTACACTCGTGCCCCGGAAGTCACGTTAGAGGCTGGCCCAGGCCACCCCCTCCCCCTCCTGGGTGACAAGGCTCCCCGGGGCCGCGTGGAGAGCCAGGCAAAACGCCACATTGGGTGTTTTTCAGGTAGGGTAGGGCTCCTTTCCAGCACTATCCGCATGTTTTCAACACTTAATCAGGGGAGAGCGCGAACGCAGTCCCCCACTACCAGAAATTGTGCAGTCGAGATTCCCACATTTGGGGAATTCGCCCGGGTCAGCAAAGCACGGGGTGCAATGGCTGAGCCTCGCCGAGGATGAACCACCTTCATGATCATGGTGTCTACCCTGCCAGGTAAGTATGAGTTGTACATGCTGGCCATAGAGGAAAGCACTCAATCCACACACCAGTGCCCTGCCGGTCAGTCAACGACTAGTCCCCTCCACGTGGGCGTAACAATGGCCTCTTTGCGGTACCCAACAACCAAGTCTTAAAATTCCCCTTTAAGCACACACACAAGACACAGTGGCAGTATGTGAGCTTGCAGATATTAAGACTTTGACACATTTTGAGAACCTTCGATACTATTAGTTAAAGCGCTCACACCTATTTGCACTCAAGACAACCGAGCGCACCACCGTGCTCCATGTCATTTTCTTCAACGGCTGAGCTGGCCTTGTCCAATGGGCAAGGCCTTCCAAAAATATCCATAACTCATCAACGTCCCTCTCCACGGAAGTCTTTAGTAAAAGGCGAAAGGCTTATTCGTCATGAAGAGAGACCCGAGTAATTCTACCCGCTTGCCACAGCGGCCGGCAAAGCCTCTAGCCGCGCCGGTCAAGCGCTTAACGGCGCGCGTGCACGCACACACTTGGCGTGGGCAGCTCCGCAAAACAGCACATGCGTTATTTCACAGTCCGAGGTGGCCCTGTGCCCCCGCGGCTGGGTTTAAGGCGTCTTGGGTGGGTGGTTAAGAGCGGGTGTCCGGGTTGAAAGCGGGGCCTGTCGGATTGAGGGTGGGGTTTAATGATGTAGGCGTGGCCTATGCGCTTTGGGGGGCAAAAAGTTTTAGTGGTGCACAAAGATCTAGTGTTTAGCATGGCCATTCATGAATGACCATTGCTCATTCAGTATGCCGACATGAAAATGCTTACAGCACCTGGTATTCCCAGGCGGTCTCCCATCCAAGTACTAACCAGGCCCGACCCTGCTTAGCTTCCGAGATCGGACGAGATCGGGCGTGTTCAGGGTGGTATGGCCGTAAGCAAAGGCAGCGGTGGCCGGTACGGCCCATATACAGCAGATGGCAGTAGCCAATGCGTTAATGAAAAGCTTACAGCACCTGGTGTTAGATTGTGAAGATTCCGGGGGGGTGCTTAAGAGTGGGTACCCGGGTTCGGATGGAGAGCCGGGTCGTGGGTTTAGCTGGCTTCGGGCCTGGCACCCCGGTGGGAGACCAGGGCTCCCTGGGTCCGAGTGGAGAGCAGGGCAAAAGGTACCCGGGTTCGGATGGAGAGCCGGGTCGTGGGTTTAGCTGGCTTCGGGCCTGGCACCCCGGTGGGGGCCCAAGGCTTCCTGGGTCCGAGTGGAGGGCCGGGCAAAACGACTTTCTGCTGTCCACACTTTGAAGATTTTACACTCGTGCCCCGGAAGTCACGTTAGAGGCTGGCCCAGGCCACCCCCTCCCCCTCCTGGGTGACAAGGCTCCCCGGGGCCGCGTGGAGAGCCAGGCAAAACGCCACATTGGGTGTTTTTCAGGTAGGGTAGGGCTCCTTTCCAGCACTATCCGCATGTTTTCAACACTTAATCAGGGGAGAGCGCGAACGCAGTCCCCCACTACCAGAAATTGTGCAGTCGAGATTCCCACATTTGGGGAATTCGCCCGGGTCAGCAAAGCACGGGGTGCAATGGCTGAGCCTCGCCGAGGATGAACCACCTTCATGATCATGGTGTCTACCCTGCCAGGTAAGTATGAGTTGTACATGCTGGCCATAGAGGAAAGCACTCAATCCACACACCAGTGCCCTGCCGGTCAGTCAACGACTAGTCCCCTCCACGTGGGCGTAACAATGGCCTCTTTGCGGTACCCAACAACCAAGTCTTAAAATTCCCCTTTAAGCACACACACAAGACACAGTGGCAGTATGTGAGCTTGCAGATATTAAGACTTTGACACATTTTGAGAACCTTCGATACTATTAGTTAAAGCGCTCACACCTATTTGCACTCAAGACAACCGAGCGCACCACCGTGCTCCATGTCATTTTCTTCAACGGCTGAGCTGGCCTTGTCCAATGGGCAAGGCCTTCCAAAAATATCCATAACTCATCAACGTCCCTCTCCACGGAAGTCTTTAGTAAAAGGCGAAAGGCTTATTCGTCATGAAGAGAGACCCGAGTAATTCTACCCGCTTGCCACAGCGGCCGGCAAAGCCTCTAGCCGCGCCGGTCAAGCGCTTAACGGCGCGCGTGCACGCACACACTTGGCGTGGGCAGCTCCGCAAAACAGCACATGCGTTATTTCACAGTCCGAGGTGGCCCTGTGCCCCCGCGGCTGGGTTTAAGGCGTCTTGGGTGGGTGGTTAAGAGCGGGTGTCCGGGTTGAAAGCGGGGCCTGTCGGATTGAGGGTGGGGTTTAATGATGTAGGCGTGGCCTATGCGCTTTGGGGGGCAAAAAGTTTTAGTGGTGCACAAAGATCTAGTGTTTAGCATGGCCATTCATGAATGACCATTGCTCATTCAGTATGCCGACATGAAAATGCTTACAGCACCTGGTATTCCCAGGCGGTCTCCCATCCAAGTACTAACCAGGCCCGACCCTGCTTAGCTTCCGAGATCGGACGAGATCGGGCGTGTTCAGGGTGGTATGGCCGTAAGCAAAGGCAGCGGTGGCCGGTACGGCCCATATACAGCAGATGGCAGTAGCCAATGCGTTAATGAAAAGCTTACAGCACCTGGTGTTAGATTGTGAAGATTCCGGGGGGGTGCTTAAGAGTGGGTACCCGGGTTCGGATGGAGAGCCGGGTCGTGGGTTTAGCTGGCTTCGGGCCTGGCACCCCGGTGGGAGACCAGGGCTCCCTGGGTCCGAGTGGAGAGCAGGGCAAAAGGTACCCGGGTTCGGATGGAGAGCCGGGTCGTGGGTTTAGCTGGCTTCGGGCCTGGCACCCCGGTGGGGGCCCAAGGCTTCCTGGGTCCGAGTGGAGGGCCGGGCAAAACGACTTTCTGCTGTCCACACTTTGAAGATTTTACACTCGTGCCCCGGAAGTCACGTTAGAGGCTGGCCCAGGCCACCCCCTCCCCCTCCTGGGTGACAAGGCTCCCCGGGGCCGCGTGGAGAGCCAGGCAAAACGCCACATTGGGTGTTTTTCAGGTAGGGTAGGGCTCCTTTCCAGCACTATCCGCATGTTTTCAACACTTAATCAGGGGAGAGCGCGAACGCAGTCCCCCACTACCAGAAATTGTGCAGTCGAGATTGCCACATTTGGGGAATTCGCCCGGGTCAGCAAAGCACGGGGTGCAATGGCTGAGCCTCGCCGAGGATGAACCACCTTCATGATCATGGTGTCTACCCTGCCAGGTAAGTATGAGTTGTACATGCTGGCCATAGAGGAAAGCACTCAATCCACACACCAGTGCCCTGCCGGTCAGTCAACGACTAGTCCCCTCCACGTGGGCGTAACAATGGCCTCTTTGCGGTACCCAACAACCAAGTCTTAAAATTCCCCTTTAAGCACACACACAAGACACAGTGGCAGTATGTGAGCTTGCAGATATTAAGACTTTGACACATTTTGAGAACCTTCGATACTATTAGTTAAAGCGCTCACACCTATTTGCACTCAAGACAACCGAGCGCACCACCGTGCTCCATGTCATTTTCTTCAACGGCTGAGCTGGCCTTGTCCAATGGGCAAGGCCTTCCAAAAATATCCATAACTCATCAACGTCCCTCTCCACGGAAGTCTTTAGTAAAAGGCGAAAGGCTTATTCGTCATGAAGAGAGACCCGAGTAATTCTACCCGCTTGCCACAGCGGCCGGCAAAGCCTCTAGCCGCGCCGGTCAAGCGCTTAACGGCGCGCGTGCACGCACACACTTGGCGTGGGCAGCTCCGCAAAACAGCACATGCGTTATTTCACAGTCCGAGGTGGCCCTGTGCCCCCGCGGCTGGGTTTAAGGCGTCTTGGGTGGGTGGTTAAGAGCGGGTGTCCGGGTTGAAAGCGGGGCCTGTCGGATTGAGGGTGGGGTTTAATGATGTAGGCGTGGCCTATGCGCTTTGGGGGGCAAAAAGTTTTAGTGGTGCACAAAGATCTAGTGTTTAGCATGGCCATTCAAGAATGACCATTGCTCATTCAGTATGCCGACATGAAAATGCTTACAGCACCTGGTATTCCCAGGCGGTCTCCCATCCAAGTACTAACCAGGCCCGACCCTGCTTAGCTTCCGAGATCGGACGAGATCGGGCGTGTTCAGGGTGGTATGGCCGTAAGCAAAGGCAGCGGTGGCCGGTACGGCCCATATACAGCAGATGGCAGTAGCCAATGCGTTAATGAAAAGCTTACAGCACCTGGTGTTAGATTGTGAAGATTCCGGGGGGGTGCTTAAGAGTGGGTACCCGGGTTCGGATGGAGAGCCGGGTCGTGGGTTTAGCTGGCTTCGGGCCTGGCACCCCGGTGGGAGACCAGGGCTCCCTGGGTCCGAGTGGAGAGCAGGGCAAAAGGTACCCGGGTTCGGATGGAGAGCCGGGTCGTGGGTTTAGCTGGCTTCGGGCCTGGCACCCCGGTGGGGGCCCAAGGCTTCCTGGGTCCGAGTGGAGGGCCGGGCAAAACGACTTTCTGCTGTCCACACTTTGAAGATTTTACACTCGTGCCCCGGAAGTCACGTTAGAGGCTGGCCCAGGCCACCCCCTCCCCCTCCTGGGTGACAAGGCTCCCCGGGGCCGCGTGGAGAGCCAGGCAAAACGCCACATTGGGTGTTTTTCAGGTAGGGTAGGGCTCCTTTCCAGCACTATCCGCATGTTTTCAACACTTAATCAGGGGAGAGCGCGAACGCAGTCCCCCACTACCAGAAATTGTGCAGTCGAGATTGCCACATTTGGGGAATTCGCCCGGGTCAGCAAAGCACGGGGTGCAATGGCTGAGCCTCGCCGAGGATGAACCACCTTCATGATCATGGTGTCTACCCTGCCAGGTAAGTATGAGTTGTACATGCTGGCCATAGAGGAAAGCACTCAATCCACACACCAGTGCCCTGCCGGTCAGTCAACGACTAGTCCCCTCCACGTGGGCGTAACAATGGCCTCTTTGCGGTACCCAACAACCAAGTCTTAAAATTCCCCTTTAAGCACACACACAAGACACAGTGGCAGTATGTGAGCTTGCAGATATTAAGACTTTGACACATTTTGAGAACCTTCGATACTATTAGTTAAAGCGCTCACACCTATTTGCACTCAAGACAACCGAGCGCACCACCGTGCTCCATGTCATTTTCTTCAACGGCTGAGCTGGCCTTGTCCAATGGGCAAGGCCTTCCAAAAATATCCATAACTCATCAACGTCCCTCTCCACGGAAGTCTTTAGTAAAAGGCGAAAGGCTTATTCGTCATGAAGAGAGACCCGAGTAATTCTACCCGCTTGCCACAGCGGCCGGCAAAGCCTCTAGCCGCGCCGGTCAAGCGCTTAACGGCGCGCGTGCACGCACACACTTGGCGTGGGCAGCTCCGCAAAACAGCACATGCGTTATTTCACAGTCCGAGGTGGCCCTGTGCCCCCGCGGCTGGGTTTAAGGCGTCTTGGGTGGGTGGTTAAGAGCGGGTGTCCGGGTTGAAAGCGGGGCCTGTCGGATTGAGGGTGGGGTTTAATGATGTAGGCGTGGCCTATGCGCTTTGGGGGGCAAAAAGTTTTAGTGGTGCACAAAGATCTAGTGTTTAGCATGGCCATTCAAGAATGACCATTGCTCATTCAGTATGCCGACATGAAAATGCTTACAGCACCTGGTATTCCCAGGCGGTCTCCCATCCAAGTACTAACCAGGCCCGACCCTGCTTAGCTTCCGAGATCGGACGAGATCGGGCGTGTTCAGGGTGGTATGGCCGTAAGCAAAGGCAGCGGTGGCCGGTACGGCCCATATACAGCAGATGGCAGTAGCCAATGCGTTAATGAAAAGCTTACAGCACCTGGTGTTAGATTGTGAAGATTCCGGGGGGGTGCTTAAGAGTGGGTACCCGGGTTCGGATGGAGAGCCGGGTCGTGGGTTTAGCTGGCTTCGGGCCTGGCACCCCGGTGGGAGACCAGGGCTCCCTGGGTCCGAGTGGAGAGCAGGGCAAAAGGTACCCGGGTTCGGATGGAGAGCCGGGTCGTGGGTTTAGCTGGCTTCGGGCCTGGCACCCCGGTGGGGGCCCAAGGCTTCCTGGGTCCGAGTGGAGGGCCGGGCAAAACGACTTTCTGCTGTCCACACTTTGAAGATTTTACACTCGTGCCCCGGAAGTCACGTTAGAGGCTGGCCCAGGCCACCCCCTCCCCCTCCTGGGTGACAAGGCTCCCCGGGGCCGCGTGGAGAGCCAGGCAAAACGCCACATTGGGTGTTTTTCAGGTAGGGTAGGGCTCCTTTCCAGCACTATCCGCATGTTTTCAACACTTAATCAGGGGAGAGCGCGAACGCAGTCCCCCACTACCAGAAATTGTGCAGTCGAGATTCCCACATTTGGGGAATTCGCCCGGGTCAGCAAAGCACGGGGTGCAATGGCTGAGCCTCGCCGAGGATGAACCACCTTCATGATCATGGTGTCTACCCTGCCAGGTAAGTATGAGTTGTACATGCTGGCCATAGAGGAAAGCACTCAATCCACACACCAGTGCCCTGCCGGTCAGTCAACGACTAGTCCCCTCCACGTGGGCGTAACAATGGCCTCTTTGCGGTACCCAACAACCAAGTCTTAAAATTCCCCTTTAAGCACACACACAAGACACAGTGGCAGTATGTGAGCTTGCAGATATTAAGACTTTGACACATTTTGAGAACCTTCGATACTATTAGTTAAAGCGCTCACACCTATTTGCACTCAAGACAACCGAGCGCACCACCGTGCTCCATGTCATTTTCTTCAACGGCTGAGCTGGCCTTGTCCAATGGGCAAGGCCTTCCAAAAATATCCATAACTCATCAACGTCCCTCTCCACGGAAGTCTTTAGTAAAAGGCGAAAAGCTTATTCGTCATGAAGAGAGACCCGAGTAATTCTACCCGCTTGCCACAGCGGCCGGCAAAGCCTCTAGCCGCGCCGGTCAAGCGCTTAACGGCGCGCGTGCACGCACACACTTGGCGTGGGCAGCTCCGCAAAACAGCACATGCGTTATTTCACAGTCCGAGGTGGCCCTGTGCCCCCGCGGCTGGGTTTAAGGCGTCTTGGGTGGGTGGTTAAGAGCGGGTGTCCGGGTTGAAAGCGGGGCCTGTCGGATTGAGGGTGGGGTTTAATGATGTAGGCGTGGCCTATGCGCTTTGGGGGGCAAAAAGTTTTAGTGGTGCACAAAGATCTAGTGTTTAGCATGGCCATTCATGAATGACCATTGCTCATTCAGTATGCCGACATGAAAATGCTTACAGCACCTGGTATTCCCAGGCGGTCTCCCATCCAAGTACTAACCAGGCCCGACCCTGCTTAGCTTCCGAGATCGGACGAGATCGGGCGTGTTCAGGGTGGTATGGCCGTAAGCAAAGGCAGCGGTGGCCGGTACGGCCCATATACAGCAGATGGCAGTAGCCAATGCGTTAATGAAAAGCTTACAGCACCTGGTGTTAGATTGTGAAGATTCCGGGGGGGTGCTTAAGAGTGGGTACCCGGGTTCGGATGGAGAGCCGGGTCGTGGGTTTAGCTGGCTTCGGGCCTGGCACCCCGGTGGGAGACCAGGGCTCCCTGGGTCCGAGTGGAGAGCAGGGCAAAAGGTACCCGGGTTCGGATGGAGAGCCGGGTCGTGGGTTTAGCTGGCTTCGGGCCTGGCACCCCGGTGGGGGCCCAAGGCTTCCTGGGTCCGAGTGGAGGGCCGGGCAAAACGACTTTCTGCTGTCCACACTTTGAAGATTTTACACTCGTGCCCCGGAAGTCACGTTAGAGGCTGGCCCAGGCCACCCCCTCCCCCTCCTGGGTGACAAGGCTCCCCGGGGCCGCGTGGAGAGCCAGGCAAAACGCCACATTGGGTGTTTTTCAGGTAGGGTAGGGCTCCTTTCCAGCACTATCCGCATGTTTTCAACACTTAATCAGGGGAGAGCGCGAACGCAGTCCCCCACTACCAGAAATTGTGCAGTCGAGATTCCCACATTTGGGGAATTCGCCCGGGTCAGCAAAGCACGGGGTGCAATGGCTGAGCCTCGCCGAGGATGAACCACCTTCATGATCATGGTGTCTACCCTGCCAGGTAAGTATGAGTTGTACATGCTGGCCATAGAGGAAAGCACTCAATCCACACACCAGTGCCCTGCCGGTCAGTCAACGACTAGTCCCCTCCACGTGGGCGTAACAATGGCCTCTTTGCGGTACCCAACAACCAAGTCTTAAAATTCCCCTTTAAGCACACACACAAGACACAGTGGCAGTATGTGAGCTTGCAGATATTAAGACTTTGACACATTTTGAGAACCTTCGATACTATTAGTTAAAGCGCTCACACCTATTTGCACTCAAGACAACCGAGCGCACCACCGTGCTCCATGTCATTTTCTTCAACGGCTGAGCTGGCCTTGTCCAATGGGCAAGGCCTTCCAAAAATATCCATAACTCATCAACGTCCCTCTCCACGGAAGTCTTTAGTAAAAGGCGAAAGGCTTATTCGTCATGAAGAGAGACCCGAGTAATTCTACCCGCTTGCCACAGCGGCCGGCAAAGCCTCTAGCCGCGCCGGTCAAGCGCTTAACGGCGCGCGTGCACGCACACACTTGGCGTGGGCAGCTCCGCAAAACAGCACATGCGTTATTTCACAGTCCGAGGTGGCCCTGTGCCCCCGCGGCTGGGTTTAAGGCGTCTTGGGTGGGTGGTTAAGAGCGGGTGTCCGGGTTGAAAGCGGGGCCTGTCGGATTGAGGGTGGGGTTTAATGATGTAGGCGTGGCCTATGCGCTTTGGGGGGCAAAAAGTTTTAGTGGTGCACAAAGATCTAGTGTTTAGCATGGCCATTCATGAATGACCATTGCTCATTCAGTATGCCGACATGAAAATGCTTACAGCACCTGGTATTCCCAGGCGGTCTCCCATCCAAGTACTAACCAGGCCCGACCCTGCTTAGCTTCCGAGATCGGACGAGATCGGGCGTGTTCAGGGTGGTATGGCCGTAAGCAAAGGCAGCGGTGGCCGGTACGGCCCATATACAGCAGATGGCAGTAGCCAATGCGTTAATGAAAAGCTTACAGCACCTGGTGTTAGATTGTGAAGATTCCGGGGGGGTGCTTAAGAGTGGGTACCCGGGTTCGGATGGAGAGCCGGGTCGTGGGTTTAGCTGGCTTCGGGCCTGGCACCCCGGTGGGAGACCAGGGCTCCCTGGGTCCGAGTGGAGAGCAGGGCAAAAGGTACCCGGGTTCGGATGGAGAGCCGGGTCGTGGGTTTAGCTGGCTTCGGGCCTGGCACCCCGGTGGGGGCCCAAGGCTTCCTGGGTCCGAGTGGAGGGCCGGGCAAAACGACTTTCTGCTGTCCACACTTTGAAGATTTTACACTCGTGCCCCGGAAGTCACGTTAGAGGCTGGCCCAGGCCACCCCCTCCCCCTCCTGGGTGACAAGGCTCCCCGGGGCCGCGTGGAGAGCCAGGCAAAACGCCACATTGGGTGTTTTTCAGGTAGGGTAGGGCTCCTTTCCAGCACTATCCGCATGTTTTCAACACTTAATCAGGGGAGAGCGCGAACGCAGTCCCCCACTACCAGAAATTGTGCAGTCGAGATTCCCACATTTGGGGAATTCGCCCGGGTCAGCAAAGCACGGGGTGCAATGGCTGAGCCTCGCCGAGGATGAACCACCTTCATGATCATGGTGTCTACCCTGCCAGGTAAGTATGAGTTGTACATGCTGGCCATAGAGGAAAGCACTCAATCCACACACCAGTGCCCTGCCGGTCAGTCAACGACTAGTCCCCTCCACGTGGGCGTAACAATGGCCTCTTTGCGGTACCCAACAACCAAGTCTTAAAATTCCCCTTTAAGCACACACACAAGACACAGTGGCAGTATGTGAGCTTGCAGATATTAAGACGTTGACACATTTTGAGAACCTTCGATACTATTAGTTAAAGCGCTCACACCTATTTGCACTCAAGACAACCGAGCGCACCACCGTGCTCCATGTCATTTTCTTCAACGGCTGAGCTGGCCTTGTCCAATGGGCAAGGCCTTCCAAAAATATCCATAACTCATCAACGTCCCTCTCCACGGAAGTCTTTAGTAAAAGGCGAAAGGCTTATTCGTCATGAAGAGAGACCCGAGTAATTCTACCCGCTTGCCACAGCGGCCGGCAAAGCCTCTAGCCGCGCCGGTCAAGCGCTTAACGGCGCGCGTGCACGCACACACTTGGCGTGGGCAGCTCCGCAAAACAGCACATGCGTTATTTCACAGTCCTAGGTGGCCCTGTGCCCCCGCGGCTGGGTTTAAGGCGTCTTGGGTGGGTGGTTAAGAGCGGGTGTCCGGGTTGAAAGCGGGGCCTGTCGGATTGAGGGTGGGGTTTAATGATGTAGGCGTGGCCTATGCGCTTTGGGGGGCAAAAAGTTTTAGTGGTGCACAAAGATCTAGTGTTTAGCATGGCCATTCATGAATGACCATTGCTCATTCAGTATGCCGACATGAAAATGCTTACAGCACCTGGTATTCCCAGGCGGTCTCCCATCCAAGTACTAACCAGGCCCGACCCTGCTTAGCTTCCGAGATCGGACGAGATCGGGCGTGTTCAGGGTGGTATGGCCGTAAGCAAAGGCAGCGGTGGCCGGTACGGCCCATATACAGCAGATGGCAGTAGCCAATGCGTTAATGAAAAGCTTACAGCACCTGGTGTTAGATTGTGAAGATTCCGGGGGGGTGCTTAAGAGTGGGTACCCGGGTTCGGATGGAGAGCCGGGTCGTGGGTTTAGCTGGCTTCGGGCCTGGCACCCCGGTGGGAGACCAGGGCTCCCTGGGTCCGAGTGGAGAGCAGGGCAAAAGGTACCCGGGTTCGGATGGAGAGCCGGGTCGTGGGTTTAGCTGGCTTCGGGCCTGGCACCCCGGTGGGGGCCCAAGGCTTCCTGGGTCCGAGTGGAGGGCCGGGCAAAACGACTTTCTGCTGTCCACACTTTGAAGATTTTACACTCGTGCCCCGGAAGTCACGTTAGAGGCTGGCCCAGGCCACCCCCTCCCCCTCCTGGGTGACAAGGCTCCCCGGGGCCGCGTGGAGAGCCAGGCAAAACGCCACATTGGGTGTTTTTCAGGTAGGGTAGGGCTCCTTTCCAGCACTATCCGCATGTTTTCAACACTTAATCAGGGGAGAGCGCGAACGCAGTCCCCCACTACCAGAAATTGTGCAGTCGAGATTCCCACATTTGGGGAATTCGCCCGGGTCAGCAAAGCACGGGGTGCAATGGCTGAGCCTCGCCGAGGATGAACCACCTTCATGATCATGGTGTCTACCCTGCCAGGTAAGTATGAGTTGTACATGCTGGCCATAGAGGAAAGCACTCAATCCACACACCAGTGCCCTGCCGGTCAGTCAACGACTAGTCCCCTCCACGTGGGCGTAACAATGGCCTCTTTGCGGTACCCAACAACCAAGTCTTAAAATTCCCCTTTAAGCACACACACAAGACACAGTGGCAGTATGTGAGCTTGCAGATATTAAGACTTTGACACATTTTGAGAACCTTCGATACTATTAGTTAAAGCGCTCACACCTATTTGCACTCAAGACAACCGAGCGCACCACCGTGCTCCATGTCATTTTCTTCAACGGCTGAGCTGGCCTTGTCCAATGGGCAAGGCCTTCCAAAAATATCCATAACTCATCAACGTCCCTCTCCACGGAAGTCTTTAGTAAAAGGCGAAAGGCTTATTCGTCATGAAGAGAGACCCGAGTAATTCTACCCGCTTGCCACAGCGGCCGGCAAAGCCTCTAGCCGCGCCGGTCAAGCGCTTAACGGCGCGCGTGCACGCACACACTTGGCGTGGGCAGCTCCGCAAAACAGCACATGCGTTATTTCACAGTCCGAGGTGGCCCTGTGCCCCCGCGGCTGGGTTTAAGGCGTCTTGGGTGGGTGGTTAAGAGCGGGTGTCCGGGTTGAAAGCGGGGCCTGTCGGATTGAGGGTGGGGTTTAATGATGTAGGCGTGGCCTATGCGCTTTGGGGGGCAAAACGTTTTAGTGGTGCACAAAGATCTAGTGTTTAGCATGGCCATTCATGAATGACCATTGCTCATTCAGTATGCCGACATGAAAATGCTTACAGCACCTGGTATTCCCAGGCGGTCTCCCATCCAAGTACTAACCAGGCCCGACCCTGCTTAGCTTCCGAGATCGGACGAGATCGGGCGTGTTCAGGGTGGTATGGCCGTAAGCAAAGGCAGCGGTGGCCGGTACGGCCCATATACAGCAGATGGCAGTAGCCAATGCGTTAATGAAAAGCTTACAGCACCTGGTGTTAGATTGTGAAGATTCCGGGGGGGTGCTTAAGAGTGGGTACCCGGGTTCGGATGGAGAGCCGGGTCGTGGGTTTAGCTGGCTTCGGGCCTGGCACCCCGGTGGGAGACCAGGGCTCCCTGGGTCCGAGTGGAGAGCAGGGCAAAAGGTACCCGGGTTCGGATGGAGAGCCGGGTCGTGGGTTTAGCTGGCTTCGGGCCTGGCACCCCGGTGGGGGCCCAAGGCTTCCTGGGTCCGAGTGGAGGGCCGGGCAAAACGACTTTCTGCTGTCCACACTTTGAAGATTTTACACTCGTGCCCCGGAAGTCACGTTAGAGGCTGGCCCAGGCCACCCCCTCCCCCTCCTGGGTGACAAGGCTCCCCGGGGCCGCGTGGAGAGCCAGGCAAAACGCCACATTGGGTGTTTTTCAGGTAGGGTAGGGCTCCTTTCCAGCACTATCCGCATGTTTTCAACACTTAATCAGGGGAGAGCGCGAACGCAGTCCCCCACTACCAGAAATTGTGCAGTCGAGATTGCCACATTTGGGGAATTCGCCCGGGTCAGCAAAGCACGGGGTGCAATGGCTGAGCCTCGCCGAGGATGAACCACCTTCATGATCATGGTGTCTACCCTGCCAGGTAAGTATGAGTTGTACATGCTGGCCATAGAGGAAAGCACTCAATCCACACACCAGTGCCCTGCCGGTCAGTCAACGACTAGTCCCCTCCACGTGGGCGTAACAATGGCCTCTTTGCGGTACCCAACAACCAAGTCTTAAAATTCCCCTTTAAGCACACACACAAGACACAGTGGCAGTATGTGAGCTTGCAGATATTAAGACTTTGACACATTTTGAGAACCTTCGATACTATTAGTTAAAGCGCTCACACCTATTTGCACTCAAGACAACCGAGCGCACCACCGTGCTCCATGTCATTTTCTTCAACGGCTGAGCTGGCCTTGTCCAATGGGCAAGGCCTTCCAAAAATATCCATAACTCATCAACGTCCCTCTCCACGGAAGTCTTTAGTAAAAGGCGAAAGGCTTATTCGTCATGAAGAGAGACCCGAGTAATTCTACCCGCTTGCCACAGCGGCCGGCAAAGCCTCTAGCCGCGCCGGTCAAGCGCTTAACGGCGCGCGTGCACGCACACACTTGGCGTGGGCAGCTCCGCAAAACAGCACATGCGTTATTTCACAGTCCGAGGTGGCCCTGTGCCCCCGCGGCTGGGTTTAAGGCGTCTTGGGTGGGTGGTTAAGAGCGGGTGTCCGGGTTGAAAGCGGGGCCTGTCGGATTGAGGGTGGGGTTTAATGATGTAGGCGTGGCCTATGCGCTTTGGGGGGCAAAAAGTTTTAGTGGTGCACAAAGATCTAGTGTTTAGCATGGCCATTCATGAATGACCATTGCTCATTCAGTATGCCGACATGAAAATGCTTACAGCACCTGGTATTCCCAGGCGGTCTCCCATCCAAGTACTAACCAGGCCCGACCCTGCTTAGCTTCCGAGATCGGACGAGATCGGGCGTGTTCAGGGTGGTATGGCCGTAAGCAAAGGCAGCGGTGGCCGGTACGGCCCATATACAGCAGATGGCAGTAGCCAATGCGTTAATGAAAAGCTTACAGCACCTGGTGTTAGATTGTGAAGATTCCGGGGGGGTGCTTAAGAGTGGGTACCCGGGTTCGGATGGAGAGCCGGGTCGTGGGTTTAGCTGGCTTCGGGCCTGGCACCCCGGTGGGAGACCAGGGCTCCCTGGGTCCGAGTGGAGAGCAGGGCAAAAGGTACCCGGGTTCGGATGGAGAGCCGGGTCGTGGGTTTAGCTGGCTTCGGGCCTGGCACCCCGGTGGGGGCCCAAGGCTTCCTGGGTCCGAGTGGAGGGCCGGGCAAAACGACTTTCTGCTGTCCACACTTTGAAGATTTTACACTCGTGCCCCGGAAGTCACGTTAGAGGCTGGCCCAGGCCACCCCCTCCCCCTCCTGGGTGACAAGGCTCCCCGGGGCCGCGTGGAGAGCCAGGCAAAACGCCACATTGGGTGTTTTTCAGGTAGGGTAGGGCTCCTTTCCAGCACTATCCGCATGTTTTCAACACTTAATCAGGGGAGAGCGCGAACGCAGTCCCCCACTACCAGAAATTGTGCAGTCGAGATTGCCACATTTGGGGAATTCGCCCGGGTCAGCAAAGCACGGGGTGCAATGGCTGAGCCTCGCCGAGGATGAACCACCTTCATGATCATGGTGTCTACCCTGCCAGGTAAGTATGAGTTGTACATGCTGGCCATAGAGGAAAGCACTCAATCCACACACCAGTGCCCTGCCGGTCAGTCAACGACTAGTCCCCTCCACGTGGGCGTAACAATGGCCTCTTTGCGGTACCCAACAACCAAGTCTTAAAATTCCCCTTTAAGCACACACACAAGACACAGTGGCAGTATGTGAGCTTGCAGATATTAAGACTTTGACACATTTTGAGAACCTTCGATACTATTAGTTAAAGCGCTCACACCTATTTGCACTCAAGACAACCGAGCGCACCACCGTGCTCCATGTCATTTTCTTCAACGGCTGAGCTGGCCTTGTCCAATGGGCAAGGCCTTCCAAAAATATCCATAACTCATCAACGTCCCTCTCCACGGAAGTCTTTAGTAAAAGGCGAAAGGCTTATTCGTCATGAAGAGAGACCCGAGTAATTCTACCCGCTTGCCACAGCGGCCGGCAAAGCCTCTAGCCGCGCCGGTCAAGCGCTTAACGGCGCGCGTGCACGCACACACTTGGCGTGGGCAGCTCCGCAAAACAGCACATGCGTTATTTCACAGTCCGAGGTGGCCCTGTGCCCCCGCGGCTGGGTTTAAGGCGTCTTGGGTGGGTGGTTAAGAGCGGGTGTCCGGGTTGAAAGCGGGGCCTGTCGGATTGAGGGTGGGGTTTAATGATGTAGGCGTGGCCTATGCGCTTTGGGGGGCAAAAAGTTTTAGTGGTGCACAAAGATCTAGTGTTTAGCATGGCCATTCAAGAATGACCATTGCTCATTCAGTATGCCGACATGAAAATGCTTACAGCACCTGGTATTCCCAGGCGGTCTCCCATCCAAGTACTAACCAGGCCCGACCCTGCTTAGCTTCCGAGATCGGACGAGATCGGGCGTGTTCAGGGTGGTATGGCCGTAAGCAAAGGCAGCGGTGGCCGGTACGGCCCATATACAGCAGATGGCAGTAGCCAATGCGTTAATGAAAAGCTTACAGCACCTGGTGTTAGATTGTGAAGATTCCGGGGGGGTGCTTAAGAGTGGGTACCCGGGTTCGGATGGAGAGCCGGGTCGTGGGTTTAGCTGGCTTCGGGCCTGGCACCCCGGTGGGAGACCAGGGCTCCCTGGGTCCGAGTGGAGAGCAGGGCAAAAGGTACCCGGGTTCGGATGGAGAGCCGGGTCGTGGGTTTAGCTGGCTTCGGGCCTGGCACCCCGGTGGGGGCCCAAGGCTTCCTGGGTCCGAGTGGAGGGCCGGGCAAAACGACTTTCTGCTGTCCACACTTTGAAGATTTTACACTCGTGCCCCGGAAGTCACGTTAGAGGCTGGCCCAGGCCACCCCCTCCCCCTCCTGGGTGACAAGGCTCCCCGGGGCCGCGTGGAGAGCCAGGCAAAACGCCACATTGGGTGTTTTTCAGGTAGGGTAGGGCTCCTTTCCAGCACTATCCGCATGTTTTCAACACTTAATCAGGGGAGAGCGCGAACGCAGTCCCCCACTACCAGAAATTGTGCAGTCGAGATTCCCACATTTGGGGAATTCGCCCGGGTCAGCAAAGCACGGGGTGCAATGGCTGAGCCTCGCCGAGGATGAACCACCTTCATGATCATGGTGTCTACCCTGCCAGGTAAGTATGAGTTGTACATGCTGGCCATAGAGGAAAGCACTCAATCCACACACCAGTGCCCTGCCGGTCAGTCAACGACTAGTCCCCTCCACGTGGGCGTAACAATGGCCTCTTTGCGGTACCCAACAACCAAGTCTTAAAATTCCCCTTTAAGCACACACACAAGACACAGTGGCAGTATGTGAGCTTGCAGATATTAAGACTTTGACACATTTTGAGAACCTTCGATACTATTAGTTAAAGCGCTCACACCTATTTGCACTCAAGACAACCGAGCGCACCACCGTGCTCCATGTCATTTTCTTCAACGGCTGAGCTGGCCTTGTCCAATGGGCAAGGCCTTCCAAAAATATCCATAACTCATCAACGTCCCTCTCCACGGAAGTCTTTAGTAAAAGGCGAAAAGCTTATTCGTCATGAAGAGAGACCCGAGTAATTCTACCCGCTTGCCACAGCGGCCGGCAAAGCCTCTAGCCGCGCCGGTCAAGCGCTTAACGGCGCGCGTGCACGCACACACTTGGCGTGGGCAGCTCCGCAAAACAGCACATGCGTTATTTCACAGTCCGAGGTGGCCCTGTGCCCCCGCGGCTGGGTTTAAGGCGTCTTGGGTGGGTGGTTAAGAGCGGGTGTCCGGGTTGAAAGCGGGGCCTGTCGGATTGAGGGTGGGGTTTAATGATGTAGGCGTGGCCTATGCGCTTTGGGGGGCAAAAAGTTTTAGTGGTGCACAAAGATCTAGTGTTTAGCATGGCCATTCATGAATGACCATTGCTCATTCAGTATGCCGACATGAAAATGCTTACAGCACCTGGTATTCCCAGGCGGTCTCCCATCCAAGTACTAACCAGGCCCGACCCTGCTTAGCTTCCGAGATCGGACGAGATCGGGCGTGTTCAGGGTGGTATGGCCGTAAGCAAAGGCAGCGGTGGCCGGTACGGCCCATATACAGCAGATGGCAGTAGCCAATGCGTTAATGAAAAGCTTACAGCACCTGGTGTTAGATTGTGAAGATTCCGGGGGGGTGCTTAAGAGTGGGTACCCGGGTTCGGATGGAGAGCCGGGTCGTGGGTTTAGCTGGCTTCGGGCCTGGCACCCCGGTGGGAGACCAGGGCTCCCTGGGTCCGAGTGGAGAGCAGGGCAAAAGGTACCCGGGTTCGGATGGAGAGCCGGGTCGTGGGTTTAGCTGGCTTCGGGCCTGGCACCCCGGTGGGGGCCCAAGGCTTCCTGGGTCCGAGTGGAGGGCCGGGCAAAACGACTTTCTGCTGTCCACACTTTGAAGATTTTACACTCGTGCCCCGGAAGTCACGTTAGAGGCTGGCCCAGGCCACCCCCTCCCCCTCCTGGGTGACAAGGCTCCCCGGGGCCGCGTGGAGAGCCAGGCAAAACGCCACATTGGGTGTTTTTCAGGTAGGGTAGGGCTCCTTTCCAGCACTATCCGCATGTTTTCAACACTTAATCAGGGGAGAGCGCGAACGCAGTCCCCCACTACCAGAAATTGTGCAGTCGAGATTCCCACATTTGGGGAATTCGCCCGGGTCAGCAAAGCACGGGGTGCAATGGCTGAGCCTCGCCGAGGATGAACCACCTTCATGATCATGGTGTCTACCCTGCCAGGTAAGTATGAGTTGTACATGCTGGCCATAGAGGAAAGCACTCAATCCACACACCAGTGCCCTGCCGGTCAGTCAACGACTAGTCCCCTCCACGTGGGCGTAACAATGGCCTCTTTGCGGTACCCAACAACCAAGTCTTAAAATTCCCCTTTAAGCACACACACAAGACACAGTGGCAGTATGTGAGCTTGCAGATATTAAGACTTTGACACATTTTGAGAACCTTCGATACTATTAGTTAAAGCGCTCACACCTATTTGCACTCAATACAACCGAGCGCACCACCGTGCTCCATGTCATTTTCTTCAACGGCTGAGCTGGCCTTGTCCAATGGGCAAGGCCTTCCAAAAATATCCATAACTCATCAACGTCCCTCTCCACGGAAGTCTTTAGTAAAAGGCGAAAGGCTTATTCGTCATGAAGAGAGACCCGAGTAATTCTACCCGCTTGCCACAGCGGCCGGCAAAGCCTCTAGCCGCGCCGGTCAAGCGCTTAACGGCGCGCGTGCACGCACACACTTGGCGTGGGCAGCTCCGCAAAACAGCACATGCGTTATTTCACAGTCCGAGGTGGCCCTGTGCCCCCGCGGCTGGGTTTAAGGCGTCTTGGGTGGGTGGTTAAGAGCGGGTGTCCGGGTTGAAAGCGGGGCCTGTCGGATTGAGGGTGGGGTTTAATGATGTAGGCGTGGCCTATGCGCTTTGGGGGGCAAAAAGTTTTAGTGGTGCACAAAGATCTAGTGTTTAGCATGGCCATTCATGAATGACCATTGCTCATTCAGTATGCCGACATGAAAATGCTTACAGCACCTGGTATTCCCAGGCGGTCTCCCATCCAAGTACTAACCAGGCCCGACCCTGCTTAGCTTCCGAGATCGGACGAGATCGGGCGTGTTCAGGGTGGTATGGCCGTAAGCAAAGGCAGCGGTGGCCGGTACGGCCCATATACAGCAGATGGCAGTAGCCAATGCGTTAATGAAAAGCTTACAGCACCTGGTGTTAGATTGTGAAGATTCCGGGGGGGTGCTTAAGAGTGGGTACCCGGGTTCGGATGGAGAGCCGGGTCGTGGGTTTAGCTGGCTTCGGGCCTGGCACCCCGGTGGGAGACCAGGGCTCCCTGGGTCCGAGTGGAGAGCAGGGCAAAAGGTACCCGGGTTCGGATGGAGAGCCGGGTCGTGGGTTTAGCTGGCTTCGGGCCTGGCACCCCGGTGGGGGCCCAAGGCTTCCTGGGTCCGAGTGGAGGGCCGGGCAAAACGACTTTCTGCTGTCCACACTTTGAAGATTTTACACTCGTGCCCCGGAAGTCACGTTAGAGGCTGGCCCAGGCCACCCCCTCCCCCTCCTGGGTGACAAGGCTCCCCGGGGCCGCGTGGAGAGCCAGGCAAAACGCCACATTGGGTGTTTTTCAGGTAGGGTAGGGCTCCTTTCCAGCACTATCCGCATGTTTTCAACACTTAATCAGGGGAGAGCGCGAACGCAGTCCCCCACTACCAGAAATTGTGCAGTCGAGATTCCCACATTTGGGGAATTCGCCCGGGTCAGCAAAGCACGGGGTGCAATGGCTGAGCCTCGCCGAGGATGAACCACCTTCATGATCATGGTGTCTACCCTGCCAGGTAAGTATGAGTTGTACATGCTGGCCATAGAGGAAAGCACTCAATCCACACACCAGTGCCCTGCCGGTCAGTCAACGACTAGTCCCCTCCACGTGGGCGTAACAATGGCCTCTTTGCGGTACCCAACAACCAAGTCTTAAAATTCCCCTTTAAGCACACACACAAGACACAGTGGCAGTATGTGAGCTTGCAGATATTAAGACTTTGACACATTTTGAGAACCTTCGATACTATTAGTTAAAGCGCTCACACCTATTTGCACTCAAGACAACCGAGCGCACCACCGTGCTCCATGTCATTTTCTTCAACGGCTGAGCTGGCCTTGTCCAATGGGCAAGGCCTTCCAAAAATATCCATAACTCATCAACGTCCCTCTCCACGGAAGTCTTTAGTAAAAGGCGAAAGGCTTATTCGTCATGAAGAGAGACCCGAGTAATTCTACCCGCTTGCCACAGCGGCCGGCAAAGCCTCTAGCCGCGCCGGTCAAGCGCTTAACGGCGCGCGTGCACGCACACACTTGGCGTGGGCAGCTCCGCAAAACAGCACATGCGTTATTTCACAGTCCGAGGTGGCCCTGTGCCCCCGCGGCTGGGTTTAAGGCGTCTTGGGTGGGTGGTTAAGAGCGGGTGTCCGGGTTGAAAGCGGGGCCTGTCGGATTGAGGGTGGGGTTTAATGATGTAGGCGTGGCCTATGCGCTTTGGGGGGCAAAAAGTTTTAGTGGTGCACAAAGATCTAGTGTTTAGCATGGCCATTCATGAATGACCATTGCTCATTCAGTATGCCGACATGAAAATGCTTACAGCACCTGGTATTCCCAGGCGGTCTCCCATCCAAGTACTAACCAGGCCCGACCCTGCTTAGCTTCCGAGATCGGACGAGATCGGGCGTGTTCAGGGTGGTATGGCCGTAAGCAAAGGCAGCGGTGGCCGGTACGGCCCATATACAGCAGATGGCAGTAGCCAATGCGTTAATGAAAAGCTTACAGCACCTGGTGTTAGATTGTGAAGATTCCGGGGGGGTGCTTAAGAGTGGGTACCCGGGTTCGGATGGAGAGCCGGGTCGTGGGTTTAGCTGGCTTCGGGCCTGGCACCCCGGTGGGAGACCAGGGCTCCCTGGGTCCGAGTGGAGAGCAGGGCAAAAGGTACCCGGGTTCGGATGGAGAGCCGGGTCGTGGGTTTAGCTGGCTTCGGGCCTGGCACCCCGGTGGGGGCCCAAGGCTTCCTGGGTCCGAGTGGAGGGCCGGGCAAAACGACTTTCTGCTGTCCACACTTTGAAGATTTTACACTCGTGCCCCGGAAGTCACGTTAGAGGCTGGCCCAGGCCACCCCCTCCCCCTCCTGGGTGACAAGGCTCCCCGGGGCCGCGTGGAGAGCCAGGCAAAACGCCACATTGGGTGTTTTTCAGGTAGGGTAGGGCTCCTTTCCAGCACTATCCGCATGTTTTCAACACTTAATCAGGGGAGAGCGCGAACGCAGTCCCCCACTACCAGAAATTGTGCAGTCGAGATTCCCACATTTGGGGAATTCGCCCGGGTCAGCAAAGCACGGGGTGCAATGGCTGAGCCTCGCCGAGGATGAACCACCTTCATGATCATGGTGTCTACCCTGCCAGGTAAGTATGAGTTGTACATGCTGGCCATAGAGGAAAGCACTCAATCCACACACCAGTGCCCTGCCGGTCAGTCAACGACTAGTCCCCTCCACGTGGGCGTAACAATGGCCTCTTTGCGGTACCCAACAACCAAGTCTTAAAATTCCCCTTTAAGCACACACACAAGACACAGTGGCAGTATGTGAGCTTGCAGATATTAAGACGTTGACACATTTTGAGAACCTTCGATACTATTAGTTAAAGCGCTCACACCTATTTGCACTCAAGACAACCGAGCGCACCACCGTGCTCCATGTCATTTTCTT
The DNA here is from genome assembly GCF_951216825.1 of Electrona antarctica. Lineage (NCBI taxonomy): Eukaryota > Metazoa > Chordata > Actinopteri > Myctophiformes > Myctophidae > Electrona > Electrona antarctica. The sequence goes on along the minus strand of NC_136797.1, from coordinate 48,058,986 downwards.
CAACGGCTGAGCTGGCCTTGTCCAATGGGCAAGGCCTTCCAAAAATATCCATAACTCATCAACGTCCCTCTCCACGGAAGTCTTTAGTAAAAGGCGAAAGGCTTATTCGTCATGAAGAGAGACCCGAGTAATTCTACCCGCTTGCCACAGCGGCCGGCAAAGCCTCTAGCCGCGCCGGTCAAGCGCTTAACGGCGCGCGTGCACGCACACACTTGGCGTGGGCAGCTCCGCAAAACAGCACATGCGTTATTTCACAGTCCTAGGTGGCCCTGTGCCCCCGCGGCTGGGTTTAAGGCGTCTTGGGTGGGTGGTTAAGAGCGGGTGTCCGGGTTGAAAGCGGGGCCTGTCGGATTGAGGGTGGGGTTTAATGATGTAGGCGTGGCCTATGCGCTTTGGGGGGCAAAAAGTTTTAGTGGTGCACAAAGATCTAGTGTTTAGCATGGCCATTCATGAATGACCATTGCTCATTCAGTATGCCGACATGAAAATGCTTACAGCACCTGGTATTCCCAGGCGGTCTCCCATCCAAGTACTAACCAGGCCCGACCCTGCTTAGCTTCCGAGATCGGACGAGATCGGGCGTGTTCAGGGTGGTATGGCCGTAAGCAAAGGCAGCGGTGGCCGGTACGGCCCATATACAGCAGATGGCAGTAGCCAATGCGTTAATGAAAAGCTTACAGCACCTGGTGTTAGATTGTGAAGATTCCGGGGGGGTGCTTAAGAGTGGGTACCCGGGTTCGGATGGAGAGCCGGGTCGTGGGTTTAGCTGGCTTCGGGCCTGGCACCCCGGTGGGAGACCAGGGCTCCCTGGGTCCGAGTGGAGAGCAGGGCAAAAGGTACCCGGGTTCGGATGGAGAGCCGGGTCGTGGGTTTAGCTGGCTTCGGGCCTGGCACCCCGGTGGGGGCCCAAGGCTTCCTGGGTCCGAGTGGAGGGCCGGGCAAAACGACTTTCTGCTGTCCACACTTTGAAGATTTTACACTCGTGCCCCGGAAGTCACGTTAGAGGCTGGCCCAGGCCACCCCCTCCCCCTCCTGGGTGACAAGGCTCCCCGGGGCCGCGTGGAGAGCCAGGCAAAACGCCACATTGGGTGTTTTTCAGGTAGGGTAGGGCTCCTTTCCAGCACTATCCGCATGTTTTCAACACTTAATCAGGGGAGAGCGCGAACGCAGTCCCCCACTACCAGAAATTGTGCAGTCGAGATTCCCACATTTGGGGAATTCGCCCGGGTCAGCAAAGCACGGGGTGCAATGGCTGAGCCTCGCCGAGGATGAACCACCTTCATGATCATGGTGTCTACCCTGCCAGGTAAGTATGAGTTGTACATGCTGGCCATAGAGGAAAGCACTCAATCCACACACCAGTGCCCTGCCGGTCAGTCAACGACTAGTCCCCTCCACGTGGGCGTAACAATGGCCTCTTTGCGGTACCCAACAACCAAGTCTTAAAATTCCCCTTTAAGCACACACACAAGACACAGTGGCAGTATGTGAGCTTGCAGATATTAAGACTTTGACACATTTTGAGAACCTTCGATACTATTAGTTAAAGCGCTCACACCTATTTGCACTCAAGACAACCGAGCGCACCACCGTGCTCCATGTCATTTTCTTCAACGGCTGAGCTGGCCTTGTCCAATGGGCAAGGCCTTCCAAAAATATCCATAACTCATCAACGTCCCTCTCCACGGAAGTCTTTAGTAAAAGGCGAAAGGCTTATTCGTCATGAAGAGAGACCCGAGTAATTCTACCCGCTTGCCACAGCGGCCGGCAAAGCCTCTAGCCGCGCCGGTCAAGCGCTTAACGGCGCGCGTGCACGCACACACTTGGCGTGGGCAGCTCCGCAAAACAGCACATGCGTTATTTCACAGTCCGAGGTGGCCCTGTGCCCCCGCGGCTGGGTTTAAGGCGTCTTGGGTGGGTGGTTAAGAGCGGGTGTCCGGGTTGAAAGCGGGGCCTGTCGGATTGAGGGTGGGGTTTAATGATGTAGGCGTGGCCTATGCGCTTTGGGGGGCAAAAAGTTTTAGTGGTGCACAAAGATCTAGTGTTTAGCATGGCCATTCATGAATGACCATTGCTCATTCAGTATGCCGACATGAAAATGCTTACAGCACCTGGTATTCCCAGGCGGTCTCCCATCCAAGTACTAACCAGGCCCGACCCTGCTTAGCTTCCGAGATCGGACGAGATCGGGCGTGTTCAGGGTGGTATGGCCGTAAGCAAAGGCAGCGGTGGCCGGTACGGCCCATATACAGCAGATGGCAGTAGCCAATGCGTTAATGAAAAGCTTACAGCACCTGGTGTTAGATTGTGAAGATTCCGGGGGGGTGCTTAAGAGTGGGTACCCGGGTTCGGATGGAGAGCCGGGTCGTGGGTTTAGCTGGCTTCGGGCCTGGCACCCCGGTGGGAGACCAGGGCTCCCTGGGTCCGAGTGGAGAGCAGGGCAAAAGGTACCCGGGTTCGGATGGAGAGCCGGGTCGTGGGTTTAGCTGGCTTCGGGCCTGGCACCCCGGTGGGGGCCCAAGGCTTCCTGGGTCCGAGTGGAGGGCCGGGCAAAACGACTTTCTGCTGTCCACACTTTGAAGATTTTACACTCGTGCCCCGGAAGTCACGTTAGAGGCTGGCCCAGGCCACCCCCTCCCCCTCCTGGGTGACAAGGCTCCCCGGGGCCGCGTGGAGAGCCAGGCAAAACGCCACATTGGGTGTTTTTCAGGTAGGGTAGGGCTCCTTTCCAGCACTATCCGCATGTTTTCAACACTTAATCAGGGGAGAGCGCGAACGCAGTCCCCCACTACCAGAAATTGTGCAGTCGAGATTGCCACATTTGGGGAATTCGCCCGGGTCAGCAAAGCACGGGGTGCAATGGCTGAGCCTCGCCGAGGATGAACCACCTTCATGATCATGGTGTCTACCCTGCCAGGTAAGTATGAGTTGTACATGCTGGCCATAGAGGAAAGCACTCAATCCACACACCAGTGCCCTGCCGGTCAGTCAACGACTAGTCCCCTCCACGTGGGCGTAACAATGGCCTCTTTGCGGTACCCAACAACCAAGTCTTAAAATTCCCCTTTAAGCACACACACAAGACACAGTGGCAGTATGTGAGCTTGCAGATATTAAGACTTTGACACATTTTGAGAACCTTCGATACTATTAGTTAAAGCGCTCACACCTATTTGCACTCAAGACAACCGAGCGCACCACCGTGCTCCATGTCATTTTCTTCAACGGCTGAGCTGGCCTTGTCCAATGGGCAAGGCCTTCCAAAAATATCCATAACTCATCAACGTCCCTCTCCACGGAAGTCTTTAGTAAAAGGCGAAAGGCTTATTCGTCATGAAGAGAGACCCGAGTAATTCTACCCGCTTGCCACAGCGGCCGGCAAAGCCTCTAGCCGCGCCGGTCAAGCGCTTAACGGCGCGCGTGCACGCACACACTTGGCGTGGGCAGCTCCGCAAAACAGCACATGCGTTATTTCACAGTCCGAGGTGGCCCTGTGCCCCCGCGGCTGGGTTTAAGGCGTCTTGGGTGGGTGGTTAAGAGCGGGTGTCCGGGTTGAAAGCGGGGCCTGTCGGATTGAGGGTGGGGTTTAATGATGTAGGCGTGGCCTATGCGCTTTGGGGGGCAAAAAGTTTTAGTGGTGCACAAAGATCTAGTGTTTAGCATGGCCATTCATGAATGACCATTGCTCATTCAGTATGCCGACATGAAAATGCTTACAGCACCTGGTATTCCCAGGCGGTCTCCCATCCAAGTACTAACCAGGCCCGACCCTGCTTAGCTTCCGAGATCGGACGAGATCGGGCGTGTTCAGGGTGGTATGGCCGTAAGCAAAGGCAGCGGTGGCCGGTACGGCCCATATACAGCAGATGGCAGTAGCCAATGCGTTAATGAAAAGCTTACAGCACCTGGTGTTAGATTGTGAAGATTCCGGGGGGGTGCTTAAGAGTGGGTACCCGGGTTCGGATGGAGAGCCGGGTCGTGGGTTTAGCTGGCTTCGGGCCTGGCACCCCGGTGGGAGACCAGGGCTCCCTGGGTCCGAGTGGAGAGCAGGGCAAAAGGTACCCGGGTTCGGATGGAGAGCCGGGTCGTGGGTTTAGCTGGCTTCGGGCCTGGCACCCCGGTGGGGGCCCAAGGCTTCCTGGGTCCGAGTGGAGGGCCGGGCAAAACGACTTTCTGCTGTCCACACTTTGAAGATTTTACACTCGTGCCCCGGAAGTCACGTTAGAGGCTGGCCCAGGCCACCCCCTCCCCCTCCTGGGTGACAAGGCTCCCCGGGGCCGCGTGGAGAGCCAGGCAAAACGCCACATTGGGTGTTTTTCAGGTAGGGTAGGGCTCCTTTCCAGCACTATCCGCATGTTTTCAACACTTAATCAGGGGAGAGCGCGAACGCAGTCCCCCACTACCAGAAATTGTGCAGTCGAGATTCCCACATTTGGGGAATTCGCCCGGGTCAGCAAAGCACGGGGTGCAATGGCTGAGCCTCGCCGAGGATGAACCACCTTCATGATCATGGTGTCTACCCTGCCAGGTAAGTATGAGTTGTACATGCTGGCCATAGAGGAAAGCACTCAATCCACACACCAGTGCCCTGCCGGTCAGTCAACGACTAGTCCCCTCCACGTGGGCGTAACAATGGCCTCTTTGCGGTACCCAACAACCAAGTCTTAAAATTCCCCTTTAAGCACACACACAAGACACAGTGGCAGTATGTGAGCTTGCAGATATTAAGACTTTGACACATTTTGAGAACCTTCGATACTATTAGTTAAAGCGCTCACACCTATTTGCACTCAAGACAACCGAGCGCACCACCGTGCTCCATGTCATTTTCTTCAACGGCTGAGCTGGCCTTGTCCAATGGGCAAGGCCTTCCAAAAATATCCATAACTCATCAACGTCCCTCTCCACGGAAGTCTTTAGTAAAAGGCGAAAGGCTTATTCGTCATGAAGAGAGACCCGAGTAATTCTACCCGCTTGCCACAGCGGCCGGCAAAGCCTCTAGCCGCGCCGGTCAAGCGCTTAACGGCGCGCGTGCACGCACACACTTGGCGTGGGCAGCTCCGCAAAACAGCACATGCGTTATTTCACAGTCCGAGGTGGCCCTGTGCCCCCGCGGCTGGGTTTAAGGCGTCTTGGGTGGGTGGTTAAGAGCGGGTGTCCGGGTTGAAAGCGGGGCCTGTCGGATTGAGGGTGGGGTTTAATGATGTAGGCGTGGCCTATGCGCTTTGGGGGGCAAAAAGTTTTAGTGGTGCACAAAGATCTAGTGTTTAGCATGGCCATTCATGAATGACCATTGCTCATTCAGTATGCCGACATGAAAATGCTTACAGCACCTGGTATTCCCAGGCGGTCTCCCATCCAAGTACTAACCAGGCCCGACCCTGCTTAGCTTCCGAGATCGGACGAGATCGGGCGTGTTCAGGGTGGTATGGCCGTAAGCAAAGGCAGCGGTGGCCGGTACGGCCCATATACAGCAGATGGCAGTAGCCAATGCGTTAATGAAAAGCTTACAGCACCTGGTGTTAGATTGTGAAGATTCCGGGGGGGTGCTTAAGAGTGGGTACCCGGGTTCGGATGGAGAGCCGGGTCGTGGGTTTAGCTGGCTTCGGGCCTGGCACCCCGGTGGGAGACCAGGGCTCCCTGGGTCCGAGTGGAGAGCAGGGCAAAAGGTACCCGGGTTCGGATGGAGAGCCGGGTCGTGGGTTTAGCTGGCTTCGGGCCTGGCACCCCGGTGGGGGCCCAAGGCTTCCTGGGTCCGAGTGGAGGGCCGGGCAAAACGACTTTCTGCTGTCCACACTTTGAAGATTTTACACTCGTGCCCCGGAAGTCACGTTAGAGGCTGGCCCAGGCCACCCCCTCCCCCTCCTGGGTGACAAGGCTCCCCGGGGCCGCGTGGAGAGCCAGGCAAAACGCCACATTGGGTGTTTTTCAGGTAGGGTAGGGCTCCTTTCCAGCACTATCCGCATGTTTTCAACACTTAATCAGGGGAGAGCGCGAACGCAGTCCCCCACTACCAGAAATTGTGCAGTCGAGATTCCCACATTTGGGGAATTCGCCCGGGTCAGCAAAGCACGGGGTGCAATGGCTGAGCCTCGCCGAGGATGAACCATCTTCATGATCATGGTGTCTACCCTGCCAGGTAAGTATGAGTTGTACATGCTGGCCATAGAGGAAAGCACTCAATCCACACACCAGTGCCCTGCCGGTCAGTCAACGACTAGTCCCCTCCACGTGGGCGTAACAATGGCCTCTTTGCGGTACCCAACAACCAAGTCTTAAAATTCCCCTTTAAGCACACACACAAGACACAGTGGCAGTATGTGAGCTTGCAGATATTAAGACTTTGACACATTTTGAGAACCTTCGATACTATTAGTTAAAGCGCTCACACCTATTTGCACTCAAGACAACCGAGCGCACCACCGTGCTCCATGTCATTTTCTTCAACGGCTGAGCTGGCCTTGTCCAATGGGCAAGGCCTTCCAAAAATATCCATAACTCATCAACGTCCCTCTCCACGGAAGTCTTTAGTAAAAGGCGAAAGGCTTATTCGTCATGAAGAGAGACCCGAGTAATTCTACCCGCTTGCCACAGCGGCCGGCAAAGCCTCTAGCCGCGCCGGTCAAGCGCTTAACGGCGCGCGTGCACGCACACACTTGGCGTGGGCAGCTCCGCAAAACAGCACATGCGTTATTTCACAGTCCGAGGTGGCCCTGTGCCCCCGCGGCTGGGTTTAAGGCGTCTTGGGTGGGTGGTTAAGAGCGGGTGTCCGGGTTGAAAGCGGGGCCTGTCGGATTGAGGGTGGGGTTTAATGATGTAGGCGTGGCCTATGCGCTTTGGGGGGCAAAAAGTTTTAGTGGTGCACAAAGATCTAGTGTTTAGCATGGCCATTCATGAATGACCATTGCTCATTCAGTATGCCGACATGAAAATGCTTACAGCACCTGGTATTCCCAGGCGGTCTCCCATCCAAGTACTAACCAGGCCCGACCCTGCTTAGCTTCCGAGATCGGACGAGATCGGGCGTGTTCAGGGTGGTATGGCCGTAAGCAAAGGCAGCGGTGGCCGGTACGGCCCATATACAGCAGATGGCAGTAGCCAATGCGTTAATGAAAAGCTTACAGCACCTGGTGTTAGATTGTGAAGATTCCGGGGGGGTGCTTAAGAGTGGGTACCCGGGTTCGGATGGAGAGCCGGGTCGTGGGTTTAGCTGGCTTCGGGCCTGGCACCCCGGTGGGAGACCAGGGCTCCCTGGGTCCGAGTGGAGAGCAGGGCAAAAGGTACCCGGGTTCGGATGGAGAGCCGGGTCGTGGGTTTAGCTGGCTTCGGGCCTGGCACCCCGGTGGGGGCCCAAGGCTTCCTGGGTCCGAGTGGAGGGCCGGGCAAAACGACTTTCTGCTGTCCACACTTTGAAGATTTTACACTCGTGCCCCGGAAGTCACGTTAGAGGCTGGCCCAGGCCACCCCCTCCCCCTCCTGGGTGACAAGGCTCCCCGGGGCCGCGTGGAGAGCCAGGCAAAACGCCACATTGGGTGTTTTTCAGGTAGGGTAGGGCTCCTTTCCAGCACTATCCGCATGTTTTCAACACTTAATCAGGGGAGAGCGCGAACGCAGTCCCCCACTACCAGAAATTGTGCAGTCGAGATTGCCACATTTGGGGAATTCGCCCGGGTCAGCAAAGCACGGGGTGCAATGGCTGAGCCTCGCCGAGGATGAACCACCTTCATGATCATGGTGTCTACCCTGCCAGGTAAGTATGAGTTGTACATGCTGGCCATAGAGGAAAGCACTCAATCCACACACCAGTGCCCTGCCGGTCAGTCAACGACTAGTCCCCTCCACGTGGGCGTAACAATGGCCTCTTTGCGGTACCCAACAACCAAGTCTTAAAATTCCCCTTTAAGCACACACACAAGACACAGTGGCAGTATGTGAGCTTGCAGATATTAAGACTTTGACACATTTTGAGAACCTTCGATACTATTAGTTAAAGCGCTCACACCTATTTGCACTCAAGACAACCGAGCGCACCACCGTGCTCCATGTCATTTTCTTCAACGGCTGAGCTGGCCTTGTCCAATGGGCAAGGCCTTCCAAAAATATCCATAACTCATCAACGTCCCTCTCCACGGAAGTCTTTAGTAAAAGGCGAAAGGCTTATTCGTCATGAAGAGAGACCCGAGTAATTCTACCCGCTTGCCACAGCGGCCGGCAAAGCCTCTAGCCGCGCCGGTCAAGCGCTTAACGGCGCGCGTGCACGCACACACTTGGCGTGGGCAGCTCCGCAAAACAGCACATGCGTTATTTCACAGTCCGAGGTGGCCCTGTGCCCCCGCGGCTGGGTTTAAGGCGTCTTGGGTGGGTGGTTAAGAGCGGGTGTCCGGGTTGAAAGCGGGGCCTGTCGGATTGAGGGTGGGGTTTAATGATGTAGGCGTGGCCTATGCGCTTTGGGGGGCAAAAAGTTTTAGTGGTGCACAAAGATCTAGTGTTTAGCATGGCCATTCATGAATGACCATTGCTCATTCAGTATGCCGACATGAAAATGCTTACAGCACCTGGTATTCCCAGGCGGTCTCCCATCCAAGTACTAACCAGGCCCGACCCTGCTTAGCTTCCGAGATCGGACGAGATCGGGCGTGTTCAGGGTGGTATGGCCGTAAGCAAAGGCAGCGGTGGCCGGTACGGCCCATATACAGCAGATGGCAGTAGCCAATGCGTTAATGAAAAGCTTACAGCACCTGGTGTTAGATTGTGAAGATTCCGGGGGGGTGCTTAAGAGTGGGTACCCGGGTTCGGATGGAGAGCCGGGTCGTGGGTTTAGCTGGCTTCGGGCCTGGCACCCCGGTGGGAGACCAGGGCTCCCTGGGTCCGAGTGGAGAGCAGGGCAAAAGGTACCCGGGTTCGGATGGAGAGCCGGGTCGTGGGTTTAGCTGGCTTCGGGCCTGGCACCCCGGTGGGGGCCCAAGGCTTCCTGGGTCCGAGTGGAGGGCCGGGCAAAACGACTTTCTGCTGTCCACACTTTGAAGATTTTACACTCGTGCCCCGGAAGTCACGTTAGAGGCTGGCCCAGGCCACCCCCTCCCCCTCCTGGGTGACAAGGCTCCCCGGGGCCGCGTGGAGAGCCAGGCAAAACGCCACATTGGGTGTTTTTCAGGTAGGGTAGGGCTCCTTTCCAGCACTATCCGCATGTTTTCAACACTTAATCAGGGGAGAGCGCGAACGCAGTCCCCCACTACCAGAAATTGTGCAGTCGAGATTCCCACATTTGGGGAATTCGCCCGGGTCAGCAAAGCACGGGGTGCAATGGCTGAGCCTCGCCGAGGATGAACCACCTTCATGATCATGGTGTCTACCCTGCCAGGTAAGTATGAGTTGTACATGCTGGCCATAGAGGAAAGCACTCAATCCACACACCAGTGCCCTGCCGGTCAGTCAACGACTAGTCCCCTCCACGTGGGCGTAACAATGGCCTCTTTGCGGTACCCAACAACCAAGTCTTAAAATTCCCCTTTAAGCACACACACAAGACACAGTGGCAGTATGTGAGCTTGCAGATATTAAGACTTTGACACATTTTGAGAACCTTCGATACTATTAGTTAAAGCGCTCACACCTATTTGCACTCAAGACAACCGAGCGCACCACCGTGCTCCATGTCATTTTCTTCAACGGCTGAGCTGGCCTTGTCCAATGGGCAAGGCCTTCCAAAAATATCCATAACTCATCAACGTCCCTCTCCACGGAAGTCTTTAGTAAAAGGCGAAAGGCTTATTCGTCATGAAGAGAGACCCGAGTAATTCTACCCGCTTGCCACAGCGGCCGGCAAAGCCTCTAGCCGCGCCGGTCAAGCGCTTAACGGCGCGCGTGCACGCACACACTTGGCGTGGGCAGCTCCGCAAAACAGCACATGCGTTATTTCACAGTCCGAGGTGGCCCTGTGCCCCCGCGGCTGGGTTTAAGGCGTCTTGGGTGGGTGGTTAAGAGCGGGTGTCCGGGTTGAAAGCGGGGCCTGTCGGATTGAGGGTGGGGTTTAATGATGTAGGCGTGGCCTATGCGCTTTGGGGGGCAAAAAGTTTTAGTGGTGCACAAAGATCTAGTGTTTAGCATGGCCATTCATGAATGACCATTGCTCATTCAGTATGCCGACATGAAAATGCTTACAGCACCTGGTATTCCCAGGCGGTCTCCCATCCAAGTACTAACCAGGCCCGACCCTGCTTAGCTTCCGAGATCGGACGAGATCGGGCGTGTTCAGGGTGGTATGGCCGTAAGCAAAGGCAGCGGTGGCCGGTACGGCCCATATACAGCAGATGGCAGTAGCCAATGCGTTAATGAAAAGCTTACAGCACCTGGTGTTAGATTGTGAAGATTCCGGGGGGGTGCTTAAGAGTGGGTACCCGGGTTCGGATGGAGAGCCGGGTCGTGGGTTTAGCTGGCTTCGGGCCTGGCACCCCGGTGGGAGACCAGGGCTCCCTGGGTCCGAGTGGAGAGCAGGGCAAAAGGTACCCGGGTTCGGATGGAGAGCCGGGTCGTGGGTTTAGCTGGCTTCGGGCCTGGCACCCCGGTGGGGGCCCAAGGCTTCCTGGGTCCGAGTGGAGGGCCGGGCAAAACGACTTTCTGCTGTCCACACTTTGAAGATTTTACACTCGTGCCCCGGAAGTCACGTTAGAGGCTGGCCCAGGCCACCCCCTCCCCCTCCTGGGTGACAAGGCTCCCCGGGGCCGCGTGGAGAGCCAGGCAAAACGCCACATTGGGTGTTTTTCAGGTAGGGTAGGGCTCCTTTCCAGCACTATCCGCATGTTTTCAACACTTAATCAGGGGAGAGCGCGAACGCAGTCCCCCACTACCAGAAATTGTGCAGTCGAGATTGCCACATTTGGGGAATTCGCCCGGGTCAGCAAAGCACGGGGTGCAATGGCTGAGCCTCGCCGAGGATGAACCACCTTCATGATCATGGTGTCTACCCTGCCAGGTAAGTATGAGTTGTACATGCTGGCCATAGAGGAAAGCACTCAATCCACACACCAGTGCCCTGCCGGTCAGTCAACGACTAGTCCCCTCCACGTGGGCGTAACAATGGCCTCTTTGCGGTACCCAACAACCAAGTCTTAAAATTCCCCTTTAAGCACACACACAAGACACAGTGGCAGTATGTGAGCTTGCAGATATTAAGACTTTGACACATTTTGAGAACCTTCGATACTATTAGTTAAAGCGCTCACACCTATTTGCACTCAAGACAACCGAGCGCACCACCGTGCTCCATGTCATTTTCTTCAACGGCTGAGCTGGCCTTGTCCAATGGGCAAGGCCTTCCAAAAATATCCATAACTCATCAACGTCCCTCTCCACGGAAGTCTTTAGTAAAAGGCGAAAGGCTTATTCGTCATGAAGAGAGACCCGAGTAATTCTACCCGCTTGCCACAGCGGCCGGCAAAGCCTCTAGCCGCGCCGGTCAAGCGCTTAACGGCGCGCGTGCACGCACACACTTGGCGTGGGCAGCTCCGCAAAACAGCACATGCGTTATTTCACAGTCCGAGGTGGCCCTGTGCCCCCGCGGCTGGGTTTAAGGCGTCTTGGGTGGGTGGTTAAGAGCGGGTGTCCGGGTTGAAAGCGGGGCCTGTCGGATTGAGGGTGGGGTTTAATGATGTAGGCGTGGCCTATGCGCTTTGGGGGGCAAAAAGTTTTAGTGGTGCACAAAGATCTAGTGTTTAGCATGGCCATTCATGAATGACCATTGCTCATTCAGTATGCCGACATGAAAATGCTTACAGCACCTGGTATTCCCAGGCGGTCTCCCATCCAAGTACTAACCAGGCCCGACCCTGCTTAGCTTCCGAGATCGGACGAGATCGGGCGTGTTCAGGGTGGTATGGCCGTAAGCAAAGGCAGCGGTGGCCGGTACGGCCCATATACAGCAGATGGCAGTAGCCAATGCGTTAATGAAAAGCTTACAGCACCTGGTGTTAGATTGTGAAGATTCCGGGGGGGTGCTTAAGAGTGGGTACCCGGGTTCGGATGGAGAGCCGGGTCGTGGGTTTAGCTGGCTTCGGGCCTGGCACCCCGGTGGGAGACCAGGGCTCCCTGGGTCCGAGTGGAGAGCAGGGCAAAAGGTACCCGGGTTCGGATGGAGAGCCGGGTCGTGGGTTTAGCTGGCTTCGGGCCTGGCACCCCGGTGGGGGCCCAAGGCTTCCTGGGTCCGAGTGGAGGGCCGGGCAAAACGACTTTCTGCTGTCCACACTTTGAAGATTTTACACTCGTGCCCCGGAAGTCACGTTAGAGGCTGGCCCAGGCCACCCCCTCCCCCTCCTGGGTGACAAGGCTCCCCGGGGCCGCGTGGAGAGCCAGGCAAAACGCCACATTGGGTGTTTTTCAGGTAGGGTAGGGCTCCTTTCCAGCACTATCCGCATGTTTTCAACACTTAATCAGGGGAGAGCGCGAACGCAGTCCCCCACTACCAGAAATTGTGCAGTCGAGATTCCCACATTTGGGGAATTCGCCCGGGTCAGCAAAGCACGGGGTGCAATGGCTGAGCCTCGCCGAGGATGAACCACCTTCATGATCATGGTGTCTACCCTGCCAGGTAAGTATGAGTTGTACATGCTGGCCATAGAGGAAAGCACTCAATCCACACACCAGTGCCCTGCCGGTCAGTCAACGACTAGTCCCCTCCACGTGGGCGTAACAATGGCCTCTTTGCGGTACCCAACAACCAAGTCTTAAAATTCCCCTTTAAGCACACACACAAGACACAGTGGCAGTATGTGAGCTTGCAGATATTAAGACTTTGACACATTTTGAGAACCTTCGATACTATTAGTTAAAGCGCTCACACCTATTTGCACTCAAGACAACCGAGCGCACCACCGTGCTCCATGTCATTTTCTTCAACGGCTGAGCTGGCCTTGTCCAATGGGCAAGGCCTTCCAAAAATATCCATAACTCATCAACGTCCCTCTCCACGGAAGTCTTTAGTAAAAGGCGAAAGGCTTATTCGTCATGAAGAGAGACCCGAGTAATTCTACCCGCTTGCCACAGCGGCCGGCAAAGCCTCTAGCCGCGCCGGTCAAGCGCTTAACGGCGCGCGTGCACGCACACACTTGGCGTGGGCAGCTCCGCAAAACAGCACATGCGTTATTTCACAGTCCGAGGTGGCCCTGTGCCCCCGCGGCTGGGTTTAAGGCGTCTTGGGTGGGTGGTTAAGAGCGGGTGTCCGGGTTGAAAGCGGGGCCTGTCGGATTGAGGGTGGGGTTTAATGATGTAGGCGTGGCCTATGCGCTTTGGGGGGCAAAAAGTTTTAGTGGTGCACAAAGATCTAGTGTTTAGCATGGCCATTCATGAATGACCATTGCTCATTCAGTATGCCGACATGAAAATGCTTACAGCACCTGGTATTCCCAGGCGGTCTCCCATCCAAGTACTAACCAGGCCCGACCCTGCTTAGCTTCCGAGATCGGACGAGATCGGGCGTGTTCAGGGTGGTATGGCCGTAAGCAAAGGCAGCGGTGGCCGGTACGGCCCATATACAGCAGATGGCAGTAGCCAATGCGTTAATGAAAAGCTTACAGCACCTGGTGTTAGATTGTGAAGATTCCGGGGGGGTGCTTAAGAGTGGGTACCCGGGTTCGGATGGAGAGCCGGGTCGTGGGTTTAGCTGGCTTCGGGCCTGGCACCCCGGTGGGAGACCAGGGCTCCCTGGGTCCGAGTGGAGAGCAGGGCAAAAGGTACCCGGGTTCGGATGGAGAGCCGGGTCGTGGGTTTAGCTGGCTTCGGGCCTGGCACCCCGGTGGGGGCCCAAGGCTTCCTGGGTCCGAGTGGAGGGCCGGGCAAAACGACTTTCTGCTGTCCACACTTTGAAGATTTTACACTCGTGCCCCGGAAGTCACGTTAGAGGCTGGCCCAGGCCACCCCCTCCCCCTCCTGGGTGACAAGGCTCCCCGGGGCCGCGTGGAGAGCCAGGCAAAACGCCACATTGGGTGTTTTTCAGGTAGGGTAGGGCTCCTTTCCAGCACTATCCGCATGTTTTCAACACTTAATCAGGGGAGAGCGCGAACGCAGTCCCCCACTACCAGAAATTGTGCAGTCGAGATTCCCACATTTGGGGAATTCGCCCGGGTCAGCAAAGCACGGGGTGCAATGGCTGAGCCTCGCCGAGGATGAACCACCTTCATGATCATGGTGTCTACCCTGCCAGGTAAGTATGAGTTGTACATGCTGGCCATAGAGGAAAGCACTCAATCCACACACCAGTGCCCTGCCGGTCAGTCAACGACTAGTCCCCTCCACGTGGGCGTAACAATGGCCTCTTTGCGGTACCCAACAACCAAGTCTTAAAATTCCCCTTTAAGCACACACACAAGACACAGTGGCAGTATGTGAGCTTGCAGATATTAAGACTTTGACACATTTTGAGAACCTTCGATACTATTAGTTAAAGCGCTCACACCTATTTGCACTCAAGACAACCGAGCGCACCACCGTGCTCCATGTCATTTTCTTCAACGGCTGAGCTGGCCTTGTCCAATGGGCAAGGCCTTCCAAAAATATCCATAACTCATCAACGTCCCTCTCCACGGAAGTCTTTAGTAAAAGGCGAAAGGCTTATTCGTCATGAAGAGAGACCCGAGTAATTCTACCCGCTTGCCACAGCGGCCGGCAAAGCCTCTAGCCGCGCCGGTCAAGCGCTTAACGGCGCGCGTGCACGCACACACTTGGCGTGGGCAGCTCCGCAAAACAGCACATGCGTTATTTCACAGTCCGAGGTGGCCCTGTGCCCCCGCGGCTGGGTTTAAGGCGTCTTGGGTGGGTGGTTAAGAGCGGGTGTCCGGGTTGAAAGCGGGGCCTGTCGGATTGAGGGTGGGGTTTAATGATGTAGGCGTGGCCTATGCGCTTTGGGGGGCAAAAAGTTTTAGTGGTGCACAAAGATCTAGTGTTTAGCATGGCCATTCATGAATGACCATTGCTCATTCAGTATGCCGACATGAAAATGCTTACAGCACCTGGTATTCCCAGGCGGTCTCCCATCCAAGTACTAACCAGGCCCGACCCTGCTTAGCTTCCGAGATCGGACGAGATCGGGCGTGTTCAGGGTGGTATGGCCGTAAGCAAAGGCAGCGGTGGCCGGTACGGCCCATATACAGCAGATGGCAGTAGCCAATGCGTTAATGAAAAGCTTACAGCACCTGGTGTTAGATTGTGAAGATTCCGGGGGGGTGCTTAAGAGTGGGTACCCGGGTTCGGATGGAGAGCCGGGTCGTGGGTTTAGCTGGCTTCGGGCCTGGCACCCCGGTGGGAGACCAGGGCTCCCTGGGTCCGAGTGGAGAGCAGGGCAAAAGGTACCCGGGTTCGGATGGAGAGCCGGGTCGTGGGTTTAGCTGGCTTCGGGCCTGGCACCCCGGTGGGGGCCCAAGGCTTCCTGGGTCCGAGTGGAGGGCCGGGCAAAACGACTTTCTGCTGTCCACACTTTGAAGATTTTACACTCGTGCCCCGGAAGTCACGTTAGAGGCTGGCCCAGGCCACCCCCTCCCCCTCCTGGGTGACAAGGCTCCCCGGGGCCGCGTGGAGAGCCAGGCAAAACGCCACATTGGGTGTTTTTCAGGTAGGGTAGGGCTCCTTTCCAGCACTATCCGCATGTTTTCAACACTTAATCAGGGGAGAGCGCGAACGCAGTCCCCCACTACCAGAAATTGTGCAGTCGAGATTCCCACATTTGGGGAATTCGCCCGGGTCAGCAAAGCACGGGGTGCAATGGCTGAGCCTCGCCGAGGATGAACCACCTTCATGATCATGGTGTCTACCCTGCCAGGTAAGTATGAGTTGTACATGCTGGCCATAGAGGAAAGCACTCAATCCACACACCAGTGCCCTGCCGGTCAGTCAACGACTAGTCCCCTCCACGTGGGCGTAACAATGGCCTCTTTGCGGTAACCAACAACCAAGTCTTAAAATTCCCCTTTAAGCACACACACAAGACACAGTGGCAGTATGTGAGCTTGCAGATATTAAGACTTTGACACATTTTGAGAACCTTCGATACTATTAGTTAAAGCGCTCACACCTATTTGCACTCAAGACAACCGAGCGCACCACCGTGCTCCATGTCATTTTCTTCAACGGCTGAGCTGGCCTTGTCCAATGGGCAAGGCCTTCCAAAAATATCCATAACTCATCAACGTCCCTCTCCACGGAAGTCTTTAGTAAAAGGCGAAAGGCTTATTCGTCATGAAGAGAGACCCGAGTAATTCTACCCGCTTGCCACAGCGGCCGGCAAAGCCTCTAGCCGCGCCGGTCAAGCGCTTAACGGCGCGCGTGCACGCACACACTTGGCGTGGGCAGCTCCGCAAAACAGCACATGCGTTATTTCACAGTCCGAGGTGGCCCTGTGCCCCCGCGGCTGGGTTTAAGGCGTCTTGGGTGGGTGGTTAAGAGCGGGTGTCCGGGTTGAAAGCGGGGCCTGTCGGATTGAGGGTGGGGTTTAATGATGTAGGCGTGGCCTATGCGCTTTGGGGGGCAAAAAGTTTTAGTGGTGCACAAAGATCTAGTGTTTAGCATGGCCATTCATGAATGACCATTGCTCATTCAGTATGCCGACATGAAAATGCTTACAGCACCTGGTATTCCCAGGCGGTCTCCCATCCAAGTACTAACCAGGCCGGACCCTGCTTAGCTTCCGAGATCGGACGAGATCGGGCGTGTTCAGGGTGGTATGGCCGTAAGCAAAGGCAGCGGTGGCCGGTACGGCCCATATACAGCAGATGGCAGTAGCCAATGCGTTAATGAAAAGCTTACAGCACCTGGTGTTAGATTGTGAAGATTCCGGGGGGGTGCTTAAGAGTGGGTACCCGGGTTCGGATGGAGAGCCGGGTCGTGGGTTTAGCTGGCTTCGGGCCTGGCACCCCGGTGGGAGACCAGGGCTCCCTGGGTCCGAGTGGAGAGCAGGGCAAAAGGTACCCGGGTTCGGATGGAGAGCCGGGTCGTGGGTTTAGCTGGCTTCGGGCCTGGCACCCCGGTGGGGGCCCAAGGCTTCCTGGGTCCGAGTGGAGGGCCGGGCAAAACGACTTTCTGCTGTCCACACTTTGAAGATTTTACACTCGTGCCCCGGAAGTCACGTTAGAGGCTGGCCCAGGCCACCCCCTCCCCCTCCTGGGTGACAAGGCTCCCCGGGGCCGCGTGGAGAGCCAGGCAAAACGCCACATTGGGTGTTTTTCAGGTAGGGTAGGGCTCCTTTCCAGCACTATCCGCATGTTTTCAACACTTAATCAGGGGAGAGCGCGAACGCAGTCCCCCACTACCAGAAATTGTGCAGTCGAGATTCCCACATTTGGGGAATTCGCCCGGGTCAGCAAAGCACGGGGTGCAATGGCTGAGCCTCGCCGAGGATGAACCACCTTCATGATCATGGTGTCTACCCTGCCAGGTAAGTATGAGTTGTACATGCTGGCCATAGAGGAAAGCACTCAATCCACACACCAGTGCCCTGCCGGTCAGTCAACGACTAGTCCCCTCCACGTGGGCGTAACAATGGCCTCTTTGCGGTACCCAACAACCAAGTCTTAAAATTCCCCTTTAAGCACACACACAAGACACAGTGGCAGTATGTGAGCTTGCAGATATTAAGACTTTGACACATTTTGAGAACCTTCGATACTATTAGTTAAAGCGCTCACACCTATTTGCACTCAAGACAACCGAGCGCACCACCGTGCTCCATGTCATTTTCTTCAACGGCTGAGCTGGCCTTGTCCAATGGGCAAGGCCTTCCAAAAATATCCATAACTCATCAACGTCCCTCTCCACGGAAGTCTTTAGTAAAAGGCGAAAGGCTTATTCGTCATGAAGAGAGACCCGAGTAATTCTACCCGCTTGCCACAGCGGCCGGCAAAGCCTCTAGCCGCGCCGGTCAAGCGCTTAACGGCGCGCGTGCACGCACACACTTGGCGTGGGCAGCTCCGCAAAACAGCACATGCGTTATTTCACAGTCCGAGGTGGCCCTGTGCCCCCGCGGCTGGGTTTAAGGCGTCTTGGGTGGGTGGTTAAGAGCGGGTGTCCGGGTTGAAAGCGGGGCCTGTCGGATTGAGGGTGGGGTTTAATGATGTAGGCGTGGCCTATGCGCTTTGGGGGGCAAAAAGTTTTAGTGGTGCACAAAGATCTAGTGTTTAGCATGGCCATTCATGAATGACCATTGCTCATTCAGTATGCCGACATGAAAATGCTTACAGCACCTGGTATTCCCAGGCGGTCTCCCATCCAAGTACTAACCAGGCCCGACCCTGCTTAGCTTCCGAGATCGGACGAGATCGGGCGTGTTCAGGGTGGTATGGCCGTAAGCAAAGGCAGCGGTGGCCGGTACGGCCCATATACAGCAGATGGCAGTAGCCAATGCGTTAATGAAAAGCTTACAGCACCTGGTGTTAGATTGTGAAGATTCCGGGGGGGTGCTTAAGAGTGGGTACCCGGGTTCGGATGGAGAGCCGGGTCGTGGGTTTAGCTGGCTTCGGGCCTGGCACCCCGGTGGGAGACCAGGGCTCCCTGGGTCCGAGTGGAGAGCAGGGCAAAAGGTACCCGGGTTCGGATGGAGAGCCGGGTCGTGGGTTTAGCTGGCTTCGGGCCTGGCACCCCGGTGGGGGCCCAAGGCTTCCTGGGTCCGAGTGGAGGGCCGGGCAAAACGACTTTCTGCTGTCCACACTTTGAAGATTTTACACTCGTGCCCCGGAAGTCACGTTAGAGGCTGGCCCAGGCCACCCCCTCCCCCTCCTGGGTGACAAGGCTCCCCGGGGCCGCGTGGAGAGCCAGGCAAAACGCCACATTGGGTGTTTTTCAGGTAGGGTAGGGCTCCTTTCCAGCACTATCCGCATGTTTTCAACACTTAATCAGGGGAGAGCGCGAACGCAGTCCCCCACTACCAGAAATTGTGCAGTCGAGATTCCCACATTTGGGGAATTCGCCCGGGTCAGCAAAGCACGGGGTGCAATGGCTGAGCCTCGCCGAGGATGAACCACCTTCATGATCATGGTGTCTACCCTGCCAGGTAAGTATGAGTTGTACATGCTGGCCATAGAGGAAAGCACTCAATCCACACACCAGTGCCCTGCCGGTCAGTCAACGACTAGTCCCCTCCACGTGGGCGTAACAATGGCCTCTTTGCGGTACCCAACAACCAAGTCTTAAAATTCCCCTTTAAGCACACACACAAGACACAGTGGCAGTATGTGAGCTTGCAGATATTAAGACTTTGACACATTTTGAGAACCTTCGATACTATTAGTTAAAGCGCTCACACCTATTTGCACTCAAGACAACCGAGCGCACCACCGTGCTCCATGTCATTTTCTTCAACGGCTGAGCTGGCCTTGTCCAATGGGCAAGGCCTTCCAAAAATATCCATAACTCATCAACGTCCCTCTCCACGGAAGTCTTTAGTAAAAGGCGAAAGGCTTATTCGTCATGAAGAGAGACCCGAGTAATTCTACCCGCTTGCCACAGCGGCCGGCAAAGCCTCTAGCCGCGCCGGTCAAGCGCTTAACGGCGCGCGTGCACGCACACACTTGGCGTGGGCAGCTCCGCAAAACAGCACATGCGTTATTTCACAGTCCGAGGTGGCCCTGTGCCCCCGCGGCTGGGTTTAAGGCGTCTTGGGTGGGTGGTTAAGAGCGGGTGTCCGGGTTGAAAGCGGGGCCTGTCGGATTGAGGGTGGGGTTTAATGATGTAGGCGTGGCCTATGCGCTTTGGGGGGCAAAAAGTTTTAGTGGTGCACAAAGATCTAGTGTTTAGCATGGCCATTCATGAATGACCATTGCTCATTCAGTATGCCGACATGAAAATGCTTACAGCACCTGGTATTCCCAGGCGGTCTCCCATCCAAGTACTAACCAGGCCCGACCCTGCTTAGCTTCCGAGATCGGACGAGATCGGGCGTGTTCAGGGTGGTATGGCCGTAAGCAAAGGCAGCGGTGGCCGGTACGGCCCATATACAGCAGATGGCAGTAGCCAATGCGTTAATGAAAAGCTTACAGCACCTGGTGTTAGATTGTGAAGATTCCGGGGGGGTGCTTAAGAGTGGGTACCCGGGTTCGGATGGAGAGCCGGGTCGTGGGTTTAGCTGGCTTCGGGCCTGGCACCCCGGTGGGAGACCAGGGCTCCCTGGGTCCGAGTGGAGAGCAGGGCAAAAGGTACCCGGGTTCGGATGGAGAGCCGGGTCGTGGGTTTAGCTGGCTTCGGGCCTGGCACCCCGGTGGGGGCCCAAGGCTTCCTGGGTCCGAGTGGAGGGCCGGGCAAAACGACTTTCTGCTGTCCACACTTTGAAGATTTTACACTCGTGCCCCGGAAGTCACGTTAGAGGCTGGCCCAGGCCACCCCCTCCCCCTCCTGGGTGACAAGGCTCCCCGGGGCCGCGTGGAGAGCCAGGCAAAACGCCACATTGGGTGTTTTTCAGGTAGGGTAGGGCTCCTTTCCAGCACTATCCGCATGTTTTCAACACTTAATCAGGGGAGAGCGCGAACGCAGTCCCCCACTACCAGAAATTGTGCAGTCGAGATTCCCACATTTGGGGAATTCGCCCGGGTCAGCAAAGCACGGGGTGCAATGGCTGAGCCTCGCCGAGGATGAACCACCTTCATGATCATGGTGTCTACCCTGCCAGGTAAGTATGAGTTGTACATGCTGGCCATAGAGGAAAGCACTCAATCCACACACCAGTGCCCTGCCGGTCAGTCAACGACTAGTCCCCTCCACGTGGGCGTAACAATGGCCTCTTTGCGGTACCCAACAACCAAGTCTTAAAATTCCCCTTTAAGCACACACACAAGACACAGTGGCAGTATGTGAGCTTGCAGATATTAAGACTTTGACACATTTTGAGAACCTTCGATACTATTAGTTAAAGCGCTCACACCTATTTGCACTCAAGACAACCGAGCGCACCACCGTGCTCCATGTCATTTTCTTCAACGGCTGAGCTGGCCTTGTCCAATGGGCAAGGCCTTCCAAAAATATCCATAACTCATCAACGTCCCTCTCCACGGAAGTCTTTAGTAAAAGGCGAAAGGCTTATTCGTCATGAAGAGAGACCCGAGTAATTCTACCCGCTTGCCACAGCGGCCGGCAAAGCCTCTAGCCGCGCCGGTCAAGCGCTTAACGGCGCGCGTGCACGCACACACTTGGCGTGGGCAGCTCCGCAAAACAGCACATGCGTTATTTCACAGTCCGAGGTGGCCCTGTGCCCCCGCGGCTGGGTTTAAGGCGTCTTGGGTGGGTGGTTAAGAGCGGGTGTCCGGGTTGAAAGCGGGGCCTGTCGGATTGAGGGTGGGGTTTAATGATGTAGGCGTGGCCTATGCGCTTTGGGGGGCAAAAAGTTTTAGTGGTGCACAAAGATCTAGTGTTTAGCATGGCCATTCATGAATGACCATTGCTCATTCAGTATGCCGACATGAAAATGCTTACAGCACCTGGTATTCCCAGGCGGTCTCCCATCCAAGTACTAACCAGGCCCGACCCTGCTTAGCTTCCGAGATCGGACGAGATCGGGCGTGTTCAGGGTGGTATGGCCGTAAGCAAAGGCAGCGGTGGCCGGTACGGCCCATATACAGCAGATGGCAGTAGCCAATGCGTTAATGAAAAGCTTACAGCACCTGGTGTTAGATTGTGAAGATTCCGGGGGGGTGCTTAAGAGTGGGTACCCGGGTTCGGATGGAGAGCCGGGTCGTGGGTTTAGCTGGCTTCGGGCCTGGCACCCCGGTGGGAGACCAGGGCTCCCTGGGTCCGAGTGGAGAGCAGGGCAAAAGGTACCCGGGTTCGGATGGAGAGCCGGGTCGTGGGTTTAGCTGGCTTCGGGCCTGGCACCCCGGTGGGGGCCCAAGGCTTCCTGGGTCCGAGTGGAGGGCCGGGCAAAACGACTTTCTGCTGTCCACACTTTGAAGATTTTACACTCGTGCCCCGGAAGTCACGTTAGAGGCTGGCCCAGGCCACCCCCTCCCCCTCCTGGGTGACAAGGCTCCCCGGGGCCGCGTGGAGAGCCAGGCAAAACGCCACATTGGGTGTTTTTCAGGTAGGGTAGGGCTCCTTTCCAGCACTATCCGCATGTTTTCAACACTTAATCAGGGGAGAGCGCGAACGCAGTCCCCCACTACCAGAAATTGTGCAGTCGAGATTCCCACATTTGGGGAATTCGCCCGGGTCAGCAAAGCACGGGGTGCAATGGCTGAGCCTCGCCGAGGATGAACCACCTTCATGATCATGGTGTCTACCCTGCCAGGTAAGTATGAGTTGTACATGCTGGCCATAGAGGAAAGCACTCAATCCACACACCAGTGCCCTGCCGGTCAGTCAACGACTAGTCCCCTCCACGTGGGCGTAACAATGGCCTCTTTGCGGTACCCAACAACCAAGTCTTAAAATTCCCCTTTAAGCACACACACAAGACACAGTGGCAGTATGTGAGCTTGCAGATATTAAGACTTTGACACATTTTGAGAACCTTCGATACTATTAGTTAAAGCGCTCACACCTATTTGCACTCAAGACAACCGAGCGCACCACCGTGCTCCATGTCATTTTCTTCAACGGCTGAGCTGGCCTTGTCCAATGGGCAAGGCCTTCCAAAAATATCCATAACTCATCAACGTCCCTCTCCACGGAAGTCTTTAGTAAAAGGCGAAAGGCTTATTCGTCATGAAGAGAGACCCGAGTAATTCTACCCGCTTGCCACAGCGGCCGGCAAAGCCTCTAGCCGCGCCGGTCAAGCGCTTAACGGCGCGCGTGCACGCACACACTTGGCGTGGGCAGCTCCGCAAAACAGCACATGCGTTATTTCACAGTCCGAGGTGGCCCTGTGCCCCCGCGGCTGGGTTTAAGGCGTCTTGGGTGGGTGGTTAAGAGCGGGTGTCCGGGTTGAAAGCGGGGCCTGTCGGATTGAGGGTGGGGTTTAATGATGTAGGCGTGGCCTATGCGCTTTGGGGGGCAAAAAGTTTTAGTGGTGCACAAAGATCTAGTGTTTAGCATGGCCATTCATGAATGACCATTGCTCATTCAGTATGCCGACATGAAAATGCTTACAGCACCTGGTATTCCCAGGCGGTCTCCCATCCAAGTACTAACCAGGCCCGACCCTGCTTAGCTTCCGAGATCGGACGAGATCGGGCGTGTTCAGGGTGGTATGGCCGTAAGCAAAGGCAGCGGTGGCCGGTACGGCCCATATACAGCAGATGGCAGTAGCCAATGCGTTAATGAAAAGCTTACAGCACCTGGTGTTAGATTGTGAAGATTCCGGGGGGGTGCTTAAGAGTGGGTACCCGGGTTCGGATGGAGAGCCGGGTCGTGGGTTTAGCTGGCTTCGGGCCTGGCACCCCGGTGGGAGACCAGGGCTCCCTGGGTCCGAGTGGAGAGCAGGGCAAAAGGTACCCGGGTTCGGATGGAGAGCCGGGTCGTGGGTTTAGCTGGCTTCGGGCCTGGCACCCCGGTGGGGGCCCAAGGCTTCCTGGGTCCGAGTGGAGGGCCGGGCAAAACGACTTTCTGCTGTCCACACTTTGAAGATTTTACACTCGTGCCCCGGAAGTCACGTTAGAGGCTGGCCCAGGCCACCCCCTCCCCCTCCTGGGTGACAAGGCTCCCCGGGGCCGCGTGGAGAGCCAGGCAAAACGCCACATTGGGTGTTTTTCAGGTAGGGTAGGGCTCCTTTCCAGCACTATCCGCATGTTTTCAACACTTAATCAGGGGAGAGCGCGAACGCAGTCCCCCACTACCAGAAATTGTGCAGTCGAGATTCCCACATTTGGGGAATTCGCCCGGGTCAGCAAAGCACGGGGTGCAATGGCTGAGCCTCGCCGAGGATGAACCACCTTCATGATCATGGTGTCTACCCTGCCAGGTAAGTATGAGTTGTACATGCTGGCCATAGAGGAAAGCACTCAATCCACACACCAGTGCCCTGCCGGTCAGTCAACGACTAGTCCCCTCCACGTGGGCGTAACAATGGCCTCTTTGCGGTACCCAACAACCAAGTCTTAAAATTCCCCTTTAAGCACACACACAAGACACAGTGGCAGTATGTGAGCTTGCAGATATTAAGACTTTGACACATTTTGAGAACCTTCGATACTATTAGTTAAAGCGCTCACACCTATTTGCACTCAAGACAACCGAGCGCACCACCGTGCTCCATGTCATTTTCTTCAACGGCTGAGCTGGCCTTGTCCAATGGGCAAGGCCTTCCAAAAATATCCATAACTCATCAACGTCCCTCTCCACGGAAGTCTTTAGTAAAAGGCGAAAGGCTTATTCGTCATGAAGAGAGACCCGAGTAATTCTACCCGCTTGCCACAGCGGCCGGCAAAGCCTCTAGCCGCGCCGGTCAAGCGCTTAACGGCGCGCGTGCACGCACACACTTGGCGTGGGCAGCTCCGCAAAACAGCACATGCGTTATTTCACAGTCCGAGGTGGCCCTGTGCCCCCGCGGCTGGGTTTAAGGCGTCTTGGGTGGGTGGTTAAGAGCGGGTGTCCGGGTTGAAAGCGGGGCCTGTCGGATTGAGGGTGGGGTTTAATGATGTAGGCGTGGCCTATGCGCTTTGGGGGGCAAAAAGTTTTAGTGGTGCACAAAGATCTAGTGTTTAGCATGGCCATTCATGAATGACCATTGCTCATTCAGTATGCCGACATGAAAATGCTTACAGCACCTGGTATTCCCAGGCGGTCTCCCATCCAAGTACTAACCAGGCCCGACCCTGCTTAGCTTCCGAGATCGGACGAGATCGGGCGTGTTCAGGGTGGTATGGCCGTAAGCAAAGGCAGCGGTGGCCGGTACGGCCCATATACAGCAGATGGCAGTAGCCAATGCGTTAATGAAAAGCTTACAGCACCTGGTGTTAGATTGTGAAGATTCCGGGGGGGTGCTTAAGAGTGGGTACCCGGGTTCGGATGGAGAGCCGGGTCGTGGGTTTAGCTGGCTTCGGGCCTGGCACCCCGGTGGGAGACCAGGGCTCCCTGGGTCCGAGTGGAGAGCAGGGCAAAAGGTACCCGGGTTCGGATGGAGAGCCGGGTCGTGGGTTTAGCTGGCTTCGGGCCTGGCACCCCGGTGGGGGCCCAAGGCTTCCTGGGTCCGAGTGGAGGGCCGGGCAAAACGACTTTCTGCTGTCCACACTTTGAAGATTTTACACTCGTGCCCCGGAAGTCACGTTAGAGGCTGGCCCAGGCCACCCCCTCCCCCTCCTGGGTGACAAGGCTCCCCGGGGCCGCGTGGAGAGCCAGGCAAAACGCCACATTGGGTGTTTTTCAGGTAGGGTAGGGCTCCTTTCCAGCACTATCCGCATGTTTTCAACACTTAATCAGGGGAGAGCGCGAACGCAGTCCCCCACTACCAGAAATTGTGCAGTCGAGATTCCCACATTTGGGGAATTCGCCCGGGTCAGCAAAGCACGGGGTGCAATGGCTGAGCCTCGCCGAGGATGAACCACCTTCATGATCATGGTGTCTACCCTGCCAGGTAAGTATGAGTTGTACATGCTGGCCATAGAGGAAAGCACTCAATCCACACACCAGTGCCCTGCCGGTCAGTCAACGACTAGTCCCCTCCACGTGGGCGTAACAATGGCCTCTTTGCGGTACCCAACAACCAAGTCTTAAAATTCCCCTTTAAGCACACACACAAGACACAGTGGCAGTATGTGAGCTTGCAGATATTAAGACTTTGACACATTTTGAGAACCTTCGATACTATTAGTTAAAGCGCTCACACCTATTTGCACTCAAGACAACCGAGCGCACCACCGTGCTCCATGTCATTTTCTTCAACGGCTGAGCTGGCCTTGTCCAATGGGCAAGGCCTTCCAAAAATATCCATAACTCATCAACGTCCCTCTCCACGGAAGTCTTTAGTAAAAGGCGAAAGGCTTATTCGTCATGAAGAGAGACCCGAGTAATTCTACCCGCTTGCCACAGCGGCCGGCAAAGCCTCTAGCCGCGCCGGTCAAGCGCTTAACGGCGCGCGTGCACGCACACACTTGGCGTGGGCAGCTCCGCAAAACAGCACATGCGTTATTTCACAGTCCGAGGTGGCCCTGTGCCCCCGCGGCTGGGTTTAAGGCGTCTTGGGTGGGTGGTTAAGAGCGGGTGTCCGGGTTGAAAGCGGGGCCTGTCGGATTGAGGGTGGGGTTTAATGATGTAGGCGTGGCCTATGCGCTTTGGGGGGCAAAAAGTTTTAGTGGTGCACAAAGATCTAGTGTTTAGCATGGCCATTCATGAATGACCATTGCTCATTCAGTATGCCGACATGAAAATGCTTACAGCACCTGGTATTCCCAGGCGGTCTCCCATCCAAGTACTAACCAGGCCCGACCCTGCTTAGCTTCCGAGATCGGACGAGATCGGGCGTGTTCAGGGTGGTATGGCCGTAAGCAAAGGCAGCGGTGGCCGGTACGGCCCATATACAGCAGATGGCAGTAGCCAATGCGTTAATGAAAAGCTTACAGCACCTGGTGTTAGATTGTGAAGATTCCGGGGAGGTGCTTAAGAGTGGGTACCCGGGTTCGGATGGAGAGCCGGGTCGTGGGTTTAGCTGGCTTCGGGCCTGGCACCCCGGTGGGAGACCAGGGCTCCCTGGGTCCGAGTGGAGAGCAGGGCAAAAGGTACCCGGGTTCGGATGGAGAGCCGGGTCGTGGGTTTAGCTGGCTTCGGGCCTGGCACCCCGGTGGGGGCCCAAGGCTTCCTGGGTCCGAGTGGAGGGCCGGGCAAAACGACTTTCTGCTGTCCACACTTTGAAGATTTTACACTCGTGCCCCGGAAGTCACGTTAGAGGCTGGCCCAGGCCACCCCCTCCCCCTCCTGGGTGACAAGGCTCCCCGGGGCCGCGTGGAGAGCCAGGCAAAACGCCACATTGGGTGTTTTTCAGGTAGGGTAGGGCTCCTTTCCAGCACTATCCGCATGTTTTCAACACTTAATCAGGGGAGAGCGCGAACGCAGTCCCCCACTACCAGAAATTGTGCAGTCGAGATTCCCACATTTGGGGAATTCGCCCGGGTCAGCAAAGCACGGGGTGCAATGGCTGAGCCTCGCCGAGGATGAACCACCTTCATGATCATGGTGTCTACCCTGCCAGGTAAGTATGAGTTGTACATGCTGGCCATAGAGGAAAGCACTCAATCCACACACCAGTGCCCTGCCGGTCAGTCAACGACTAGTCCCCTCCACGTGGGCGTAACAATGGCCTCTTTGCGGTACCCAACAACCAAGTCTTAAAATTCCCCTTTAAGCACACACACAAGACACAGTGGCAGTATGTGAGCTTGCAGATATTAAGACTTTGACACATTTTGAGAACCTTCGATACTATTAGTTAAAGCACTCACACCTATTTGCACTCAAGACAACCGAGCGCACCACCGTGCTCCATGTCATTTTCTTCAACGGCTGAGCTGGCCTTGTCCAATGGGCAAGGCCTTCCAAAAATATCCATAACTCATCAACGTCCCTCTCCACGGAAGTCTTTAGTAAAAGGCGAAAGGCTTATTCGTCATGAAGAGAGACCCGAGTAATTCTACCCGCTTGCCACAGCGGCCGGCAAAGCCTCTAGCCGCGCCGGTCAAGCGCTTAACGGCGCGCGTGCACGCACACACTTGGCGTGGGCAGCTCCGCAAAACAGCACATGCGTTATTTCACAGTCCGAGGTGGCCCTGTGCCCCCGCGGCTGGGTTTAAGGCGTCTTGGGTGGGTGGTTAAGAGCGGGTGTCCGGGTTGAAAGCGGGGCCTGTCGGATTGAGGGTGGGGTTTAATGATGTAGGCGTGGCCTATGCGCTTTGGGGGGCAAAAAGTTTTAGTGGTGCACAAAGATCTAGTGTTTAGCATGGCCATTCATGAATGACCATTGCTCATTCAGTATGCCGACATGAAAATGCTTACAGCACCTGGTATTCCCAGGCGGTCTCCCATCCAAGTACTAACCAGGCCCGACCCTGCTTAGCTTCCGAGATCGGACGAGATCGGGCGTGTTCAGGGTGGTATGGCCGTAAGCAAAGGCAGCGGTGGCCGGTACGGCCCATATACAGCAGATGGCAGTAGCCAATGCGTTAATGAAAAGCTTACAGCACCTGGTGTTAGATTGTGAAGATTCCGGGGGGGTGCTTAAGAGTGGGTACCCGGGTTCGGATGGAGAGCCGGGTCGTGGGTTTAGCTGGCTTCGGGCCTGGCACCCCGGTGGGAGACCAGGGCTCCCTGGGTCCGAGTGGAGAGCAGGGCAAAAGGTACCCGGGTTCGGATGGAGAGCCGGGTCGTGGGTTTAGCTGGCTTCGGGCCTGGCACCCCGGTGGGGGCCCAAGGCTTCCTGGGTCCGAGTGGAGGGCCGGGCAAAACGACTTTCTGCTGTCCACACTTTGAAGATTTTACACTCGTGCCCCGGAAGTCACGTTAGAGGCTGGCCCAGGCCACCCCCTCCCCCTCCTGGGTGACAAGGCTCCCCGGGGCCGCGTGGAGAGCCAGGCAAAACGCCACATTGGGTGTTTTTCAGGTAGGGTAGGGCTCCTTTCCAGCACTATCCGCATGTTTTCAACACTTAATCAGGGGAGAGCGCGAACGCAGTCCCCCACTACCAGAAATTGTGCAGTCGAGATTCCCACATTTGGGGAATTCGCCCGGGTCAGCAAAGCACGGGGTGCAATGGCTGAGCCTCGCCGAGGATGAACCACCTTCATGATCATGGTGTCTACCCTGCCAGGTAAGTATGAGTTGTACATGCTGGCCATAGAGGAAAGCACTCAATCCACACACCAGTGCCCTGCCGGTCAGTCAACGACTAGTCCCCTCCACGTGGGCGTAACAATGGCCTCTTTGCGGTACCCAACAACCAAGTCTTAAAATTCCCCTTTAAGCACACACACAAGACACAGTGGCAGTATGTGAGCTTGCAGATATTAAGACTTTGACACATTTTGAGAACCTTCGATACTATTAGTTAAAGCGCTCACACCTATTTGCACTCAAGACAACCGAGCGCACCACCGTGCTCCATGTCATTTTCTTCAACGGCTGAGCTGGCCTTGTCCAATGGGCAAGGCCTTCCAAAAATATCCATAACTCATCAACGTCCCTCTCCACGGAAGTCTTTAGTAAAAGGCGAAAGGCTTATTCGTCATGAAGAGAGACCCGAGTAATTCTACCCGCTTGCCACAGCGGCCGGCAAAGCCTCTAGCCGCGCCGGTCAAGCGCTTAACGGCGCGCGTGCACGCACACACTTGGCGTGGGCAGCTCCGCAAAACAGCACATGCGTTATTTCACAGTCCGAGGTGGCCCTGTGCCCCCGCGGCTGGGTTTAAGGCGTCTTGGGTGGGTGGTTAAGAGCGGGTGTCCGGGTTGAAAGCGGGGCCTGTCGGATTGAGGGTGGGGTTTAATGATGTAGGCGTGGCCTATGCGCTTTGGGGGGCAAAAAGTTTTAGTGGTGCACAAAGATCTAGTGTTTAGCATGGCCATTCATGAATGACCATTGCTCATTCAGTATGCCGACATGAAAATGCTTACAGCACCTGGTATTCCCAGGCGGTCTCCCATCCAAGTACTAACCAGGCACGACCCTGCTTAGCTTCCGAGATCGGACGAGATCGGGCGTGTTCAGGGTGGTATGGCCGTAAGCAAAGGCAGCGGTGGCCGGTACGGCCCATATACAGCAGATGGCAGTAGCCAATGCGTTAATGAAAAGCTTACAGCACCTGGTGTTAGATTGTGAAGATTCCGGGGGGGTGCTTAAGAGTGGGTACCCGGGTTCGGATGGAGAGCCGGGTCGTGGGTTTAGCTGGCTTCGGGCCTGGCACCCCGGTGGGAGACCAGGGCTCCCTGGGTCCGAGTGGAGAGCAGGGCAAAAGGTACCCGGGTTCGGATGGAGAGCCGGGTCGTGGGTTTAGCTGGCTTCGGGCCTGGCACCCCGGTGGGGGCCCAAGGCTTCCTGGGTCCGAGTGGAGGGCCGGGCAAAACGACTTTCTGCTGTCCACACTTTGAAGATTTTACACTCGTGCCCCGGAAGTCACGTTAGAGGCTGGCCCAGGCCACCCCCTCCCCCTCCTGGGTGACAAGGCTCCCCGGGGCCGCGTGGAGAGCCAGGCAAAATGCCACATTGGGTGTTTTTCAGGTAGGGTAGGGCTCCTTTCCAGCACTATCCGCATGTTTTCAACACTTAATCAGGGGAGAGCGCGAACGCAGTCCCCCACTACCAGAAATTGTGCAGTCGAGATTCCCACATTTGGGGAATTCGCCCGGGTCAGCAAAGCACGGGGTGCAATGGCTGAGCCTCGCCGAGGATGAACCACCTTCATGATCATGGTGTCTACCCTGCCAGGTAAGTATGAGTTGTACATGCTGGCCATAGAGGAAAGCACTCAATCCACACACCAGTGCCCTGCCGGTCAGTCAACGACTAGTCCCCTCCACGTGGGCGTAACAATGGCCTCTTTGCGGTACCCAACAACCAAGTCTTAAAATTCCCCTTTAAGCACACACACAAGACACAGTGGCAGTATGTGAGCTTGCAGATATTAAGACTTTGACACATTTTGAGAACCTTCGATACTATTAGTTAAAGCGCTCACACCTATTTGCACTCAAGACAACCGAGCGAACCACCGTGCTCCATGTCATTTTCTTCAACGGCTGAGCTGGCCTTGTCCAATGGGCAAGGCCTTCCAAAAATATCCATAACTCATCAACGTCCCTCTCCACGGAAGTCTTTAGTAAAAGGCGAAAGGCTTATTCGTCATGAAGAGAGACCCGAGTAATTCTACCCGCTTGCCACAGCGGCCGGCAAAGCCTCTAGCCGCGCCGGTCAAGCGCTTAACGGCGCGCGTGCACGCACACACTTGGCGTGGGCAGCTCCGCAAAACAGCACATGCGTTATTTCACAGTCCGAGGTGGCCCTGTGCCCCCGCGGCTGGGTTTAAGGCGTCTTGGGTGGGTGGTTAAGAGCGGGTGTCCGGGTTGAAAGCGGGGCCTGTCGGATTGAGGGTGGGGTTTAATGATGTAGGCGTGGCCTATGCGCTTTGGGGGGCAAAAAGTTTTAGTGGTGCACAAAGATCTAGTGTTTAGCATGGCCATTCATGAATGACCATTGCTCATTCAGTATGCCGACATGAAAATGCTTACAGCACCTGGTATTCCCAGGCGGTCTCCCATCCAAGTACTAACCAGGCCCGACCCTGCTTAGCTTCCGAGATCGGACGAGATCGGGCGTGTTCAGGGTGGTATGGCCGTAAGCAAAGGCAGCGGTGGCCGGTACGGCCCATATACAGCAGATGGCAGTAGCCAATGCGTTAATGAAAAGCTTACAGCACCTGGTGTTAGATTGTGAAGATTCCGGGGGGGTGCTTAAGAGTGGGTACCCGGGTTCGGATGGAGAGCCGGGTCGTGGGTTTAGCTGGCTTCGGGCCTGGCACCCCGGTGGGAGACCAGGGCTCCCTGGGTCCGAGTGGAGAGCAGGGCAAAAGGTACCCGGGTTCGGATGGCGAGCCGGGTCGTGGGTTTAGCTGGCTTCGGGCCTGGCACCCCGGTGGGGGCCCAAGGCTTCCTGGGTCCGAGTGGAGGGCCGGGCAAAACGACTTTCTGCTGTCCACACTTTGAAGATTTTACACTCGTGCCCCGGAAGTCACGTTAGAGGCTGGCCCAGGCCACCCCCTCCCCCTCCTGGGTGACAAGGCTCCCCGGGGCCGCGTGGAGAGCCAGGCAAAACGCCACATTGGGTGTTTTTCAGGTAGGGTAGGGCTCCTTTCCAGCACTATCCGCATGTTTTCAACACTTAATCAGGGGAGAGCGCGAACGCAGTCCCCCACTACCAGAAATTGTGCAGTCGAGATTCCCACATTTGGGGAATTCGCCCGGGTCAGCAAAGCACGGGGTGCAATGGCTGAGCCTCGCCGAGGATGAACCACCTTCATGATCATGGTGTCTACCCTGCCAGGTAAGTATGAGTTGTACATGCTGGCCATAGAGGAAAGCACTCAATCCACACACCAGTGCCCTGCCGGTCAGTCAACGACTAGTCCCCTCCACGTGGGCGTAACAATGGCCTCTTTGCGGTACCCAACAACCAAGTCTTAAAATTCCCCTTTAAGCACACACACAAGACACAGTGGCAGTATGTGAGCTTGCAGATATTAAGACTTTGACACATTTTGAGAACCTTCGATACTATTAGTTAAAGCGCTCACACCTATTTGCACTCAAGACAACCGAGCGCACCACCGTGCTCCATGTCATTTTCTTCAACGGCTGAGCTGGCCTTGTCCAATGGGCAAGGCCTTCCAAAAATATCCATAACTCATCAACGTCCCTCTCCACGGAAGTCTTTAGTAAAAGGCGAAAGGCTTATTCGTCATGAAGAGAGACCCGAGTAATTCTACCCGCTTGCCACAGCGGCCGGCAAAGCCTCTAGCCGCGCCGGTCAAGCGCTTAACGGCGCGCGTGCACGCACACACTTGGCGTGGGCAGCTCCGCAAAACAGCACATGCGTTATTTCACAGTCCGAGGTGGCCCTGTGCCCCCGCGGCTGGGTTTAAGGCGTCTTGGGTGGGTGGTTAAGAGCGGGTGTCCGGGTTGAAAGCGGGGCCTGTCGGATTGAGGGTGGGGTTTAATGATGTAGGCGTGGCCTATGCGCTTTGGGGGGCAAAAAGTTTTAGTGGTGCACAAAGATCTAGTGTTTAGCATGGCCATTCATGAATGACCATTGCTCATTCAGTATGCCGACATGAAAATGCTTACAGCACCTGGTATTCCCAGGCGGTCTCCCATCCAAGTACTAACCAGGCCCGACCCTGCTTAGCTTCCGAGATCGGACGAGATCGGGCGTGTTCAGGGTGGTATGGCCGTAAGCAAAGGCAGCGGTGGCCGGTACGGCCCATATACAGCAGATGGCAGTAGCCAATGCGTTAATGAAAAGCTTACAGCACCTGGTGTTAGATTGTGAAGATTCCGGGGGGGTGCTTAAGAGTGGGTACCCGGGTTCGGATGGAGAGCCGGGTCGTGGGTTTAGCTGGCTTCGGGCCTGGCACCCCGGTGGGAGACCAGGGCTCCCTGGGTCCGAGTGGAGAGCAGGGCAAAAGGTACCCGGGTTCGGATGGCGAGCCGGGTCGTGGGTTTAGCTGGCTTCGGGCCTGGCACCCCGGTGGGGGCCCAAGGCTTCCTGGGTCCGAGTGGAGGGCCGGGCAAAACGACTTTCTGCTGTCCACACTTTGAAGATTTTACACTCGTGCCCCGGAAGTCACGTTAGAGGCTGGCCCAGGCCACCCCCTCCCCCTCCTGGGTGACAAGGCTCCCCGGGGCCGCGTGGAGAGCCAGGCAAAACGCCACATTGGGTGTTTTTCAGGTAGGGTAGGGCTCCTTTCCAGCACTATCCGCATGTTTTCAACACTTAATCAGGGGAGAGCGCGAACGCAGTCCCCCACTACCAGAAATTGTGCAGTCGAGATTCCCACATTTGGGGAATTCGCCCGGGTCAGCAAAGCACGGGGTGCAATGGCTGAGCCTCGCCGAGGATGAACCACCTTCATGATCATGGTGTCTACCCTGCCAGGTAAGTATGAGTTGTACATGCTGGCCATAGAGGAAAGCACTCAATCCACACACCAGTGCCCTGCCGGTCAGTCAACGACTAGTCCCCTCCACGTGGGCGTAACAATGGCCTCTTTGCGGTACCCAACAACCAAGTCTTAAAATTCCCCTTTAAGCACACACACAAGACACAGTGGCAGTATGTGAGCTTGCAGATATTAAGACTTTGACACATTTTGAGAACCTTCGATACTATTAGTTAAAGCGCTCACACCTATTTGCACTCAAGACAACCGAGCGCACCACCGTGCTCCATGTCATTTTCTTCAACGGCTGAGCTGGCCTTGTCCAATGGGCAAGGCCTTCCAAAAATATCCATAACTCATCAACGTCCCTCTCCACGGAAGTCTTTAGTAAAAGGCGAAAGGCTTATTCGTCATGAAGAGAGACCCGAGTAATTCTACCCGCTTGCCACAGCGGCCGGCAAAGCCTCTAGCCGCGCCGGTCAAGCGCTTAACGGCGCGCGTGCACGCACACACTTGGCGTGGGCAGCTCCGCAAAACAGCACATGCGTTATTTCACAGTCCGAGGTGGCCCTGTGCCCCCGCGGCTGGGTTTAAGGCGTCTTGGGTGGGTGGTTAAGAGCGGGTGTCCGGGTTGAAAGCGGGGCCTGTCGGATTGAGGGTGGGGTTTAATGATGTAGGCGTGGCCTATGCGCTTTGGGGGGCAAAAAGTTTTAGTGGTGCACAAAGATCTAGTGTTTAGCATGGCCATTCATGAATGACCATTGCTCATTCAGTATGCCGACATGAAAATGCTTACAGCACCTGGTATTCCCAGGCGGTCTCCCATCCAAGTACTAACCAGGCCCGACCCTGCTTAGCTTCCGAGATCGGACGAGATCGGGCGTGTTCAGGGTGGTATGGCCGTAAGCAAAGGCAGCGGTGGCCGGTACGGCCCATATACAGCAGATGGCAGTAGCCAATGCGTTAATGAAAAGCTTACAGCACCTGGTGTTAGATTGTGAAGATTCCGGGGGGGTGCTTAAGAGTGGGTACCCGGGTTCGGATGGAGAGCCGGGTCGTGGGTTTAGCTGGCTTCGGGCCTGGCACCCCGGTGGGAGACCAGGGCTCCCTGGGTCCGAGTGGAGAGCAGGGCAAAAGGTACCCGGGTTCGGATGGAGAGCCGGGTCGTGGGTTTAGCTGGCTTCGGGCCTGGCACCCCGGTGGGGGCCCAAGGCTTCCTGGGTCCGAGTGGAGGGCCGGGCAAAACGACTTTCTGCTGTCCACACTTTGAAGATTTTACACTCGTGCCCCGGAAGTCACGTTAGAGGCTGGCCCAGGCCACCCCCTCCCCCTCCTGGGTGACAAGGCTCCCCGGGGCCGCGTGGAGAGCCAGGCAAAACGCCACATTGGGTGTTTTTCAGGTAGGGTAGGGCTCCTTTCCAGCACTATCCGCATGTTTTCAACACTTAATCAGGGGAGAGCGCGAACGCAGTCCCCCACTACCAGAAATTGTGCAGTCGAGATTCCCACATTTGGGGAATTCGCCCGGGTCAGCAAAGCACGGGGTGCAATGGCTGAGCCTCGCCGAGGATGAACCACCTTCATGATCATGGTGTCTACCCTGCCAGGTAAGTATGAGTTGTACATGCTGGCCATAGAGGAAAGCACTCAATCCACACACCAGTGCCCTGCCGGTCAGTCAACGACTAGTCCCCTCCACGTGGGCGTAACAATGGCCTCTTTGCGGTACCCAACAACCAAGTCTTAAAATTCCCCTTTAAGCACACACACAAGACACAGTGGCAGTATGTGAGCTTGCAGATATTAAGACTTTGACACATTTTGAGAACCTTCGATACTATTAGTTAAAGCGCTCACACCTATTTGCACTCAAGACAACCGAGCGCACCACCGTGCTCCATGTCATTTTCTTCAACGGCTGAGCTGGCCTTGTCCAATGGGCAAGGCCTTCCAAAAATATCCATAACTCATCAACGTCCCTCTCCACGGAAGTCTTTAGTAAAAGGCGAAAGGCTTATTCGTCATGAAGAGAGACCCGAGTAATTCTACCCGCTTGCCACAGCGGCCGGCAAAGCCTCTAGCCGCGCCGGTCAAGCGCTTAACGGCGCGCGTGCACGCACACACTTGGCGTGGGCAGCTCCGCAAAACAGCACATGCGTTATTTCACAGTCCGAGGTGGCCCTGTGCCCCCGCGGCTGGGTTTAAGGCGTCTTGGGTGGGTGGTTAAGAGCGGGTGTCCGGGTTGAAAGCGGGGCCTGTCGGATTGAGGGTGGGGTTTAATGATGTAGGCGTGGCCTATGCGCTTTGGGGGGCAAAAAGTTTTAGTGGTGCACAAAGATCTAGTTTTTAGCATGGCCATTCATGAATGACCATTGCTCATTCAGTATGCCGACATGAAAATGCTTACAGCACCTGGTATTCCCAGGCGGTCTCCCATCCAAGTACTAACCAGGCCCGACCCTGCTTAGCTTCCGAGATCGGACGAGATCGGGCGTGTTCAGGGTGGTATGGCCGTAAGCAAAGGCAGCGGTGGCCGGTACGGCCCATATACAGCAGATGGCAGTAGCCAATGCGTTAATGAAAAGCTTACAGCACCTGGTGTTAGATTGTGAAGATTCCGGGGGGGTGCTTAAGAGTGGGTACCCGGGTTCGGATGGAGAGCCGGGTCGTGGGTTTAGCTGGCTTCGGGCCTGGCACCCCGGTGGGAGACCAGGGCTCCCTGGGTCCGAGTGGAGAGCAGGGCAAAAGGTACCCGGGTTCGGATGGAGAGCCGGGTCGTGGGTTTAGCTGGCTTCGGGCCTGGCACCCCGGTGGGGGCCCAAGGCTTCCTGGGTCCGAGTGGAGGGCCGGGCAAAACGACTTTCTGCTGTCCACACTTTGAAGATTTTACACTCGTGCCCCGGAAGTCACGTTAGAGGCTGGCCCAGGCCACCCCCTCCCCCTCCTGGGTGACAAGGCTCCCCGGGGCCGCGTGGAGAGCCAGGCAAAACGCCACATTGGGTGTTTTTCAGGTAGGGTAGGGCTCCTTTCCAGCACTATCCGCATGTTTTCAACACTTAATCAGGGGAGAGCGCGAACGCAGTCCCCCACTACCAGAAATTGTGCAGTCGAGATTCCCACATTTGGGGAATTCGCCCGGGTCAGCAAAGCACGGGGTGCAATGGCTGAGCCTCGCCGAGGATGAACCACCTTCATGATCATGGTGTCTACCCTGCCAGGTAAGTATGAGTTGTACATGCTGGCCATAGAGGAAAGCACTCAATCCACACACCAGTGCCCTGCCGGTCAGTCAACGACTAGTCCCCTCCACGTGGGCGTAACAATGGCCTCTTTGCGGTACCCAACAACCAAGTCTTAAAATTCCCCTTTAAGCACACACACAAGACACAGTGGCAGTATGTGAGCTTGCAGATATTAAGACTTTGACACATTTTGAGAACCTTCGATACTATTAGTTAAAGCGCTCACACCTATTTGCACTCAAGACAACCGAGCGCACCACCGTGCTCCATGTCATTTTCTTCAACGGCTGAGCTGGCCTTGTCCAATGGGCAAGGCCTTCCAAAAATATCCATAACTCATCAACGTCCCTCTCCACGGAAGTCTTTAGTAAAAGGCGAAAGGCTTATTCGTCATGAAGAGAGACCCGAGTAATTCTACCCGCTTGCCACAGCGGCCGGCAAAGCCTCTAGCCGCGCCGGTCAAGCGCGTAACGGCGCGCGTGCACGCACACACTTGGCGTGGGCAGCTCCGCAAAACAGCACATGCGTTATTTCACAGTCCGAGGTGGCCCTGTGCCCCCGCGGCTGGGTTTAAGGCGTCTTGGGTGGGTGGTTAAGAGCGGGTGTCCGGGTTGAAAGCGGGGCCTGTCGGATTGAGGGTGGGGTTTAATGATGTAGGCGTGGCCTATGCGCTTTGGGGGGCAAAAAGTTTTAGTGGTGCACAAAGATCTAGTGTTTAGCATGGCCATTCATGAATGACCATTGCTCATTCAGTATGCCGACATGAAAATGCTTACAGCACCTGGTATTCCCAGGCGGTCTCCCATCCAAGTACTAACCAGGCCCGACCCTGCTTAGCTTCCGAGATCGGACGAGATCGGGCGTGTTCAGGGTGGTATGGCCGTAAGCAAAGGCAGCGGTGGCCGGTACGGCCCATATACAGCAGATGGCAGTAGCCAATGCGTTAATGAAAAGCTTACAGCACCTGGTGTTAGATTGTGAAGATTCCGGGGGGGTGCTTAAGAGTGGGTACCCGGGTTCGGATGGAGAGCCGGGTCGTGGGTTTAGCTGGCTTCGGGCCTGGCACCCCGGTGGGAGACCAGGGCTCCCTGGGTCCGAGTGGAGAGCAGGGCAAAAGGTACCCGGGTTCGGATGGAGAGCCGGGTCGTGGGTTTAGCTGGCTTCGGGCCTGGCACCCCGGTGGGGGCCCAAGGCTTCCTGGGTCCGAGTGGAGGGCCGGGCAAAACGACTTTCTGCTGTCCACACTTTGAAGATTTTACACTCGTGCCCCGGAAGTCACGTTAGAGGCTGGCCCAGGCCACCCCCTCCCCCTCCTGGGTGACAAGGCTCCCCGGGGCCGCGTGGAGAGCCAGGCAAAACGCCACATTGGGTGTTTTTCAGGTAGGGTAGGGCTCCTTTCCAGCACTATCCGCATGTTTTCAACACTTAATCAGGGGAGAGCGCGAACGCAGTCCCCCACTACCAGAAATTGTGCAGTCGAGATTCCCACATTTGGGGAATTCGCCCGGGTCAGCAAAGCACGGGGTGCAATGGCTGAGCCTCGCCGAGGATGAACCACTTCACTTTTCACTTTTTAGACATTTTATTTGATTTTGTCAATAGTTTACAGGCAATTCATCAATACAACAATAGTCACACACTGTTCATGGCATAAATACATACATTAATACATACATTACTGATCACATCTTTAACAAGGTACAGATTTTTTTTTTTTTTTTTATAGCACATCTTTTAAAAGGTCATATACCAAACCAGATTCTCCCACTTTCCACATTTCCTTTATTACCCTTGTGTTACATTTGGTCTTGTCCCTGAGGATGTAGTCCCTGGCTATCGTCACTGCTAATTTGGCCACTGACTCCGTGGGCATACAAAATCTTTTGAAAACCAGAATATTTCGGCATTTCCAGATAGCGTCTTTAGTGCAGTTGATCACCGCCCACCATCTTAACCAATTTTCACAGTTGTTACCATTTAGTTCCCCATACATAATGTCATTTTCTGTGGGGTCCCTATGAAGGTCTATCAGCCAGGGCCTCAGGAAGCCCCAGACCTTGTGAGCATGTGGACAAAACCAGAATAGATGTTTGACGTATTCATCTGATTCACATGTTACTCTTGGGCATTTGCTAGTTCTGGAGCATCTCCTTCCATGCAAAAATGCCCTGGTAGGGAGACAGTTTTGTACTGTGCTCCAGGCCACGTCTTTATGGACATTTTGCAAGAAAGGAGAGTTTACATTCTTCCAGACCTGTAAACATTCTTTTGAAATTAAGGTACTGACCGGCACCGTCCTAGTTGTCTGGGGCGACAGGCCCTTTTCAACAATCTCCCTACTGATCTTGTCTACTGACGTTCCCTTCAAGTTAGCGGACTGAAACAATATCATTGCCTTATCATATATTGTAGGCCTTGTTTCAGCATGTGGGGTGTCTAATGGGAGCCTCTTCCCAAAACGCTGCGCTATATTTTGACCCACCCAAAACTTAGCAAAAAAGGACCATAAACATGTGTTATTGACATTCAGAACAGATTTTACAATTGGAGTTAGAAACAAGGCTTCTAATTTGATGCCCAAATCTGGTACTGCTTTCCCTCCCTTATCCAAAGGTCTATACATTATTTCCCTTTTTACTCTCTCCTGCTGAGAACTCCATAAAAACTGAAAGACAGATCTTCTCAGAGGATTGAGGAAGGTTCTAGGCACAGGCAAGGTGGCAGCCAGATACGTTAGCGAGGCATAGATTTCTGCTTTTATAATTAAAACCTTTCCTGTAATGGACAAGTCTCTTCCCTCCCATCTTAAAAACTTACTTTTAAGCTTTGGAAGTCTTGACTCCCAGTTAACCTTTAACATGTCTTTGCCTATTTCAATTCCGAGCACCTTAATTCGATCATTCTTTTCTGTTAGCCCCAAATTCATTTTCTCTTCCCTCCAATGTGTATACAAACATTCACTTTTAGCTCTATTGAGCTTAGCCCCTGATGCCCTGGAAAAACAATCGCTCCATCCAAGAGCTTTATCCACTGAGGTGTTATCTGTAGCTAAAATGGTCATATCATCCATATACAGGGTCATCTTTGCCTCCCTCCCGCTGCTCCCTGGTACCAAAAGCCCACGGATGGACTGATCTTGTCTTATTGCGCAAGCCAGAGGTTCCATGGCAAGGATAAAAAGGACAACAGACAGGGGGCATCCTTGCCTAACCCCCGATTCCACCTTAAATGTGTCAGTGCTGTTTCCATTGATGACAACCCTGCTCACACATTCTTTATGGAGCACATCAATCCAGGCCCTAATTGTTGGCCCAAAACCGAAGGCCAGCATTACCTTCTTTAAGTAGGCATGGTTAACCCTATCAAAGGCCTTTTCTAGGTCTAGGCCTACTATACACAGGGGCACCCTTCTGTCAATTGAGTACAAAAAAGAATCCCTTACCAGAGCCAGACTATCACTCATGGAGCGTCCTGGGACAACGCAGGTTTGCTCATCCCCCACCACATTTCCCGCCACCCCCTGTAACCTGAAAAAGAGTGCCTTTGCCAGGATCTTGCGATCCACACCCAACAAAGTAAGTGGTCTCCAATTTTTTATCTCTTTTTTATCACCTTTTTTAAAAAGCAAAGAAATTGTGCCTTCTCTCAAAGTTGCAGGTAGTTGGCCCATGCGTAGGCTTTCATTAAACACTTCTAAAAGGTGACATTTAATTTCTTCCCAGAAAGTGACATAAAATTCCTTTGGCAGGCCATCTGTTCCCGGTGCCTTGTTATCCTGCATGCTTTTTACAGCTTTAAACAGCTCATTAACAGTTAACTCTCCTTCCAACAATCCATTAAAATCCCCTACACTCTTATTCACCTTTGAAAGGATCATCTCTAGGGAAGGACTGTCGAGGTCCTCACCTTTATAGAGGTCGGCATAAAAGTTACCTACCACCGTAAGTATGTCTTTGGTTACCGTTTTTTCGTTGCCATTTTCATCTTTTATGGCTTCCATAATATTCTTGGGTCTTGCTAATTCTTTAAAAAAGTACCTTGTGCACTTTTCATTTTGCTCCATATGTTGCACACGGCTACGGGTTATTAGGCCACGACTCGTCTCTGCGCATCTTCTTAACATCTCACGTTTTAAATTGGCTATTTCTTCAGATACATTAAAACCAGCATGTGCCATTGTATAGAGTCTTTGCAATTTTGCCTGCTCTTTTTTACATTTAAAACGTTTTGTTTTTGCAACTTTTCTGCCAACCTCCATAAAAAAACGTTTTACTCTCTCCTTCACATCCTCCCACCATTCACCAACCGTGTTGAAAGCAAATTGTAGTGAAGACCATTGAACTAATTTTTCTTTTAGTCTGTCAACAACCTTCTTCTCCTGGAGCAGGGAAGTGTTAAGCTTCCAGGACCCCTTCCCCCTCTCAATTTTTTCTTTCAAAACCATGGTACAATCAATTTTAGAATGGTCAGAAAAACACACTGGGGTAACCGATGCCCGTTGAACCTGCAAACCTTTTGAGGTCAATAGAAAATCAATCCTCGAGTGGGTTCGTCCATTGGTCCATGTGTACCCAGGCTGTCTGGGGTTCATGGCACGAAAAGTATCCATTAATTTAAAATCTTTTATAATGTTTTTCAATGACTCTGTGCTGGAGTCCAGCCTAACTGTACTCGTTGTGAGCCTGTCTTTGGCATCAACAAGACAGTTAAAATCACCTCCCAAGATAATCTCACTGCCACACACCAACAGAGGCTGTAGGGCATTTAATGTCTCAAGGCGATGTTGTAGGTCCGCTGGACAGTACACATTAATCAGTCTTACACTGGCATTGTTTATTTCAATGTCCACACACAAAACCCTCCCGTGGATAACATGTTGGACCCTCTTTATGTTAAAGCCCCACCCTTTAAACAGCACGGCCACCCCTGATGACCTGTTGTCATTGTCTCCAGACCATACAGACTGTCCGTGGCTCCACCTGGCCTCATAACCCTTATAACTGTCTTTAAAGGGGATGTTGCACTCCTGCAAGAGGAATATGTCATTACCCTCTGAGTGCAAAAAGTTAAAGGCTGTCAGACACTTAACCGGGTCGTTCAAACCTCTAGTATTGAGGGAGGCGATGGAGATAGCAGCCATTAATTAGGGTAAGGGGAGACCCTTGAACGGGTCTGTAGGGGGGCTGGTGCGGAGCTTTTTCCCTTTGTTCCTTTTGGGTTTTTCCCAGATGCCCTCCCCCACTGCCCCCTTCATTTGGGTGGCATTGGAGAAGAACTCAAGGCTCTGGGGATCCAAAAAGGAGACAGAGGTAGTAAGAGGGGATGGCCATACCTGGTTATCGGCGTCGATGGACTCTCCCGAGGAGGAGTGCTGTTGCCGCTTCTGGGATGTGGGTTTCTGGCCGGCTGAGTCATCCGAGGCCATGATCAGATGCTGTGCTGGTCCCACTGGACCTGGCAGATCGACGATCAAGGCATCCAGGAGATCACGACAATCAGCTGAACAGATGGTGGTGGAGTTTGCCAGTTGCTGTGCGAGACTGATGTCCTCCTCGTGATCTAGACGAGACGAGACACCCACGAGACTGATGTCATCCTCGTCTGGCTGGTCCTCAGCTGGTGTGGCGCTCCAGTCCAGCTGGCCGTCCTCTCCCATCAGGGCGCTTTCTCCGGGTGGCTCGAAGTTCGCCTCCGCTGCTGATGTTGGTGGTTCGGCGATGGCTGCAGGAGTGTCTCCCCGGACGTTCTGTGCCGGCTCGGCTTGTTGAAGGTCGGCTGCTGGAACTTCCTGTGGAGGTGTCGGCTCCACATCTGGGGCAAGGTTGTGCTCCGGGTCCGTCTGCCAAAAGTTAGGATCTATCTGGCTGGATGCCTTGAAGGCATAGGATTTGGGGCAAGTCCTGAAGGTGTGGGAGGTGGCTCCGCAGAGGTTGCACTTCTTCGGCTCTACACAGTCCCTGGTGGTATGACTGGACGTTTTGCAGTGCTTGCAGTAGGTGTTGTTGCAATCAGCCGCAAAATGGCCCAGCGAACCGCACTTCCTGCACGTCTTGGGCTGGCCTTGATAGAAAACGTTTCCTCTCACCCTTCCCAGCTGGATCGTAGAGGGTAGATGTTGTAGCTGCCCGTGCACTTGGTCTCTCCTCAGCTTGACGTAGAAGCGTCGTGCCCCAGTAAGGATTCCGTCCTGGTCTCTCAGCTCCATGCCTCTCACCACGTCACAGTGGAATGACAGCCAGGTCCGGATATCAGGGGTCGTCACATTCTCTGAATACATGATGATGGTAACCGTCTTGGTATCTCTCTCTGACAGGGGGATCAGTTTGATGTTCTCTAGCCTGGAGTTGTTGGCTTTTTCTGGCGGAATCTGTCCACACAGTGTTCAAAAAAATCGAAGGTAGCAAAGACAACTTCAAAAACCTTCTTCCCAGGCATGGCGAAGAGGTAATCCAGTTGATTGGGATTAAAACCAAGCTCATTCTGGAGTATGTTCCTGGAGAACTGCAGCCTGTCCATCTCCAGGTCTCCCTGGAGCTCAAAACGGACAGCATTTCGCCTCCTTTCGTGTTGGGTGAAGGCCATTGGGAGTCACCCGGGGATTAAACCAGACAAGCTGGCTCCCCGGCACTGCACTTGCAGCCAACTCCCAAAAAACCTTTACAGAAGTCCCATACACCGCACAACTTCCGTAAAGATTAGGAAAGAGAAAAAAGAAATCTCACTCTGTTTCTCCTGCTGGTCCTTTCACTGGTTATCTCGCTGTAATTCTGCTTGGTGAACCTCCTTCGTGATCATGGTGTCTCCCCTGCCAGGTAAGTATGAGTTGTACATGCTGGCCATAGAGGAAAGCACTCAATCCACACACCAGTGCCCTGCCGGTCAGTCAACGACTAGTCCCCTCCACGTGGGCGTAACAATGGCCTCTTTGCGGTACCCAACAACCAAGTCTTAAAATTCCCCTTTAAGCACACACACAAGACACAGTGGCAGTATGTGAGCTTGTAGATATTAAGACTTTGACACATTTTGAGAACCTTCGATAGTATTAGTTAAAGCGCTCACACCTATTTGCACTCAAGACAACCGAGCGCACCACCGTGCTCCATGTCATTTTCTTCAACAGCTGACCTGGCCTTGTCCAATGGGCAAGGCCTTCCAAAAATATCCATAACTCATCAACGTCCCTCTCCACGGAAGTCTTTAGTAAAAGGCGAAAGGCTTATTCGTCATGAAGAGAGACCCGAGTAATTCTACCCGCTTGCCACAGCGGCCGGCAAAGCCTCTAGCCGCGCCGGTCAAGCGCTTAACGGCGCGCGTGCACGCACACACTTGGCGTGGGCAGCTCCGCAAAACAGCACATGCGTTATTTCACAGTCCGAGGTGGCCCTGTGCCCCCGCGGCTGGGTTTAAGGCGTCTTGGATGGGTGGTTAAGAGCGGGTGTCCGGGTTGAAAGCGGGGCCTGTCGGATTGAGGGTGGGGTTTAATGATGTAGGCGTGGCCTATGCGCTTTGGGGGGCATGGCCATTCATGAATGACCATTGCTCATTCAGTATGCCGACATGAAAATGCTTACAGCACCTGGTATTCCCAGGCGGTCTCCCATCCAAGTACTAACCAGGCCCGACCCTGCTTAGCTTCCGAGATCGGACGAGATCGGGCGTGTTCAGGGTGGTATGGCCGTAAGCAAAGGCAGCGGTGGCCGGTACGGCCCATATACAGCAGATGGCAGTAGCCAATGCGTTAATGAAAAGCTTACAGCACCTGGTGTTAGATTGTGAAGATTCCGGGGGGGTGCTTAAGAGTGGGTACCCGGGTTCGGATGGAGAGCCGGGTCGTGGGTTTAGCTGGCTTCGGGCCTGGCACCCCGGTGGGGGACCAGGGCTCCCTGGGTCCGAGTGGAGAGCAGGGCAAAAGGTACCCGGGTTCGGATGGAGAGCCGGGTCGTTGGTTTAGCTGGCTTCGGGCCTGGCACCCCGGTGGGGGCCCAAGGCTTCCTGGGTCCGAGTGGAGGGCCGGGCAAAACGACTTTCTGCTGTCCACACTTTGAAGATTTTACACTCGTGCCCCGGAAGTCACGTTAGAGGCTGGCCCAGGCCACCCCCTCCCCCTCCTGGGTGACAAGGCTCCCCGGGGCCGCGTGGAGAGCCAGGCAAAACGCCACAT
This sequence comes from Electrona antarctica, assembly GCF_951216825.1. NCBI lineage: Eukaryota > Metazoa > Chordata > Actinopteri > Myctophiformes > Myctophidae > Electrona > Electrona antarctica. The sequence continues at coordinate 48,014,050 of NC_136797.1, read as the reverse complement.
TGGGTGTTTTTCAGGTAGGGTAGGGCTCCTTTCCAGCACTATCCGCATGTTTTCAACACTTAATCAGGGGAGAGCGCGAACGCAGTCCCCCACTACCAGAAATTGTGCAGTCGAGATTCCCACATTTGGGGAATTCGCCCGGGTCAGCAAAGCACGGGGTGCAATGGCTGAGCCTCGCCGAGGGTGAACCACTTCACTTTTTAGACATTTTATTTGATTTTGTCAATAGTTTACAGGCAATTCATCAATACAACAATAGTCACACACTGTTCATGGCATAAATACATACATTAATACATACATTACTGATCACATCTTTAACAAGGTACAGATTCTTTTTTTTTATTTTATTTTTTTATAGCACATCTTTTAAAAGGTCATATACCAAACCAGATTCTCCCACTTTCCACATTTCCTTTATTACCCTTGTGTTACATTTGGTCTTGTCCCTGAGGATGTAGTCCCTGGCTATCGTCACTGCTAATTTGGCCACTGACTCCGTGGGCATACAAAATCTTTTGAAAACCAGAATATTTCGGCATTTCCAGATAGCGTCTTTAGTGCCGAGGGTGAAGCACCTTCATGATCATGGTGTCTCCCCTGCCAGGTAAGTATGAGTTGTACATGCTGGCCATAGAGGAAAGCACTCAATCCACACACCAGTGCCCTGCCGGTCAGTCAACGACTAGTCCCCTCCACGTGGGCGTAACAATGGCCTCTTTGCGGTACCCAACAACCAAGTCTTAAAATTCCCCTTTAAGCACACACACAAGACACAGTGGCAGTATGTGAGCTTGTAGATATTAAGACTTTGACACATTTTGAGAACCTTCGATAGTATTAGTTAAAGCGCTCACACCTATTTGCACTCAAGACAACCGAGCGCACCACCGTGCTCCATGTCATTTTCTTCAACAGCTGACCTGGCCTTGTCCAATGGGCAAGGCCTTCCAAAAATATCCATAACTCATCAACGTCCCTCTCCACGGAAGTCTTTAGTAAAAGGCGAAAGGCTTATTCGTCATGAAGAGAGACCCGAGTAATTCTACCCGCTTGCCACAGCGGCCGGCAAAGCCTCTAGCCGCGCCGGTCAAGCGCTTAACGGCGCGCGTGCACGCACACACTTGGCGTGGGCAGCTCCGCAAAACAGCACATGCGTTATTTCACAGTCCGAGGTGGCCCTGTGCCCCCGCGGCTGGGTTTAAGGCGTCTTGGATGGGTGGTTAAGAGCGGGTGTCCGGGTTGAAAGCGGGGCCTGTCGGATTGAGGGTGGGGTTTAATGATGTAGGCGTGGCCTATGCGCTTTGGGGGGCAAAACGTTTTAGTGGTGCACAAAGATCTAGTGTTTAGCATGGCCATTCATGAATGACCATTGCTCATTCAGTATGCCGACATGAAAATGCTTACAGCACCTGGTATTCCCAGGCGGTATCCCATCCAAGTACTAACCAGGCCCGACCCTGCTTAGCTTCCGAGATCGGACGAGATCGGGCGTGTTCAGGGTGGTATGGCCGTAAGCAAAGGCAGCGGTGGCCGGTACGGCCCATATACAGCAGATGGCAGTAGCCAATGCGTTAATGAAAAGCTTACAGCACCTGGTGTTAGATTGTGAAGATTCCGGGGGGGTGCTTAAGAGTGGGTACCCGGGTTCGGATGGAGAGCCGGGTCGTGGGTTTAGCTGGCTTCGGGCCTGGCACCCCGGTGGGGGACCAGGGCTCCCTGGGTCCGAGTGGAGAGCAGGGCAAAAGGTACCCGGGTTCGGATGGAGAGCCGGGTCGTTGGTTTAGCTGGCTTCGGGCCTGGCACCCCGGTGGGGGCCCAAGGCTTCCTGGGTCCGAGTGGAGGGCCGGGCAAAACGACTTTCTGCTGTCCACACTTTGAAGATTTTACACTCGTGCCCCGGAAGTCACGTTAGAGGCTGGCCCAGGCCACCCCCTCCCCCTCCTGGGTGACAAGGCTCCCCGGGGCCGCGTGGAGAGCCAGGCAAAACGCCACATTGGGTGTTTTTCAGGTAGGGTAGGGCTCCTTTCCAGCACTATCCGCATGTTTTCAACACTTAATCAGGGGAGAGCGCGAACGCAGTCCCCCACTACCAGAAATTGTGCAGTCGAGATTCCCACATTTGGGGAATTCGCCCGGGTCAGCAAAGCACGGGGTGCAATGGCTGAGCCTCGCCGAGGGTGAACCACCTTCATGATCATGGTGTCTCCCCTGCCAGGTAAGTATGAGTTGTACATGCTGGCCATAGAGGAAAGCACTCAATCCACACACCAGTGCCCTGCCGGTCAGTCAACGACTAGTCCCCTCCACGTGGGCGTAACAATGGCCTCTTTGCGGTACCCAACAACCAAGTCTTAAAATTCCCCTTTAAGCACACACACAAGACACAGTGGCAGTATGTGAGCTTGTAGATATTAAGACTTTGACACATTTTGAGAACCTTCGATAGTATTAGTTAAAGCGCTCACACCTATTTGCACTCAAGACAACCGAGCGCACCACCGTGCTCCATGTCATTTTCTTCAACAGCTGACCTGGCCTTGTCCAATGGGCAAGGCCTTCCAAAAATATCCATAACTCATCAACGTCCCTCTCCACGGAAGTCTTTAGTAAAAGGCGAAAGGCTTATTCGTCATGAAGAGAGACCCGAGTAATTCTACCCGCTTGCCACAGCGGCCGGCAAAGCCTCTAGCCGCGCCGGTCAAGCGCTTAACGGCGCGCGTGCACGCACACACTTGGCGTGGGCAGCTCCGCAAAACAGCACATGCGTTATTTCACAGTCCGAGGTGGCCCTGTGCCCCCGCGGCTGGGTTTAAGGCGTCTTGGATGGGTGGTTAAGAGCGGGTGTCCGGGTTGAAAGCGGGGCCTGTCGGATTGAGGGTGGGGTTTAATGATGTAGGCGTGGCCTATGCGCTTTGGGGGGCAAAAAGTTTTAGTGGTGCACAAAGATCTAGTGTTTAGCATGGCCATTCATGAATGACCATTGCTCATTCAGTATGCCGACATGAAAATGCTTACAGCACCTGGTATTCCCAGGCGGTCTCCCATCCAAGTACTAACCAGGCCCGACCCTGCTTAGCTTCCGAGATCGGACGAGATCGGGCGTGTTCAGGGTGGTATGGCCGTAAGCAAAGGCAGCGGTGGCCGGTACGGCCCATATACAGCAGATGGCAGTAGCCAATGCGTTAATGAAAAGCTTACAGCACCTGGTGTTAGATTGTGAAGATTCCGGGGGGGTGCTTAAGAGTGGGTACCCGGGTTCGGATGGAGAGCCGGGTCGTGGGTTTAGCTGGCTTCGGGCCTGGCACCCCGGTGGGGGACCAGGGCTCCCTGGGTCCGAGTGGAGAGCAGGGCAAAAGGTACCCGGGTTCGGATGGAGAGCCGGGTCGTTGGTTTAGCTGGCTTCGGGCCTGGCACCCCGGTGGGGGCCCAAGGCTTCCTGGGTCCGAGTGGAGGGCCGGGCAAAACGACTTTCTGCTGTCCACACTTTGAAGATTTTACACTCGTGCCCCGGAAGTCACGTTAGAGGCTGGCCCAGGCCACCCCCTCCCCCTCCTGGGTGACAAGGCTCCCCGGGGCCGCGTGGAGAGCCAGGCAAAACACCACATTGTGTGTTTTTCAGGTAGGGTAGGGCTCCTTTCCAGCACTATCCGCATGTTTTCAACACTTAATCAGGGGAGAGCGCAAACTTGCGTTCACGCTCTCCCCTGCGGGTGAACCACCTTCATGATCATGGTGTCGCCCCTGCCAGGTAAGTATGAGTTGTACATGCTGGCCATAGAGGAAAGCACTCAATCCACACACCAGTGCCCTGCCGGTCAGTCAACGACTAGTCCCCTCCACGTGGGCGTAACAATGGCCTCTTTGCGGTACCCAACAACCAAGTCTTAAAATTCCCCTTTAAGCACACACACAAGACACAGTGGCAGTATGTGAGCTTGTAGATATTAAGACTTTGACACATTTTGAGAACCTTCGATACTATTAGTTAAAGCGCTCACACCTATTTGCACTCAAGACAACCGAGCGCACCACCGTGCTCCATGTCATTTTCTTCAACAGCTGACCTGGCCTTGTACAATGGGCAAGGCCTTCCAAAAATATCCATAACTCATCAACGTCCCTCTCCACGGAAGTCTTTAGTAAAAGGCGAAAGGCTTATTCGTCATGAAGAGAGACCCGAGTAATTCTACCCGCTTGCCACAGCGGCCGGCAAAGCCTCTAGCCGCGCCGGTCAAGCGTTTAACGGCGCGCGTGCACGCACACACTTGGCGTGGGCAGCTCCGCAAAACAGCACATGCGTTATTTCACAGTCCGAGGTGGCCCTGTGCCCCCGCGGCTGGGTTTAAGGCGTCTTGGATGGGTGGTTAAGAGCGGGTGTCCGGGTTGAAAGCGGGGCCTGTCGGATTGAGGGTGGGGTTTAATGATGTAGGCGTGGCCTATGCGCTTTGGGGGGCAAAAAGTTTTAGTGGTGCACAAAGATCTAGTGTTTAGCATGGCCATTCATGAATGACCATTGCTCATTCAGTATGCCGACATGAAAATGCTTACAGCACCTGGTATTCCCAGGCGGTCTCCCATCCAAGTACTAACCAGGCCCGACCCTGCTTAGCTTCCGAGATCGGACGAGATCGGGCGTGTTCAGGGTGGTATGGCCGTAAGCAAAGGCAGCTGTGGCCGGTACGGCCCATATACAGCAGATGGCAGTAGCCAATGCGTTAATGAAAAGCTTACAGCACCTGGTGTTAGATTGTGAAGATTCCGGGGGGGTGCTTAAGAGTGGGTACCCGGGTTCGGATGGAGAGCCGGGTCGTGGGTTTAGCTGGCTTCGGGCCTGGCACCCCGGTGGGGGACCAGGGCTCCCTGGGTCCGAGTGGAGAGCAGGGCAAAAGGTACCCGGGTTCGGATGGAGAGCCGGGTCGTTGGTTTAGCTGGCTTCGGGCCTGGCACCCCGGTGGGGGCCCAAGGCTTCCTGGGTCCGAGTGGAGGGCCGGGCAAAACGACTTTCTGCTGTCCACACTTTGAAGATTTTACACTCGTGCCCCGGAAGTCACGTTAGAGGCTGGCCCAGGCCACCCCCTCCCCCTCCTGGGTGACAAGGCTCCCCGGGGCCGCGTGGAGAGCCAGGCAAAACGCCACATTGGGTGTTTTTCAGGTAGGGTAGGGCTCCTTTCCAGCACTATCCGCATGTTTTCAACACTTAATCAGGGGAGAGCGCGAACGCAGTCCCCCACTACCAGAAATTGTGCTGTCGAGATTCCCACATTTGTGGAATTCGCCCGGGTCAGCAAAGCACGGGGTGCAATGGCTGAGCCTCGCCGAGGGTGAACCACCTTCATGATCATGGTGTCTCCCCTGCCAGGTAAGTATGAGTTGTACATGCTGGCCATAGAGGAAAGCACTCAATCCACACACCAGTGCCCTGCCGGTCAGTCAACGACTAGTCCCCTCCACGTGGGCGTAACAATGGCCTCTTTGCGGTACCCAACAACCAAGTCTTAAAATTCCCCTTTAAGCACACACACAAGACACAGTGGCAGTATGTGAGCTTGTAGATATTAAGACTTTGACACATTTTGAGAACCTTCGATAGTATTAGTTAAAGCGCTCACACCTATTTGCACTCAAGACAACCGAGCGCACCACCGTGCTCCATGTCATTTTCTTCAACAGCTGACCTGGCCTTGTCCAATGGGCAAGGCCTTCCAAAAATATCCATAACTCATCAACGTCCCTCTCCACGGAAGTCTTTAGTAAAAGGCGAAAGGCTTATTCGTCATGAAGAGAGACCCGAGTAATTCTACCCGCTTGCCACAGCGGCCGGCAAAGCCTCTAGCCGCGCCGGTCAAGCGCTTAACGGCGCGCGTGCACGCACACACTTGGCGTGGGCAGCTCCGCAAAACAGCACATGCGTTATTTCACAGTCCGAGGTGGCCCTGTGCCCCCGCGGCTGGGTTTAAGGCGTCTTGGATGGGTGGTTAAGAGCGGGTGTCCGGGTTGAAAGCGGGGCCTGTCGGATTGAGGGTGGGGTTTAATGATGTAGGCGTGGCCTATGCGCTTTGGGGGGCAAAAAGTTTTAGTGGTGCACAAAGATCTAGTGTTTAGCATGGCCATTCATGAATGACCATTGCTCATTCAGTATGCCGACATGAAAATGCTTACAGCACCTGGTATTCCCAGGCGGTCTCCCATCCAAGTACTAACCAGGCCCGACCCTGCTTAGCTTCCGAGATCGGACGAGATCGGGCGTGTTCAGGGTGGTATGGCCGTAAGCAAAGGCAGCGGTGGCCGGTACGGCCCATATACAGCAGATGGCAGTAGCCAATGCGTTAATGAAAAGCTTACAGCACCTGGTGTTAGATTGTGAAGATTCCGGGGGGGTGCTTAAGAGTGGGTACCCGGGTTCGGATGGAGAGCCGGGTCGTGGGTTTAGCTGGCTTCGGGCCTGGCACCCCGGTGGGGGACCAGGGCTCCCTGGGTCCGAGTGGAGAGCAGGGCAAAAGGTACCCGGGTTCGGATGGAGAGCCGGGTCGTTGGTTTAGCTGGCTTCGGGCCTGGCACCCCGGTGGGGGCCCAAGGCTTCCTGGGTCCGAGTGGAGGGCCGGGCAAAACGACTTTCTGCTGTCCACACTTTGAAGATTTTACACTCGTGCCCCGGAAGTCACGTTAGAGGCTGGCCCAGGCCACCCCCTCCCCCTCCTGGGTGACAAGGCTCCCCGGGGACGCGTGGAGAGCCAGGCAAAACACCACATTGTGTGTTTTTCAGGTAGGGTAGGGCTCCTTTCCAGCACTATCCGCATGTTTTCAACACTTAATCAGGGGAGAGCGCAAACTTGCCTTCACGCTCTCCCCTGAGGGTGAACCACCTTCATGATCATGGTGTCGCCCCTGCCAGGTAAGTATGAGTTGTACATGCTGGCCATAGAGGAAAGCACTCAATCCACACACCAGTGCCCTGCCGGTCAGTCAACGACTAGTCCCCTCCACGTGGGCGTAACAATGGCCTCTTTGCGGTACCCAACAACCAAGTCTTAAAATTCCCCTTTAAGCACACACACAAGACACAGTGGCAGTATGTGAGCTTGTAGATATTAAGACTTTGACACATTTTGAGAACCTTCGATACTATTAGTTAAAGCGCTCACACCTATTTGCACTCAAGACAACCGAGCGCACCACCGTGCTCCATGTCATTTTCTTCAACAGCTGACCTGGCCTTGTCCAATGGGCAAGGCCTTCCAAAAATATCCATAACTCATCAACGTCCCTCTCCACGGAAGTCTTTAGTAAAAGGCGAAAGGCTTATTCGTCATGAAGAGAGACCCGAGTAATTCTACCCGCTTGCCACAGCGGCCGGCAAAGCCTCTAGCCGCGCCGGTCAAGCGTTTAACGGCGCGCGTGCACGCACACACTTGGCGTGGGCAGCTCCGCAAAACAGCACATGCGTTATTTCACAGTCCGAGGTGGCCCTGTGCCCCCGCGGCTGGGTTTAAGGCGTCTTGGATGGGTGGTTAAGAGCGGGTGTCCGGGTTGAAAGCGGGGCCTGTCGGATTGAGGGTGGGGTTTAATGATGTAGGCGTGGCCTATGCGCTTTGGGGGGCAAAAAGTTTTAGTGGTGCACAAAGATCTAGTGTTTAGCATGGCCATTCATGAATGACCATTGCTCATTCAGTATGCCGACATGAAAATGCTTACAGCACCTGGTATTCCCAGGCGGTCTCCCATCCAAGTACTAACCAGGCCCGACCCTGCTTAGCTTCCGAGATCGGACGAGATCGGGCGTGTTCAGGGTGGTATGGCCGTAAGCAAAGGCAGCGGTGGCCGGTACGGCCCATATACAGCAGATGGCAGTAGCCAATGCGTTAATGAAAAGCTTACAGCACCTGGTGTTAGATTGTGAAGATTCCGGGGGGGTGCTTAAGAGTGGGTACCCGGGTTCGGATGGAGAGCCGGGTCGTGGGTTTAGCTGGCTTCGGGCCTGGCACCCCGGTGGGGGACCAGGGCTCCCTGGGTCCGAGTGGAGAGCAGGGCAAAAGGTACCCGGGTTCGGATGGAGAGCCGGGTCGTTGGTTTAGCTGGCTTCGGGCCTGGCACCCCGGTGGGGGCCCAAGGCTTCCTGGGTCCGAGTGGAGGGCCGGGCACGTTAGAGGCTGGCCCAGGCCACCCCCTCCCCCTCCTGGGTGACAAGGCTCCCCGGGGCCGCGTGGAGAGCCAGGCAAAACGCCACATTGGGTGTTTTTCAGGTAGGGTAGGGCTCCTTTCCAGCACTATCCGCATGTTTTCAACACTTAATCAGGGGAGAGCGCGAACGCAGTCCCCCACTACCAGAAATTGTGCAGTCGAGATTCCCACATTTGGGGAATTCGCCCGGGTCAGCAAAGCACGGGGTGCAATGGCTGAGCCTCGCCGAGGGTGAACCACCTTCATGATCATGGTGTCTCCCCTGCCAGGTAAGTATGAGTTGTACATGCTGGCCATAGAGGAAAGCACTCAATCCACACACCAGTGCCCTGCCGGTCAGTCAACGACTAGTCCCCTCCACGTGGGCGTAACAATGGCCTCTTTGCGGTACCCAACAACCAAGTCTTAAAATTCCCCTTTAAGCACACACACAAGACACAGTGGCAGTATGTGAGCTTGTAGATATTAAGACTTTGACACATTTTGAGAACCTTCGATAGTATTAGTTAAAGCGCTCACACCTATTTGCACTCAAGACAACCGAGCGCACCACCGTGCTCCATGTCATTTTCTTCAACAGCTGACCTGGCCTTGTCCAATGGGCAAGGCCTTCCAAAAATATCCATAACTCATCAACGTCCCTCTCCACGGAAGTCTTTAGTAAAAGGCGAAAGGCTTATTCGTCATGAAGAGAGACCCGAGTAATTCTACCCGCTTGCCACAGCGGCCGGCAAAGCCTCTAGCCGCGCCGGTCAAGCGCTTAACGGCGCGCGTGCACGCACACACTTGGCGTGGGCAGCTCCGCAAAACAGCACATGCGTTATTTCACAGTCCGAGGTGGCCCTGTGCCCCCGCGGCTGGGTTTAAGGCGTCTTGGATGGGTGGTTAAGAGCGGGTGTCCGGGTTGAAAGCGGGGCCTGTCGGATTGAGGGTGAGGTTTAATGATGTAGGCGTGGCCTATGCGCTTTGGGGGGCAAAAAGTTTTAGTGGTGCACAAAGATCTAGTGTTTAGCATGGCCATTCATGAATGACCATTGCTCATTCAGTATGCCGACATGAAAATGCTTACAGCACCTGGTATTCCCAGGCGGTCTCCCATCCAAGTACTAACCAGGCCCGACCCTGCTTAGCTTCCGAGATCGGACGAGATCGGGCGTGTTCAGGGTGGTATGGCCGTAAGCAAAGGCAGCGGTGGCCGGTACGGCCCATATACAGCAGATGGCAGTAGCCAATGCGTTAATGAAAAGCTTACAGCACCTGGTGTTAGATTGTGAAGATTCCGGGGGGGTGCTTAAGAGTGGGTACCCGGGTTCGGATGGAGAGCCGGGTCGTGGGTTTAGCTGGCTTCGGGCCTGGCACCCCGGTGGGGGACCAGGGCTCCCTGGGTCCGAGTGGAGAGCAGGGCAAAAGGTACCCGGGTTCGGATGGAGAGCCGGGTCGTTGGTTTAGCTGGCTTCGGGCCTGGCACCCCGGTGGGGGCCCAAGGCTTCCTGGGTCCGAGTGGAGGGCCGGGCACGTTAGAGGCTGGCCCAGGCCACCCCCTCCCCCTCCTGGGTGACAAGGCTCCCCGGGGCCGCGTGGAGAGCCAGGCAAAACGCCACATTGGGTGTTTTTCAGGTAGGGTAGGGCTCCTTTCCAGCACTATCCGCATGTTTTCAACACTTAATCAGGGGAGAGCGCGAACGCAGTCCCCCACTACCAGAAATTGTGCAGTCGAGATTCCCACATTTGGGGAATTCGCCCGGGTCAGCAAAGCACGGGGTGCAATGGCTGAGCCTCGCCGAGGGTGAACCACCTTCATGATCATGGTGTCTCCCCTGCCAGGTAAGTATGAGTTGTACATGCTGGCCATAGAGGAAAGCACTCAATCCACACACCAGTGCCCTGCCGGTCAGTCAACGACTAGTCCCCTCCACGTGGGCGTAACAATGGCCTCTTTGCGGTACCCAACAACCAAGTCTTAAAATTCCCCTTTAAGCACACACACAAGACACAGTGGCAGTATGTGAGCTTGTAGATATTAAGACTTTGACACATTTTGAGAACCTTCGATAGTATTAGTTAAAGCGCTCACACCTATTTGCACTCAAGACAACCGAGCGCACCACCGTGCTCCATGTCATTTTCTTCAACAGCTGACCTGGCCTTGTCCAATGGGCAAGGCCTTCCAAAAATATCCATAACTCATCAACGTCCCTCTCCACGGAAGTCTTTAGTAAAAGGCGAAAGGCTTATTCGTCATGAAGAGAGACCCGAGTAATTCTACCCGCTTGCCACAGCGGCCGGCAAAGCCTCTAGCCGCGCCGGTCAAGCGCTTAACGGCGCGCGTGCACGCACACACTTGGCGTGGGCAGCTCCGCAAAACAGCACATGCGTTATTTCACAGTCCGAGGTGGCCCTGTGCCCCCGCGGCTGGGTTTAAGGCGTCTTGGATGGGTGGTTAAGAGCGGGTGTCCGGGTTGAAAGCGGGGCCTGTCGGATTGAGGGTGGGGTTTAATGATGTAGGCGTGGCCTATGCGCTTTGGGGGGCAAAAAGTTTTAGTGGTGCACAAAGATCTAGTGTTTAGCATGGCCATTCATGAATGACCATTGCTCATTCAGTATGCCGACATGAAAATGCTTACAGCACCTGGTATTCCCAGGCGGTCTCCCATCCAAGTACTAACCAGGCCCGACCCTGCTTAGCTTCCGAGATCGGACGAGATCGGGCGTGTTCAGGGTGGTATGGCCGTAAGCAAAGGCAGCGGTGGCCGGTACGGCCCATATACAGCAGATGGCAGTAGCCAATGCGTTAATGAAAAGCTTACAGCACCTGGTGTTAGATTGTGAAGATTCCGGGGGGGTGCTTAAGAGTGGGTACCCGGGTTCGGATGGAGAGCCGGGTCGTGGGTTTAGCTGGCTTCGGGCCTGGCACCCCGGTGGGGGACCAGGGCTCCCTGGGTCCGAGTGGAGAGCAGGGCAAAAGGTACCCGGGTTCGGATGGAGAGCCGGGTCGTTGGTTTAGCTGGCTTCGGGCCTGGCACCCCGGTGGGGGCCCAAGGCTTCCTGGGTCCGAGTGGAGGGCCGGGCAAAACGACTTTCTGCTGTCCACACTTTGAAGATTTTACACTCGTGCCCCGGAATTCACGTTAGAGGCTGGCCCAGGCCACCCCCTCCCCCTCCTGGGTGACAAGGCTCCCCGGGGACGCGTGGAGAGCCAGGCAAAACACCACATTGTGTGTTTTTCAGGTAGGGTAGGGCTCCTTTCCAGCACTATCCGCATGTTTTCAACACTTAATCAGGGGAGAGCGCAAACTTGCGTTCACGCTCTCCCCTGAGGGTGAACCACCTTCATGATCATGGTGTCGCCCCTGCCAGGTAAGTATGAGTTGTACATGCTGGCCATAGAGGAAAGCACTCAATCCACACACCAGTGCCCTGCCGGTCAGTCAACGACTAGTCCCCTCCACGTGGGCGTAACAATGGCCTCTTTGCGGTACCCAACAACCAAGTCTTAAAATTCCCCTTTAAGCACACACACAAGACACAGTGGCAGTATGTGAGCTTGTAGATATTAAGACTTTGACACATTTTGAGAACCTTCGATACTATTAGTTAAAGCGCTCACACCTATTTGCACTCAAGACAACCGAGCGCACCACCGTGCTCCATGTCATTTTCTTCAACAGCTGACCTGGCCTTGTCCAATGGGCAAGGCCTTCCAAAAATATCCATAACTCATCAACGTCCCTCTCCACGGAAGTCTTTAGTAAAAGGCGAAAGGCTTATTCGTCATGAAGAGAGACCCGAGTAATTCTACCCGCTTGCCACAGCGGCCGGCAAAGCCTCTAGCCGCGCCGGTCAAGCGTTTAACGGCGCGCGTGCACGCACACACTTGGCGTGGGCAGCTCCGCAAAACAGCACATGCGTTATTTCACAGTCCGAGGTGGCCCTGTGCCCCCGCGGCTGGGTTTAAGGCGTCTTGGATGGGTGGTTAAGAGCGGGTGTCCGGGTTGAAAGCGGGGCCTGTCGGATTGAGGGTGGGGTTTAATGATGTAGGCGTGGCCTATGCGCTTTGGGGGGCAAAAAGTTTTAGTGGTGCACAAAGATCTAGTGTTTAGCATGGCCATTCATGAATGACCATTGCTCATTCAGTATGCCGACATGAAAATGCTTACAGCACCTGGTATTCCCAGGCGGTCTCCCATCCAAGTACTAACCAGGCCCGACCCTGCTTAGCTTCCGAGATCGGACGAGATCGGGCGTGTTCAGGGTGGTATGGCCGTAAGCAAAGGCAGCGGTGGCCGGTACGGCCCATATACAGCAGATGGCAGTAGCCAATGCGTTAATGAAAAGCTTACAGCACCTGGTGTTAGATTGTGAAGATTCCGGGGGGGTGCTTAAGAGTGGGTACCCGGGTTCGGATGGAGAGCCGGGTCGTGGGTTTAGCTGGCTTCGGGCCTGGCACCCCGGTGGGGGACCAGGGCTCCCTGGGTCCGAGTGGAGAGCAGGGCAAAAGGTACCCGGGTTCGGATGGAGAGCCGGGTCGTTGGTTTAGCTGGCTTCGGGCCTGGCACCCCGGTGGGGGCCCAAGGCTTCCTGGGACCGAGTGGAGGGCCGGGCACGTTAGAGGCTGGCCCAGGCCACCCCCTCCCCCTCCTGGGTGACAAGGCTCCCCGGGGCCGCGTGGAGAGCCAGGCAAAACGCCACATTGGGTGTTTTTCAGGTAGGGTAGGGCTCCTTTCCAGCACTATCCGCATGTTTTCAACACTTAATCAGGGGAGAGCGCGAACGCAGTCCCCCACTACCAGAAATTGTGCAGTCGAGATTCCCACATTTGGGGAATTCGCCCGGGTCAGCAAAGCACGGGGTGCAATGGCTGAGCCTCGCCGAGGGTGAACCACCTTCATGATCATGGTGTCTCCCCTGCCAGGTAAGTATGAGTTGTACATGCTGGCCATAGAGGAAAGCACTCAATCCACACACCAGTGCCCTGCCGGTCAGTCAACGACTAGTCCCCTCCACGTGGGCGTAACAATGGCCTCTTTGCGGTACCCAACAACCAAGTCTTAAAATTCCCCTTTAAGCACACACACAAGACACAGTGGCAGTATGTGAGCTTGTAGATATTAAGACTTTGACACATTTTGAGAACCTTCGATAGTATTAGTTAAAGCGCTCACACCTATTTGCACTCAAGACAACCGAGCGCACCACCGTGCTCCATGTCATTTTCTTCAACAGCTGACCTGGCCTTGTCCAATGGGCAAGGCCTTCCAAAAATATCCATAACTCATCAACGTCCCTCTCCACGGAAGTCTTTAGTAAAAGGCGAAAGGCTTATTCGTCATGAAGAGAGACCCGAGTAATTCTACCCGCTTGCCACAGCGGCCGGCAAAGCCTCTAGCCGCGCCGGTCAAGCGCTTAACGGCGCGCGTGCACGCACACACTTGGCGTGGGCAGCTCCGCAAAACAGCACATGCGTTATTTCACAGTCCGAGGTGGCCCTGTGCCCCCGCGGCTGGGTTTAAGGCGTCTTGGATGGGTGGTTAAGAGCGGGTGTCCGGGTTGAAAGCGGGGCCTGTCGGATTGAGGGTGGGGTTTAATGATGTAGGCGTGGCCTATGCGCTTTGGGGGGCAAAAAGTTTTAGTGGTGCACAAAGATCTAGTGTTTAGCATGGCCATTCATGAATGACCATTGCTCATTCAGTATGCCGACATGAAAATGCTTACAGCACCTGGTATTCCCAGGCGGTCTCCCATCCAAGTACTAACCAGGCCCGACCCTGCTTAGCTTCCGAGATCGGACGAGATCGGGCGTGTTCAGGGTGGTATGGCCGTAAGCAAAGGCAGCGGTGGCCGGTACGGCCCATATACAGCAGATGGCAGTAGCCAATGCGTTAATGAAAAGCTTACAGCACCTGGTGTTAGATTGTGAAGATTCCGGGGGGGTGCTTAAGAGTGGGTACCCGGGTTCGGATGGAGAGCCGGGTCGTGGGTTTAGCTGGCTTCGGGCCTGGCACCCCGGTGGGGGACCAGGGCTCCCTGGGTCCGAGTGGAGAGCAGGGCAAAAGGTACCCGGGTTCGGATGGAGAGCCGGGTCGTTGGTTTAGCTGGCTTCGGGCCTGGCACCCCGGTGGGGGCCCAAGGCTTCCTGGGTCCGAGTGGAGGGCCGGGCAAAACGACTTTCTGCTGTCCACACTTTGAAGATTTTACACTCGTGCCCCGGAAGTCACGTTAGAGGCTGGCCCAGGCCACCCCCTCCCCCTCCTGGGTGACAAGGCTCCCCGGGGACGCGTGGAGAGCCAGGCAAAACACCACATTGTGTGTTTTTCAGGTAGGGTAGGGCTCCTTTCCAGCACTATCCGCATGTTTTCAACACTTAATCAGGGGAGAGCGCAAACTTGCGTTCACGCTCTCCCCTGAGGGTGAACCACCTTCATGATCATGGTGTCGCCCCTGCCAGGTAAGTATGAGTTGTACATGCTGGCCATAGAGGAAAGCACTCAATCCACACACCAGTGCCCTGCCGGTCAGTCAACGACTAGTCCCCTCCACGTGGGCGTAACAATGGCCTCTTTGCGGTACCCAACAACCAAGTCTTAAAATTCCCCTTTAAGCACACACACAAGACACAGTGGCAGTATGTGAGCTTGTAGATATTAAGACTTTGACACATTTTGAGAACCTTCGATACTATTAGTTAAAGCGCTCACACCTATTTGCACTCAAGACAACCGAGCGCACCACCGTGCTCCATGTCATTTTCTTCAACAGCTGACCTGGCCTTGTCCAATGGGCAAGGCCTTCCAAAAATATCCATAACTCATCAACGTCCCTCTCCACGGAAGTCTTTAGTAAAAGGCGAAAGGCTTATTCGTCATGAAGAGAGACCCGAGTAATTCTACCCGCTTGCCACAGCGGCCGGCAAAGCCTCTAGCCGCGCCGGTCAAGCGTTTAACGGCGCGCGTGCACGCACACACTTGGCGTGGGCAGCTCCGCAAAACAGCACATGCGTTATTTCACAGTCCGAGGTGGCCCTGTGCCCCCGCGGCTGGGTTTAAGGCGTCTTGGATGGGTGGTTAAGAGCGGGTGTCCGGGTTGAAAGCGGGGCCTGTCGGATTGAGGGTGGGGTTTAATGATGTAGGCGTGGCCTATGCGCTTTGGGGGGCAAAAAGTTTTAGTGGTGCACAAAGATCTAGTGTTTAGCATGGCCATTCATGAATGACCATTGCTCATTCAGTATGCCGACATGAAAATGCTTACAGCACCTGGTATTCCCAGGCGGTCTCCCATCCAAGTACTAACCAGGCCCGACCCTGCTTAGCTTCCGAGATCGGACGAGATCGGGCGTGTTCAGGGTGGTATGGCCGTAAGCAAAGGCAGCGGTGGCCGGTACGGCCCATATACAGCAGATGGCAGTAGCCAATGCGTTAATGAAAAGCTTACAGCACCTGGTGTTAGATTGTGAAGATTCCGGGGGGGTGCTTAAGAGTGGGTACCCGGGTTCGGATGGAGAGCCGGGTCGTGGGTTTAGCTGGCTTCGGGCCTGGCACCCCGGTGGGGGACCAGGGCTCCCTGGGTCCGAGTGGAGAGCAGGGCAAAAGGTACCCGGGTTCGGATGGAGAGCCGGGTCGTTGGTTTAGCTGGCTTCGGGCCTGGCACCCCGGTGGGGGCCCAAGGCTTCCTGGGTCCGAGTGGAGGGCCGGGCACGTTAGAGGCTGGCCCAGGCCACCCCCTCCCCCTCCTGGGTGACAAGGCTCCCCGGGGCCGCGTGGAGAGCCAGGCAAAACGCCACATTGGGTGTTTTTCAGGTAGGGTAGGGCTCCTTTCCAGCACTATCCGCATGTTTTCAACACTTAATCAGGGGAGAGCGCGAACGCAGTCCCCCACTACCAGAAATTGTGCAGTCGAGATTCCCACATTTGGGGAATTCGCCCGGGTCAGCAAAGCACGGGGTGCAATGGCTGAGCCTCGCCGAGGGTGAACCACCTTCATGATCATGGTGTCTCCCCTGCCAGGTAAGTATGAGTTGTACATGCTGGCCATAGAGGAAAGCACTCAATCCACACACCAGTGCCCTGCCGGTCAGTCAACGAATAGTCCCCTCCACGTGGGCGTAACAATGGCCTCTTTGCGGTACCCAACAACCAAGTCTTAAAATTCCCCTTTAAGCACACACACAAGACACAGTGGCAGTATGTGAGCTTGTAGATATTAAGACTTTGACACATTTTGAGAACCTTCGATAGTATTAGTTAAAGCGCTCACACCTATTTGCACTCAAGACAACCGAGCGCACCACCGTGCTCCATGTCATTTTCTTCAACAGCTGACCTGGCCTTGTCCAATGGGCAAGGCCTTCCAAAAATATCCATAACTCATCAACGTCCCTCTCCACGGAAGTCTTTAGTAAAAGGCGAAAGGCTTATTCGTCATGAAGAGAGACCCGAGTAATTCTACCCGCTTGCCACAGCGGCCGGCAAAGCCTCTAGCCGCGCCGGTCAAGCGCTTAACGGCGCGCGTGCACGCACACACTTGGCGTGGGCAGCTCCGCAAAACAGCACATGCGTTATTTCACAGTCCGAGGTGGCCCTGTGCCCCCGCGGCTGGGTTTAAGGCGTCTTGGATGGGTGGTTAAGAGCGGGTGTCCGGGTTGAAAGCGGGGCCTGTCGGATTGAGGGTGGGGTTTAATGATGTAGGCGTGGCCTATGCGCTTTGGGGGGCAAAAAGTTTTAGTGGTGCACAAAGATCTAGTGTTTAGCATGGCCATTCATGAATGACCATTGCTCATTCAGTATGCCGACATGAAAATGCTTACAGCACCTGGTATTCCCAGGCGGTCTCCCATCCAAGTACTAACCAGGCCCAACCCTGCTTAGCTTCCGAGATCGGACGAGATCGGGCGTGTTCAGGGTGGTATGGCCGTAAGCAAAGGCAGCGGTGGCCGGTACGGCCCATATACAGCAGATGGCAGTAGCCAATGCGTTAATGAAAAGCTTACAGCACCTGGTGTTAGATTGTGAAGATTCCGGGGGGGTGCTTAAGAGTGGGTACCCGGGTTCGGATGGAGAGCCGGGTCGTGGGTTTAGCTGGCTTCGGGCCTGGCACCCCGGTGGGGGACCAGGGCTCCCTGGGTCCGAGTGGAGAGCAGGGCAAAAGGTACCCGGGTTCGGATGGAGAGCCGGGTCGTTGGTTTAGCTGGCTTCGGGCCTGGCACCCCGGTGGGGGCCCAAGGCTTCCTGGGTCCGAGTGGAGAGCCGGGCAAAACGACTTTCTGCTGTCCACACTTTGAAGATTTTACACTCGTGCCCCGGAAGTCACGTTAGAGGCTGGCCCAGGCCACCCCCTCCCCCTCCTGGGTGACAAGGCTCCCCGGGGCCGCGTGGAGAGCCAGGCAAAACACCACATTGTGTGTTTTTCAGGTAGGGTAGGGCTCCTTTCCAGCACTATCCGCATGTTTTCAACACTTAATCAGGGGAGAGCGCAAACTTGCGTTCACGCTCTCCCCTGAGGGTGAACCACCGTCATGATCATGGTGTCGCCCCTGCCAGGTAAGTATGAGTTGTACATGCTGGCCATAGAGGAAAGCACTCAATCCACACACCAGTGCCCTGCCGGTCAGTCAACGACTAGTCCCCTCCACGTGGGCGTAACAATGGCCTCTTTGCGGTACCCAACAACCAAGTCTTAAAATTCCCCTTTAAGCACACACACAAGACACAGTGGCAGTATGTGAGCTTGTAGATATTAAGACTTTGACACATTTTGAGAACCTTCGATACTATTAGTTAAAGCGCTCACACCTATTTGCACTCAAGACAACCGAGCGCACCACCGTGCTCCATGTCATTTTCTTCAACAGCTGACCTGGCCTTGTCCAATGGGCAAGGCCTTCCAAAAATATCCATAACTCATCAACGTCCCTCTCCACGGAAGTCTTTAGTAAAAGGCGAAAGGCTTATTCGTCATGAAGAGAGACCCGAGTAATTCTACCCGCTTGCCACAGCGGCCGGCAAAGCCTCTAGCCGCGCCGGTCAAGCGTTTAACGGCGCGCGTGCACGCACACACTTGGCGTGGGCAGCTCCGCAAAACAGCACATGCGTTATTTCACAGTCCGAGGTGGCCCTGTGCCCCCGCGGCTGGGTTTAAGGCGTCTTGGATGGGTGGTTAAGAGCGGGTGTCCGGGTTGAAAGCGGGGCCTGTCGGATTGAGGGTGGGGTTTAATGATGTAGGCGTGGCCTATGCGCTTTGGGGGGCAAAAAGTTTTAGTGGTGCACAAAGATCTAGTGTTTAGCATGGCCATTCATGAATGACCATTGCTCATTCAGTATGCCGACATGAAAATGCTTACAGCACCTGGTATTCCCAGGCGGTCTCCCATCCAAGTACTAACCAGGCCCGACCCTGCTTAGCTTCCGAGATCGGACGAGATCGGGCGTGTTCAGGGTGGTATGGCCGTAAGCAAAGGCAGCGGTGGCCGGTACGGCCCATATACAGCAGATGGCAGTAGCCAATGCGTTAATGAAAAGCTTACAGCACCTGGTGTTAGATTGTGAAGATTCCGGGGGGGTGCTTAAGAGTGGGTACCCGGGTTCGGATGGAGAGCCGGGTCGTGGGTTTAGCTGGCTTCGGGCCTGGCACCCCGGTGGGGGACCAGGGCTCCCTGGGTCCGAGTGGAGAGCAGGGCAAAAGGTACCCGGGTTCGGATGGAGAGCCGGGTCGTTGGTTTAGCTGGCTTCGGGCCTGGCACCCCGGTGGGGGCCCAAGGCTTCCTGGGTCCGAGTGGAGGGCCGGGCACGTTAGAGGCTGGCCCAGGCCACCCCCTCCCCCTCCTGGGTGACAAGGCTCCCCGGGGCCGCGTGGAGAGCCAGGCAAAACGCCACATTGGGTGTTTTTCAGGTAGGGTAGGGCTCCTTTCCAGCACTATCCGCATGTTTTCAACACTTAATCAGGGGAGAGCGCGAACGCAGTCCCCCACTACCAGAAATTGTGCAGTCGAGATTCCCACATTTGGGGAATTCGCCCGGGTCAGCAAAGCACGGGGTGCAATGGCTGAGCCTCGCCGAGGGTGAACCACCTTCATGATCATGGTGTCTCCCCTGCCAGGTAAGTATGAGTTGTACATGCTGGCCATAGAGGAAAGCACTCAATCCACACACCAGTGCCCTGCCGGTCAGTCAACGAATAGTCCCCTCCACGTGGGCGTAACAATGGCCTCTTTGCGGTACCCAACAACCAAGTCTTAAAATTCCCCTTTAAGCACACACACAAGACACAGTGGCAGTATGTGAGCTTGTAGATATTAAGACTTTGACACATTTTGAGAACCTTCGATAGTATTAGTTAAAGCGCTCACACCTATTTGCACTCAAGACAACCGAGCGCACCACCGTGCTCCATGTCATTTTCTTCAACAGCTGACCTGGCCTTGTCCAATGGGCAAGGCCTTCCAAAAATATCCATAACTCATCAACGTCCCTCTCCACGGAAGTCTTTAGTAAAAGGCGAAAGGCTTATTCGTCATGAAGAGAGACCCGAGTAATTCTACCCGCTTGCCACAGCGGCCGGCAAAGCCTCTAGCCGCGCCGGTCAAGCGCTTAACGGCGCGCGTGCACGCACACACTTGGCGTGGGCAGCTCCGCAAAACAGCACATGCGTTATTTCACAGTCCGAGGTGGCCCTGTGCCCCCGCGGCTGGGTTTAAGGCGTCTTGGATGGGTGGTTAAGAGCGGGTGTCCGGGTTGAAAGCGGGCCTGTCGGATTGAGGGTGGGGTTTAATGATGTAGGCGTGGCCTATGCGCTTTGGGGGGCAAAAAGTTTTAGTGGTGCACAAAGATCTAGTGTTTAGCATGGCCATTCATGAATGACCATTGCTCATTCAGTATGCCGACATGAAAATGCTTACAGCACCTGGTATTCCCAGGCGGTCTCCCATCCAAGTACTAACCAGGCCCAACCCTGCTTAGCTTCCGAGATCGGACGAGATCGGGCGTGTTCAGGGTGGTATGGCCGTAAGCAAAGGCAGCGGTGGCCGGTACGGCCCATATACAGCAGATGGCAGTAGCCAATGCGTTAATGAAAAGCTTACAGCACCTGGTGTTAGATTGTGAAGATTCCGGGGGGGTGCTTAAGAGTGGGTACCCGGGTTCGGATGGAGAGCCGGGTCGTGGGTTTAGCTGGCTTCGGGCCTGGCACCCCGGTGGGGGACCAGGGCTCCCTGGGTCCGAGTGGAGAGCAGGGCAAAAGGTACCCGGGTTCGGATGGAGAGCCGGGTCGTTGGTTTAGCTGGCTTCGGGCCTGGCACCCCGGTGGGGGCCCAAGGCTTCCTGGGTCCGAGTGGAGAGCCGGGCAAAACGACTTTCTGCTGTCCACACTTTGAAGATTTTACACTCGTGCCCCGGAAGTCACGTTAGAGGCTGGCCCAGGCCACCCCCTCCCCCTCCTGGGTGACAAGGCTCCCCGGGGCCGCGTGGAGAGCCAGGCAAAACACCACATTGTGTGTTTTTCAGGTAGGGTAGGGCTCCTTTCCAGCACTATCCGCATGTTTTCAACACTTAATCAGGGGAGAGCGCAAACTTGCGTTCACGCTCTCCCCTGAGGGTGAACCACCTTCATGATCATGGTGTCGCCCCTGCCAGGTAAGTATGAGTTGTACATGCTGGCCATAGAGGAAAGCACTCAATCCACACACCAGTGCCCTGCCGGTCAGTCAACGACTAGTCCCCTCCACGTGGGCGTAACAATGGCCTCTTTGCGGTACCCAACAACCAAGTCTTAAAATTCCCCTTTAAGCACACACACAAGACACAGTGGCAGTATGTGAGCTTGTAGATATTAAGACTTTGACACATTTTGAGAACCTTCGATACTATTAGTTAAAGCGCTCACACCTATTTGCACTCAAGACAACCGAGCGCACCACCGTGCTCCATGTCATTTTCTTCAACAGCTGACCTGGCCTTGTCCAATGGGCAAGGCCTTCCAAAAATATCCATAACTCATCAACGTCCCTCTCCACGGAAGTCTTTAGTAAAAGGCGAAAGGCTTATTCGTCATGAAGAGAGACCCGAGTAATTCTACCCGCTTGCCACAGCGGCCGGCAAAGCCTCTAGCCGCGCCGGTCAAGCGTTTAACGGCGCGCGTGCACGCACACACTTGGCGTGGGCAGCTCCGCAAAACAGCACATGCGTTATTTCACAGTCCGAGGTGGCCCTGTGCCCCCGCGGCTGGGTTTAAGGCGTCTTGGATGGGTGGTTAAGAGCGGGTGTCCGGGTTGAAAGCGGGGCCTGTCGGATTGAGGGTGGGGTTTAATGATGTAGGCGTGGCCTATGCGCTTTGGGGGGCAAAAAGTTTTAGTGGTGCACAAAGATCTAGTGTTTAGCATGGCCATTCATGAATGACCATTGCTCATTCAGTATGCCGACATGAAAATGTTTACAGCACCTGGTATTCCCAGGCGGTCTCCCATCCAAGTACTAACCAGGCCCGACCCTGCTTAGCTTCCGAGATCGGACGAGATCGGGCGTGTTCAGGGTGGTATGGCCGTAAGCAAAGGCAGCGGTGGCCGGTACGGCCCATATACAGCAGATGGCAGTAGCCAATGCGTTAATGAAAAGCTTACAGCACCTGGTGTTAGATTGTGAAGATTCCGGGGGGGTGCTTAAGAGTGGGTACCCGGGTTCGGATGGAGAGCCGGGTCGTGGGTTTAGCTGGCTTCGGGCCTGGCACCCCGGTGGGGGACCAGGGCTCCCTGGGTCCGAGTGGAGAGCAGGGCAAAAGGTACCCGGGTTCGGATGGAGAGCCGGGTCGTTGGTTTAGCTGGCTTCGGGCCTGGCACCCCGGTGGGGGCCCAAGGCTTCCTGGGTCCGAGTGGAGGGCCGGGCAAAACGACTTTCTGCTGTCCACACTTTGAAGATTTTACACTCGTGCCCCGGAAGTCACGTTAGAGGCTGGCCCAGGCCACCCCCTCCCCCTCCTGGGTGACAAGGCTCCCCGGGGCCGCGTGGAGAGCCAGGCAAAACGCCACATTGGGTGTTTTTCAGGTAGGGTAGGGCTCCTTTCCAGCACTATCCGCATGTTTTCAACACTTAATCAGGGGAGAGCGCGAACGCAGTCCCCCACTACCAGAAATTGTGCAGTCGAGATTCCCACATTTGGGGAATTCGCCCGGGTCAGCAAAGCACGGGGTGCAATGGCTGAGCCTCGCCGAGGGTGAACCACCTTCATGATCATGGTGTCTCCCCTGCCAGGTAAGTATGAGTTGTACATGCTGGCCATAGAGGAAAGCACTCAATCCACACACCAGTGCCCTGCCGGTCAGTCAACGACTAGTCCCCTCCACGTGGGCGTAACAATGGCCTCTTTGCGGTACCCAACAACCAAGTCTTAAAATTCCCCTTTAAGCACACACACAAGACACAGTGGCAGTATGTGAGCTTGTAGATATTAAGACTTTGACACATTTTGAGAACCTTCGATAGTATTAGTTAAAGCGCTCACACCTATTTGCACTCAAGACAACCGAGCGCACCACCGTGCTCCATGTCATTTTCTTCAACAGCTGACCTGGCCTTGTCCAATGGGCAAGGCCTTCCAAAAATATCCATAACTCATCAACGTCCCTCTCCACGGAAGTCTTTAGTAAAAGGCGAAAGGCTTATTCGTCATGAAGAGAGACCCGAGTAATTCTACCCGCTTGCTACAGCGGCCGGCAAAGCCTCTAGCCGCGCCGGTCAAGCGCTTAACGGCGCGCGTGCACGCACACACTTGGCGTGGGCAGCTCCGCAAAACAGCACATGCGTTATTTCACAGTCCGAGGTGGCCCTGTGCCCCCGCGGCTGGGTTTAAGGCGTCTTAGACAGCACTTCTTAGACTTATATAGCATTTGAAACAGACTTATAGCATGTCATGTAGACAGCACAATAAGTGCATTGTATGTAGTCATAGCACTTCATAGTATATATGTACAGCATAGTATAGCACATATGTGTAGTTTATATGTATAGTGTCATTATATAGATATGTTCTAGTTATAGTTTATATGTATAGTGTCATTATATAGATATGTTCTAGTCACGGTCTTAGCTTACGCATGTTTCGCGATAAATGCATTTTGTTACATATGTGATGTATTCCCATGCTTTTTGTTCTTGCCTATTGTAAGTCGCTCTGGATTAAGAGCGTCTGCTAAATGCCTAAATTGTAAATTGTAAATTGTAAATTGTCTTGGATGGGTGGTTAAGAGCGGGTGTCCGGGTTGAAAGCGGGGCCTGTCGGATTGAGGGTGGGGTTTAATGATGTAGGCGTGGCCTATGCGCTTTGGGGGGCAAAAAGTTTTAGTGGTGCACAAAGATCTAGTGTTTAGCATGGCCATTCATGAATGACCATTGCTCATTCAGTATGCCGACATGAAAATGCTTACAGCACCTGGTATTCCCAGGCGGTCTCCCATCCAAGTACTAACCAGGCCCGACCCTGCTTAGCTTCCGAGATCGGACGAGATTGGGCGTGTTCAGGGTGGTATGGCCGTAAGCAAAGGCAGCGGTGGCCGGTACGGCCCATATACAGCAGATGGCAGTAGCCAATGCGTTAATGAAAAGCTTACAGCACCTGGTGTTAGATTGTGAAGATTCCGGGGGGGTGCTTAAGAGTGGGTACCCGGGTTCGGATGGAGAGCCGGGTCGTGGGTTTAGCTGGCTTCGGGCCTGGCACCCCGGTGGGGGACCAGGGCTCCCTGGGTCCGAGTGGAGAGCAGGGCAAAAGGTACCCGGGTTCGGATGGAGAGCCGGGTCGTTGGTTTAGCTGGCTTCGGGCCTGGCACCCCGGTGGGGGCCCAAGGCTTCCTGGGTCCGAGTGGAGGGCCGGGCAAAACGACTTTCTGCTGTCCACACTTTGAAGATTTTACACTCGTGCCCCGGAAGTCACGTTAGAGGCTGGCCCAGGCCACCCCCTCCCCCTCCTGGGTGACAAGGCTCCCCGGGGCCGCGTGGAGAGCCAGGCAAAACACCACATTGTGTGTTTTTCAGGTAGGGTAGGGCTCCTTTCCAGCACTATCCGCATGTTTTCAACACTTAATCAGGGGAGAGCGCAAACTTGCATTCACGCTCTCCCCTGAGGGTGAACCACCTTCATGATCATGGTGTCGCCCCTGCCAGGTAAGTATGAGTTGTACATGCTGGCCATAGAGGAAAGCACTCAATCCACACACCAGTGCCCTGCCGGTCAGTCAACGACTAGTCCCCTCCACGTGGGCGTAACAATGGCCTCTTTGCGGTACCCAACAACCAAGTCTTAAAATTCCCCTTTAAGCACACACACAAGACACAGTGGCAGTATGTGAGCTTGTAGATATTAAGACTTTGACACATTTTGAGAACCTTCGATAGTATTAGTTAAAGCGCTCACACCTATTTGCACTCAAGACAACCGAGCGCACCACCGTGCTCCATGTCATTTTCTTCAACAGCTGACCTGGCCTTGTCCAATGGGCAAGGCCTTCCAAAAATATCCATAACTCATCAACGTCCCTCTCCACGGAAGTCTTTAGTAAAAGGCGAAAGGCTTATTCGTCATGAAGAGAGACCCGAGTAATTCTACCCGCTTGCCACAGCGGCCGGCAAAGCCTCTAGCCGCGCCGGTCAAGCGCTTAACGGCGCGCGTGCACGCACACACTTGGCGTGGGCAGCTCCGCAAAACAGCACATGCGTTATTTCACAGTCCGAGGTGGCCCTGTGCCCCCGCGGCTGGGTTTAAGGCGTCTTGGATGGGTGGTTAAGAGCGGGTGTCCGGGTTGAAAGCGGGGCCTGTCGGATTGAGGGTGGGGTTTAATGATGTAGGCGTGGCCTATGCGCTTTGGGGGGCAAAAAGTTTTAGTGGTGCACAAAGATCTAGTGTTTAGCATGGCCATTCATGAATGACCATTGCTCATTCAGTATGCCGACATGAAAATGCTTACAGCACCTGGTATTCCCAGGCGGTCTCCCATCCAAGTACTAACCAGGCCCGACCCTGCTTAGCTTCCGAGATCGGACGAGATCGGGCGTGTTCAGGGTGGTATGGCCGTAAGCAAAGGCAGCGGTGGCCGGTACGGCCCATATACAGCAGATGGCAGTAGCCAATGCGTTAATGAAAAGCTTACAGCACCTGGTGTTAGATTGTGAAGATTCCGGGGGGGTGCTTAAGAGTGGGTACCCGGGTTCGGATGGAGAGCCGGGTCGTGGGTTTAGCTGGCTTCGGGCCTGGCACCCCGGTGGGGGACCAGGGCTCCCTGGGTCCGAGTGGAGAGCAGGGCAAAAGGTACCCGGGTTCGGATGGAGAGCCGGGTCGTTGGTTTAGCTGGCTTCGGGCCTGGCACCCCGGTGGGGGCCCAAGGCTTCCTGGGTCCGAGTGGAGGGCCGGGCAAAACGACTTTCTGCTGTCCACACTTTGAAGATTTTACACTCGTGCCCCGGAAGTCACGTTAGAGGCTGGCCCAGGCCACCCCCTCCCCCTCCTGGGTGACAAGGCTCCCCGGGGCCGCGTGGAGAGCCAGGCAAAACACCACATTGTGTGTTTTTCAGGTAGGGTAGGGCTCCTTTCCAGCACTATCCGCATGTTTTCAACACTTAATCAGGGGAGAGCGCAAACTTGCATTCACGCTCTCCCCTGAGGGTGAACCACCTTCATGATCATGGTGTCGCCCCTGCCAGGTAAGTATGAGTTGTACATGCTGGCCATAGAGGAAAGCACTCAATCCACACACCAGTGCCCTGCCGGTCAGTCAACGACTAGTCCCCTCCACGTGGGCGTAACAATGGCCTCTTTGCGGTACCCAACAACCAAGTCTTAAAATTCCCCTTTAAGCACACACACAAGACACAGTGGCAGTATGTGAGCTTGTAGATATTAAGACTTTGACACATTTTGAGAACCTTCGATAGTATTAGTTAAAGCGCTCACACCTATTTGCACTCAAGACAACCGAGCGCACCACCGTGCTCCATGTCATTTTCTTCAACAGCTGACCTGGCCTTGTCCAATGGGCAAGGCCTTCCAAAAATATCCATAACTCATCAACGTCCCTCTCCACGGAAGTCTTTAGTAAAAGGCGAAAGGCTTATTCGTCATGAAGAGAGACCCGAGTAATTCTACCCGCTTGCCACAGCGGCCGGCAAAGCCTCTAGCCGCGCCGGTCAAGCGCTTAACGGCGCGCGTGCACGCACACACTTGGCGTGGGCAGCTCCGCAAAACAGCACATGCGTTATTTCACAGTCCGAGGTGGCCCTGTGCCCCCGCGGCTGGGTTTAAGGCGTCTTGGATGGGTGGTTAAGAGCGGGTGTCCGGGTTGAAAGCGGGGCCTGTCGGATTGAGGGTGGGGTTTAATGATGTAGGCGTGGCCTATGCGCTTTGGGGGGCAAAAAGTTTTAGTGGTGCACAAAGATCTAGTGTTTAGCATGGCCATTCATGAATGACCATTGCTCATTCAGTATGCCGACATGAAAATGCTTACAGCACCTGGTATTCCCAGGCGGTCTCCCATCCAAGTACTAACCAGGCCCGACCCTGCTTAGCTTCCGAGATCGGACGAGATCGGGCGTGTTCAGGGTGGTATGGCCGTAAGCAAAGGCAGCGGTGGCCGGTACGGCCCATATACAGCAGATGGCAGTAGCCAATGCGTTAATGAAAAGCTTACAGCACCTGGTGTTAGATTGTGAAGATTCCGGGGGGGTGCTTAAGAGTGGGTACCCGGGTTCGGATGGAGAGCCGGGTCGTGGGTTTAGCTGGCTTCGGGCCTGGCACCCCGGTGGGGGACCAGGGCTCCCTGGGTCCGAGTGGAGAGCAGGGCAAAAGGTACCCGGGTTCGGATGGAGAGCCGGGTCGTTGGTTTAGCTGGCTTCGGGCCTGGCACCCCGGTGGGGGCCCAAGGCTTCCTGGGTCCGAGTGGAGGGCCGGGCAAAACGACTTTCTGCTGTCCACACTTTGAAGATTTTACACTCGTGCCCCGGAAGTCACGTTAGAGGCTGGCCCAGGCCACCCCCTCCCCCTCCTGGGTGACAAGGCTCCCCGGGGCCGCGTGGAGAGCCAGGCAAAACGCCACATTGGGTGTTTTTCAGGTAGGGTAGGGCTCCTTTCCAGCACTATCCGCATGTTTTCAACACTTAATCAGGGGAGAGCGCGAACGCAGTCCCCCACTACCAGAAATTGTGCAGTCGAGATTCCCACATTTGGGGAATTCGCCTGGGTCAGCAAAGCACGGGGTGCAATGGCTGAGCCTCGCCGAGGGTGAACCACCTTCATGATCATGGTGTCTCCCCTGCCAGGTAAGTATGAGTTGTACATGCTGGCCATAGAGGAAAGCACTCAATCCACACACCAGTGCCCTGCCGGTCAGTCAACGACTAGTCCCCTCCACGTGGGCGTAACAATGGCCTCTTTGCGGTACCCAACAACCAAGTCTTAAAATTCCCCTTTAAGCACACACACAAGACACAGTGGCAGTATGTGAGCTTGTAGATATTAAGACTTTGACACATTTTGAGAACCTTCGATAGTATTAGTTAAAGCGCTCACACCTATTTGCACTCAAGACAACCGAGCGCACCACCGTGCTCCATGTCATTTTCTTCAACAGCTGACCTGGCCTTGTCCAATGGGCAAGGCCTTCCAAAAATATCCATAACTCATCAACGTCCCTCTCCACGGAAGTCTTTAGTAAAAGGCGAAAGGCTTATTCGTCATGAAGAGAGACCCGAGTAATTCTACCCACTTGCCACAGCGGCCGGCAAAGCCTCTAGCCGCGCCGGTCAAGCGCTTAACGGCGCGCGTGCACGCACACACTTTGCGTGGGCAGCTCCGCAAAACAGCACATGCGTTATTTCACAGTCCGAGGTGGCCCTGTGCCCCCGCGGCTGGGTTTAAGGCGTCTTGGATGGGTGGTTAAGAGCGGGTGTCCGGGTTGAAAGCGGGGCCTGTCGGATTGAGGGTGGGGTTTAATGATGTAGGCGTGGCCTATGCGCTTTGGGGGGCAAAAAGTTTTAGTGGTGCACAAAGATCTAGTGTTTAGCATGGCCATTCATGAATGACCATTGCTCATTCAGTATGCCGACATGAAAATGCTTACAGCACCTGGTATTCCCAGGCGGTCTCCCATCCAAGTACTAACCAGGCCCGACCCTGCTTAGCTTCCGAGATCGGACGAGATCGGGCGTGTTCAGGGTGGTATGGCCGTAAGCAAAGGCAGCGGTGGCCGGT
Organism: Electrona antarctica; assembly: GCF_951216825.1. Lineage (NCBI taxonomy): Eukaryota > Metazoa > Chordata > Actinopteri > Myctophiformes > Myctophidae > Electrona > Electrona antarctica. Next base: position 47,985,658 of record NC_136797.1, on the reverse strand, counting down.
ACGGCCCATATACAGCAGATGGCAGTAGCCAATGCGTTAATGAAAAGCTTACAGCACCTGGTGTTAGATTGTGAAGATTCCGGGGGGGTGCTTAAGAGTGGGTACCCGGGTTCGGATGGAGAGCCGGGTCGTGGGTTTAGCTGGCTTCGGGCCTGGCAGCCCGGTGGGGGACCAGGGCTCCCTGGGTCCGAGTGGAGAGCAGGGCAAAAGGTACCCGGGTTCGGATGGAGAGCCGGGTCGTTGGTTTAGCTGGCTTCGGGCCTGGCACCCCGGTGGGGGCCCAAGGCTTCCTGGGTCCGAGTGGAGGGCCGGGCAAAACGACTTTCTGCTGTCCACACTTTGAAGATTTTACACTCGTGCCCCGGAAGTCACGTTAGAGGCTGGCCCAGGCCACCCCCTCCCCCTCCTGGGTGACAAGGCTCCCCGGGGCCGCGTGGAGAGCCAGGCAAAACACCACATTGTGTGTTTTTCAGGTAGGGTAGGGCTCCTTTCCAGCACTATCCGCATGTTTTCAACACTTAATCAGGGGAGAGCGCAAACTTGCGTTCACGCTCTCCCCTGAGGGTGAACCACCTTCATGATCATGGTGTCGCCCCTGCCAGGTAAGTATGAGTTGTACATGCTGGCCATAGAGGAAAGCACTCAATCCACACACCAGTGCCCTGCCGGTCAGTCAACGACTAGTCCCCTCCACGTGGGCGTAACAATGGCCTCTTTGCGGTACCCAACAACCAAGTCTTAAAATTCCCCTTTAAGCACACACACAAGACACAGTGGCAGTATGTGAGCTTGTAGATATTAAGACTTTGACACATTTTGAGAACCTTCGATAGTATTAGTTAAAGCGCTCACACCTATTTGCACTCAAGACAACCGAGCGCACCACCGTGCTCCATGTCATTTTCTTCAACAGCTGACCTGGCCTTGTCCAATGGGCAAGGCCTTCCAAAAATATCCATAACTCATCAACGTCCCTCTCCACGGAAGTCTTTAGTAAAAGGCGAAAGGCTTATTCGTCATGAAGAGAGACCCGAGTAATTCTACCCGCTTGCCACAGCGGCCGGCAAAGCCTCTAGCCGCGCCGGTCAAGCGCTTAACGGCGCGCGTGCACGCACACACTTGGCGTGGGCAGCTCCGCAAAACAGCACATGCGTTATTTCACAGTCCGAGGTGGCCCTGTGCCCCCGCGGCTGGGTTTAAGGCGTCTTGGATGGGTGGTTAAGAGCGGGTGTCCGGGTTGAAAGCGGGGCCTGTCGGATTGAGGGTGGGGTTTAATGATGTAGGCGTGGCCTATGCGCTTTGGGGGGCAAAAAGTTTTAGTGGTGCACAAAGATCTAGTGTTTAGCATGGCCATTCATGAATGACCATTGCTCATTCAGTATGCCGACATGAAAATGCTTACAGCACCTGGTATTCCCAGGCGGTCTCCCATCCAAGTACTAACCAGGCCCGACCCTGCTTAGCTTCCGAGATCGGACGAGATCGGGCGTGTTCAGGGTGGTATGGCCGTAAGCAAAGGCAGCGGTGGCCGGTACGGCCCATATACAGCAGATGGCAGTAGCCAATGCGTTAATGAAAAGCTTACAGCACCTGGTGTTAGATTGTGAAGATTCCGGGGGGGTGCTTAAGAGTGGGTACCCGGGTTCGGATGGAGAGCCGGGTCGTGGGTTTAGCTGGCTTCGGGCCTGGCACCCCGGTGGGGGACCAGGGCTCCCTGGGTCCGAGTGGAGAGCAGGGCAAAAGGTACCCGGGTTCGGATGGAGAGCCGGGTCGTTGGTTTAGCTGGCTTCGGGCCTGGCACCCCGGTGGGGGCCCAAGGCTTCCTGGGTCCGAGTGGAGGGCCGGGCAAAACGACTTTCTGCTGTCCACACTTTGAAGATTTTACACTCGTGCCCCGGAAGTCACGTTAGAGGCTGGCCCAGGCCACCCCCTCCCCCTCCTGGGTGACAAGGCTCCCCGGGGCCGCGTGGAGAGCCAGGCAAAACGCCACATTGGGTGTTTTTCAGGTAGGGTAGGGCTCCTTTCCAGCACTATCCGCATGTTTTCAACACTTAATCAGGGGAGAGCGCGAACGCAGTCCCCCACTACCAGAAATTGTGCAGTCGAGATTCCCACATTTGGGGAATTCGCCTGGGTCAGCAAAGCACGGGGTGCAATGGCTGAGCCTCGCCGAGGGTGAACCACCTTCATGATCATGGTGTCTCCCCTGCCAGGTAAGTATGAGTTGTACATGCTGGCCATAGAGGAAAGCACTCAATCCACACACCAGTGCCCTGCCGGTCAGTCAACGACTAGTCCCCTCCACGTGGGCGTAACAATGGCCTCTTTGCGGTACCCAACAACCAAGTCTTAAAATTCCCCTTTAAGCACACACACAAGACACAGTGGCAGTATGTGAGCTTGTAGATATTAAGACTTTGACACATTTTGAGAACCTTCGATAGTATTAGTTAAAGCGCTCACACCTATTTGCACTCAAGACAACCGAGCGCACCACCGTGCTCCATGTCATTTTCTTCAACAGCTGACCTGGCCTTGTCCAATGGGCAAGGCCTTCCAAAAATATCCATAACTCATCAACGTCCCTCTCCACGGAAGTCTTTAGTAAAAGGCGAAAGGCTTATTCGTCATGAAGAGAGACCCGAGTAATTCTACCCGCTTGCCACAGCGGCCGGCAAAGCCTCTAGCCGCGCCGGTCAAGCGCTTAACGGCGCGCGTGCACGCACACACTTGGCGTGGGCAGCTCCGCAAAACAGCACATGCGTTATTTCACAGTCCGAGGTGGCCCTGTGCCCCCGCGGCTGGGTTTAAGGCGTCTTGGATGGGTGGTTAAGAGCGGGTGTCCGGGTTGAAAGCGGGGCCTGTCGGATTGAGGGTGGGGTTTAATGATGTAGGCGTGGCCTATGCGCTTTGGGGGGCAAAAAGTTTTAGTGGTGCACAAAGATCTAGTGTTTAGCATGGCCATTCATGAATGACCATTGCTCATTCAGTATGCCGACATGAAAATGCTTACAGCACCTGGTATTCCCAGGCGGTCTCCCATCCAAGTACTAACCAGGCCCGACCCTGCTTAGCTTCCGAGATCGGACGAGATCGGGCGTGTTCAGGGTGGTATGGCCGTAAGCAAAGGCAGCGGTGGCCGGTACGGCCCATATACAGCAGATGGCAGTAGCCAATGCGTTAATGAAAAGCTTACAGCACCTGGTGTTAGATTGTGAAGATTCCGGGGGGGTGCTTAAGAGTGGGTACCCGGGTTCGGATGGAGAGCCGGGTCGTGGGTTTAGCTGGCTTCGGGCCTGGCAGCCCGGTGGGGGACCAGGGCTCCCTGGGTCCGAGTGGAGAGCAGGGCAAAAGGTACCCGGGTTCGGATGGAGAGCCGGGTCGTGGGTTTAGCTGGCTTCGGGCCTGGCACCCCGGTGGGGGCCCAAGGCTTCCTGGGTCCGAGTGGAGGGCCGGGCAAAACGACTTTCTGCTGTCCACACTTTAAGAGATTTTACACTCGTGCCACGGAAGTCACGTTAGAGGCTGGCCCAGGCCACCCCCTCCCCCTCCTGGGTGACAAGGCTCCCCGGGGCCGCGTGAAGAGCCAGGCAAAACGCCACATTGTGTGTTTTTCAGGTAGGGTAGGGCTCCTTTCCAGCACTATCCGCATGTTTTCAACACTTAATCAGGGGAGAGCGCAAACTTGCGTTCACGCTCTCCCCTGAGGGTGAACCACCTTCATGATCATGGTGTCTCCCCTGCCAGGTAAGTATGAGTTGTACATGCTGGCCATAGAGGAAAGCACTCAATCCACACACCAGTGCCCTGCCGGTCAGTCAACGACTAGTCCCCTCCACGTGGGCGTAACAATGGCCTCTTTGCGGTACCCAACAACCAAGTCTTAAAATTCCCCTTTAAGCACACACACAAGACACAGTGGCAGTATGTGAGCTTGTAGATATTAAGACTTTGACACATTTTGAGAACCTTCGATACTATTAGTTAAAGCGCTCACACCTATTTGCACTCAAGACAACCGAGCGCACCACCGTGCTCCATGTCATTTTCTTCAACAGCTGACCTGGCCTTGTCCAATGGGCAAGGCCTTCCAAAAATATCCATAACTCATCAACGTCCCTCTCCACGGAAGTCTTTAGTAAAAGGCGAAAGGCTTATTCGTCATGAAGAGAGACCCGAGTAATTCTACCCGCTTGCCACAGCGGCCGGCAAAGCCTCTAGCCGCGCCGGTCAAGCGCTTAACGGCGCGCGTGCACGCACACACTTGGCGTGGGCAGCTCCGCAAAACAGCACATGCGTTATTTCACAGTCCGAGGTGGCCCTGTGCCCCCGCGGCTGGGTTTAAGGCGTCTTGGATGGGTGGTTAAGAGCGGGTGTCCGGGTTGAAAGCGGGGCCTGTCGGATTGAGGGTGGGGTTTAATGATGTAGGCGTGGCCTATGCGCTTTGGGGGGCAACAAGTTTTAGTGGTGCACAAAGATCTAGTGTTTAGCATGGCCATTCATGAATGACCATTGCTCATTCAGTATGCCGACATGAAAATGCTTACAGCACCTGGTATTCCCAGGCGGTCTCCCATCCAAGTACTAACCAGGCCCGACCCTGCTTAGCTTCCGAGATCGGACGAGATCGGGCGTGTTCAGGGTGGTATGGCCGTAAGCAAAGGCAGCGGTGGCCGGTACGGCCCATATACAGCAGATGGCAGTAGCCAATGCGTTAATGAAAAGCTTACAGCACCTGGTGTTAGATTGTGAAGATTCCGGGGGGGTGCTTAAGAGTGGGTACCCGGGTTCGGATGGAGAGCCGGGTCGTGGGTTTAGCTGGCTTCGGGCCTGGCAGCCCGGTGGGGGACCAGGGCTCCCTGGGTCCGAGTGGAGAGCAGGGCAAAAGGTACCCGGGTTCGGATGGAGAGCCGGGTCGTGGGTTTAGCTGGCTTCGGGCCTGGCACCCCGGTGGGGGCCCAAGGCTTCCTGGGTCCGAGTGGAGGGCCGGGCAAAACGACTTTCTGCTGTCCACACTTTAAGAGATTTTACACTCGTGCCACGGAAGTCACGTTAGAGGCTGGCCCAGGCCACCCCCTCCCCCTCCTGGGTGACAAGGCTCCCCGGGGCCGCGTGGAGAGCCAGGCAAAACGCCACATTGTGTGTTTTTCAGGTAGGGTAGGGCTCCTTTCCAGCACTATCCGCATGTTTTCAACACTTAATCAGGGGAGAGCGCAAACTTGCGTTCACGCTCTCCCCTGAGGGTGAACCACCTTCATGATCATGGTGTCTCCCCTGCCAGGTAAGTATGAGTTGTACATGCTGGCCATAGAGGAAAGCACTCAATCCACACACCAGTGCCTTGCCGGTCAGTCAACGACTAGTCCCCTCCACGTGGGCGTAACAATGGCCTCTTTGCGGTACCCAACAACCAAGTCTTAAAATTCCCCTTTAAGCACACACACAAGACACAGTGGCAGTATGTGAGCTTGTAGATATTAAGACTTTGACACATTTTGAGAACCTTCGATACTATTAGTTAAAGCGCTCACACCTATTTGCACTCAAGACAACCGAGCGCACCACCGTGCTCCATGTCATTTTCTTCAACAGCTGACCTGGCCTTGTCCAATGGGCAAGGCCTTCCAAAAATATCCATAACTCATCAACGTCCCTCTCCACGGAAGTCTTTAGTAAAAGGCGAAAGGCTTATTCGTCATGAAGAGAGACCCGAGTAATTCTACCCGCTTGCCACAGCGGCCGGCAAAGCCTCTAGCCGCGCCGGTCAAGCGCTTAACGGCGCGCGTGCACGCACACACTTGGCGTGGGCAGCTCCGCAAAACAGCACATGCGTTATTTCACAGTCCGAGGTGGCCCTGTGCCCCCGCGGCTGGGTTTAAGGCGTCTTGGATGGGTGGTTAAGAGCGGGTGTCCGGGTTGAAAGCGGGGCCTGTCGGATTGAGGGTGGGGTTTAATGATGTAGGCGTGGCCTATGCGCTTTGGGGGGCAAAAAGTTTTAGTGGTGCACACAGATCTAGTGTTTAGCATGGCCATTCATGAATGACCATTGCTCATTCAGTATGCCGACATGAAAATGCTTACAGCACCTGGTATTCCCAGGCGGTCTCCCATCCAAGTACTAACCAGGCCCGACCCTGCTTAGCTTCCGAGATCGGACGAGATCGGGCGTGTTCAGGGTGGTATGGCCGTAAGCAAAGGCAGCGGTGGCCGGTACGGCCCATATACAGCAGATGGCAGTAGCCAATGCGTTAATGAAAAGCTTACAGCACCTGGTGTTAGATTGTGAAGATTCCGGGGGGGTGCTTAAGAGTGGGTACCCGGGTTCGGATGGAGAGCCGGGTCGTGGGTTTAGCTGGCTTCGGGCCTGGCACCCCGGTGGGGGACCAGGGCTCCCTGGGTCCGAGTGGAGAGCAGGGCAAAAGGTACCCGGGTTCGGATGGAGAGCCGGGTCGTTGGTTTAGCTGGCTTCGGGCCTGGCACCCCGGTGGGGGCCCAAGGCTTCCTGGGTCCGAGTGGAGGGCCGGGCAAAACGACTTTCTGCTGTCCACACTTTGAAGATTTTACACTCGTGCCCCGGAAGTCACGTTAGAGGCTGGCCCAGGCCACCCCCTCCCCCTCCTGGGTGACAAGGCTCCCCGGGGCCGCGTGGAGAGCCAGGCAAAACGCCACATTGGGTGTTTTTCAGGTAGGGTAGGGCTCCTTTCCAGCACTATCCGCATGTTTTCAACACTTAATCAGGGGAGAGCGCGAACGCAGTCCCCCACTACCAGAAATTGTGCAGTCGAGATTCCCACATTTGGGGAATTCGCCCGGGTCAGCAAAGCACGGGGTGCAATGGCTGAGCCTCGCCGAGGGTGAACCACCTTCATGATCATGGTGTCTCCCCTGCCAGGTAAGTATGAGTTGTACATGCTGGCCATAGAGGAAAGCACTCAATCCACACACCAGTGCCCTGCCGGTCAGTCAACGACTAGTCCCCTCCACGTGGGCGTAACAATGGCCTCTTTGCGGTACCCAACAACCAAGTCTTAAAATTCCCCTTTAAGCACACACACAAGACACAGTGGCAGTATGTGAGCTTGTAGATATTAAGACTTTGACACATTTTGAGAACCTTCGATAGTATTAGTTAAAGCGCTCACACCTATTTGCACTCAAGACAACCGAGCGCACCACCGTGCTCCATGTCATTTTCTTCAACAGCTGACCTGGCCTTGTCCAATGGGCAAGGCCTTCCAAAAATATCCATAACTCATCAACATCCCTCTCCACGGAAGTCTTTAGTAAAAGGCGAAAGGCTTATTCGTCATGAAGAGAGACCCGAGTAATTCTACCCGCTTGCCACAGCGGCCGGCAAAGCCTCTAGCCGCGCCGGTCAAGCGCTTAACGGCGCGCGTGCACGCACACACTTGGCGTGGGCAGCTCCGCAAAACAGCACATGCGTTATTTCACAGTCCGAGGTGGCCCTGTGCCCCCGCGGCTGGGTTTAAGGCGTCTTGGATGGGTGGTTAAGAGCGGGTGTCCGGGTTGAAAGCGGGGCCTGTCGGATTGAGGGTGGGGTTTAATGATGTAGGCGTGGCCTATGCGCTTTGGGGGGCAAAAAGTTTTAGTGGTGCACAAAGATCTAGTGTTTAGCATGGCCATTCATGAATGACCATTGCTCATTCAGTATGCCGACATGAAAATGCTTACAGCACCTGGTATTCCCAGGCGGTCTCCCATCCAAGTACTAACCAGGCCCGACCCTGCTTAGCTTCCGAGATCGGACGAGATCGGGCGTGTTCAGGGTGGTATGGCCGTAAGCAAAGGCAGCGGTGGCCGGTACGGCCCATATACAGCAGATGGCAGTAGCCAATGCGTTAATGAAAAGCTTACAGCACCTGGTGTTAGATTGTGAAGATTCCGGGGGGGTGCTTAAGAGTGGGTACCCGGGTTCGGATGGAGAGCCGGGTCGTGGGTTTAGCTGGCTTCGGGCCTGGCAGCCCGGTGGGGGACCAGGGCTCCCTGGGTCCGAGTGGAGAGCAGGGCAAAAGGTACCCGGGTTCGGATGGAGAGCCGGGTCGTGGGTTTAGCTGGCTTCGGGCCTGGCACCCCGGTGGGGGCCCAAGGCTTCCTGGGTCCGAGTGGAGGGCCGGGCAAAACGACTTTCTGCTGTCCACACTTTGAAGATTTTACACTCGTGCCCCGGAAGTCACGTTAGAGGCTGGCCCAGGCCACCCCCTCCCCCTCCTGGGTGACAAGGCTCCCCGGGGCCGCGTGGAGAGCCAGGCAAAACGCCACATTGGGTGTTTTTCAGGTAGGGTAGGGCTCCTTTCCAGCACTATCCGCATGTTTTCAACACTTAATCAGGGGAGAGCGCAAACTTGCGTTCACGCTCTCCCCTGAGGGTGAACCACCTTCATGATCATGGTGTCTCCCCTGCCAGGTAAGTATGAGTTGTACAAGCTGGCCATAGAGGAAAGCACTCAATCCACACACCAGTGCCCTGCCGGTCAGTCAACGACTAGTCCCCTCCACGTGGGCGTAACAATGGCCTCTTTGCGGTACCCACCAACCAAGTCTTGAAATTCCCCTTTAAGCACACACACAAGACACAGTGGCAGTATGTGAGCTTGTAGATATTAAGACTTTGACACATTTTGAGAACCTTCGATACTATTAGTTAAAGCGCTCACACCTATTTGCACTCAAGACAACCGAGCGCACCACCGTGCTCCATGTCATTTTCTTCAACAGCTGACCTGGCCTTGTCCAATGGGCAAGGCCTTCCAAAAATATCCATAACTCATCAACGTCCCTCTCCACGCAAGTCTTTAGTAAAAGGCGAAAGGCTTATTCATCATGAAGAGAGACCCGAGTAATTCTACCCGCTTGCCACAGCGGCCGGCAAAGCCTCTAGCCGCGCCGGTCAAGCGCTTAACGGCGCGCGTGCACGCACACACTTGGCGTGGGCAGCTCCGCAAAACAGCACATGCGTTATTTCACAGTCCGAGGTGGCCCTGTGCCCCCGCGGCTGGGTTTAAGGCGTCTTGGATGGGTGGTTAAGAGCGGGTGTCCGGGTTGAAAGCGGGGCCTGTCGGATTGAGGGTGGGGTTTAATGATGTAGGCGTGGCCTATGCGCTTTGGGGGGCAAAAAGTTTTAGTGGTGCACACAGATCTAGTGTTTAGCATGGCCATTCATGAATGACCATTGCTCATTCAGTATGCCGACATGAAAATGCTTACAGCACCTGGTATTCCCAGGCGGTCTCCCATCCAAGTACTAACCAGGCCCGACCCTGCTTAGCTTCCGAGATCGGACGAGATCGGGCGTGTTCAGGGTGGTATGGCCGTAAGCAAAGGCAGCGGTGGCCGGTACGGCCCATATACAGCAGATGGCAGTAGCCAATGCGTTAATGAAAAGCTTACAGCACCTGGTGTTAGATTGTGAAGATTCCGGGGGGGTGCTTAAGAGTGGGTACCCGGGTTCGGATGGAGAGCCGGGTCGTGGGTTTAGCTGGCTTCGGGCCTGGCACCCCGGTGGGGGACCAGGGCTCCCTGGGTCCGAGTGGAGAGCAGGGCAAAAGGTACCCGGGTTCGGATGGAGAGCCGGGTCGTTGGTTTAGCTGGCTTAGGGCCTGGCACCCCGGTGGGGGCCCAAGGCTTCCTGGGTCCGAGTGGAGGGCCGGGCAAAACGACTTTCTGCTGTCCACACTTTGAAGATTTTACACTCGTGCCCCGGAAGTCACGTTAGAGGCTGGCCCAGGCCACCCCCTCCCCCTCCTGGGTGACAAGGCTCCCCGGGGCCACGTGGAGAGCCAGGCAAAACGCCACATTGGGTGTTTTTCAGGTAGGGTAGGGCTCCTTTCCAGCACTATCCGCATGTTTTCAACACTTAATCAGGGGAGAGCGCGAACGCAGTCCCCCACTACCAGAAATTGTGCAGTCGAGATTCCCACATTTGGGGAATTCGCCCGGGTCAGCAAAGCACGGGGTGCAATGGCTGAGCCTCGCCGAGGGTGAACCACCTTCATGATCATGGTGTCTCCCCTGCCAGGTAAGTATGAGTTGTACATGCTGGCCATAGAGGAAAGCACTCAATCCACACACCAGTACCCTGCCGGTCAGTCAACGACTAGTCCCCTCCACGTGGGCGTAACAATGGCCTCTTTGCGGTACCCAACAACCAAGTCTTAAAATTCCCCTTTAAGCACACACACAAGACACAGTGGCAGTATGTGAGCTTGTAGATATTAAGACTTTGACACATTTTGAGAACCTTCGATAGTATTAGTTAAAGCGCTCACACCTATTTGCACTCAAGACAACCGAGCGCACCACCATGCTCCATGTCATTTTCTTCAACAGCTGACCTGGCCTTGTCCAATGGGCAAGGCCTTCCAAAAATATCCATAACTCATCAACGTCCCTCTCCACGGAAGTCTTTAGTAAAAGGCGAAAGGCTTATTCGTCATGAAGAGAGACCCGAGTAATTCTACCCGCTTGCCACAGCGGCCGGCAAAGCCTCTAGCCGCGCCGGTCAAGCGCTTAACGGCGCGCGTGCACGCACACACTTGGCGTGGGCAGCTCCGCAAAACAGCACATGCGTTATTTCACAGTCCGAGGTGGCCCTGTGCCCCCGCGGCTGGGTTTAAGGCGTCTTGGATGGGTGGTTAAGAGCGGGTGTCCGGGTTGAAAGCGGGGCCTGTCGGATTGAGGGTGGGGTTTAATGATGTAGGCGTGGCCTATGCGCTTTGGGGGGCAAAAAGTTTTAGTGGTGCACAAAGATCTAGTGTTTAGCATGGCCATTCATGAATGACCATTGCTCATTCAGTATGCCGACATGAAAATGCTTACAGCACCTGGTATTCCCAGGCGGTCTCCCATCCAAGTACTAACCAGGCCCGACCCTGCTTAGCTTCCGAGATCGGACGAGATCGGGCGTGTTCAGGGTGGTATGGCCGTAAGCAAAGGCAGCGGTGGCCGGTACGGCCCATATACAGCAGATGGCAGTAGCCAATGCGTTAATGAAAAGCTTACAGCACCTGGTGTTAGATTGTGAAGATTCCGGGGGGGTGCTTAAGAGTGGGTACCCGGGTTCGGATGGAGAGCCGGGTCGTGGGTTTAGCTGGCTTCGGGCCTGGCACCCCGGTGGGGGACCAGGGCTCCCTGGGTCCGAGTGGAGAGCAGGGCAAAAGGTACCCGGGTTCGGATGGAGAGCCGGGTCGTTGGTTTAGCTGGCTTCGGGCCTGGCACCCCGGTGGGGGCCCAAGGCTTCCTGGGTCCGAGTGGAGGGCCGGGCAAAACGACTTTCTGCTGTCCACACTTTGAAGTTTTACACTCGTGCCCCGGAAGTCACGTTAGAGGCTGGCCCAGGCCACCCCCTCCCCCTCCTGGGTGACAAGGCTCCCCGGGGCCGCGTGGAGAGCCAGGCAAAACGCCACATTGGGTGTTTTTCAGGTAGGGTAGGGCTCCTTTCCAGCACTATCCGCATGTTTTCAACACTTAATCAGGGGAGAGCGCGAACGCAGTCCCCCACTACCAGAAATTGTGCAGTCGAGATTCCCACATTTGGGGAATTCGCCCGGGTCAGCAAAGCACGGGGTGCAATGGCTGAGCCTCGCCGAGGGTGAACCACCTTCATGATCATGGTGTCTCCCCTGCCAGGTAAGTATGAGTTGTACATGCTGGCCATAGAGGAAAGCACTCAATCCACACACCAGTGCCCTGCCGGTCAGTCAACGACTAGTCCCCTCCACGTGGGCGTAACAATGGCCTCTTTGCGGTACCCAACAACCAAGTCTTAAAATTCCCCTTTAAGCACACACACAAGACACAGTGGCAGTATGTGAGCTTGTAGATATTAAGACTTTGACACATTTTGAGAACCTTCGATAGTATTAGTTAAAGCGCTCACACCTATTTGCACTCAAGACAACCGAGCGCACCACCGTGCTCCATGTCATTTTCTTCAACAGCTGACCTGGCCTTGTCCAATGGGCAAGGCCTTCCAAAAATATCCATAACTCATCAACGTCCCTCTCCACGGAAGTCTTTAGTAAAAGGCGAAAGGCTTATTCGTCATGAAGAGAGACCCGAGTAATTCTACGCGCTTGCCACAGCGGCCGGCAAAGCCTCTAGCCGCGCCGGTCAAGCGCTTAACGGCGCGCGTGCACGCACACACTTGGCGTGGGCAGCTCCGCAAAACAGCACATGCGTTATTTCACAGTCCGAGGTGGCCCTGTGCCCCCGCGGCTGGGTTTAAGGCGTCTTGGATGGGTGGTTAAGAGCGGGTGTCCGGGTTGAAAGCGGGGCCTGTCGGATTGAGGGTGGGGTTTAATGATGTAGGCGTGGCCTATGCGCTTTGGGGGGCAAAAAGTTTTAGTGGTGCACAAAGATCTAGTGTTTAGCATGGCCATTCATGAATGACCATTGCTCATTCAGTATGCCGACATGAAAATGCTTACAGCACCTGGTATTCCCAGGCGGTCTCCCATCCAAGTACTAACCAGGCCCGACCCTGCTTAGCTTCCGAGATCGGACGAGATCGGGCGTGTTCAGGGTGGTATGGCCGTAAGCAAAGGCAGCGGTGGCCGGTACGGCCCATATACAGCAGATGGCAGTAGCCAATGCGTTAATGAAAAGCTTACAGCACCTGGTGTTAGATTGTGAAGATTCCGGGGGGGTGCTTAAGAGTGGGTACCCGGGTTCGGATGGAGAGCCGGGTCGTGGGTTTAGCTGGCTTCGGGCCTGGCAGCCCGGTGGGGGACCAGGGCTCCCTGGGTCCGAGTGGAGAGCAGGGCAAAAGGTACCCGGGTTCGGATGGAGAGCCGGGTCGTGGGTTTAGCTGGCTTCGGGCCTGGCACCCCGGTGGGGGCCCAAGGCTTCCTGGGTCCGAGTGGAGGGCCGGGCAAAACGACTTTCTGCTGTCCACACTTTAAGAGATTTTACACTCGTGCCACGGAAGTCACGTTAGAGGCTGGCCCAGGCCACCCCCTCCCCCTCCTGGGTGACAAGGCTCCCCGGGGCCGCGTGGAGAGCCAGGCAAAACGCCACATTGTGTGTTTTTCAGGTAGGGTAGGGCTCCTTTCCAGCACTATCCGCATGTTTTCAACACTTAATCAGGGGAGAGCGCAAACTTGCGTTCACGCTCTCCCCTGAGGGTGAACCACCTTCATGATCATGGTGTCTCCCCTGCCAGGTAAGTATGAGTTGTACAAGCTGGCCATAGAGGAAAGCACTCAATCCACACACCAGTGCCCTGCCGGTCAGTCAACGACTAGTCCCCTCCACGTGGGCGTAACAATGGCCTCTTTGCGGTACCCACCAACCAAGTCTTGAAATTCCCCTTTAAGCACACACACAAGACACAGTGGCAGTATGTGAGCTTGTAGATATTAAGACTTTGACACATTTTGAGAACCTTCGATACTATTAGTTAAAGCGCTCACACCTATTTGCACTCAAGACAACCGAGCGCACCACCGTGCTCCATGTCATTTTCTTCAACAGCTGACCTGGCCTTGTCCAATGGGCAAGGCCTTCCAAAAATATCCATAACTCATCAACGTCCCTCTCCACGGAAGTCTTTAGTAAAAGGCGAAAGGCTTATTCGTCATGAAGAGAGACCCGAGTAATTCTACCCGCTTGCCACAGCGGCCGGCAAAGCCTCTAGCCGCGCCGGTCAAGCGCTTAACGGCGCGCGTGCACGCACACACTTGGCGTGGGCAGCTCCGCAAAACAGCACATGCGTTATTTCACAGTCCGAGGTGGCCCTGTGCCCCCGCGGCTGGGTTTAAGGCGTCTTGGATGGGTGGTTAAGAGCGGGTGTCCGGGTTGAAAGCGGGGCCTGTCGGATTGAGGGTGGGGTTTAATGATGTAGGCGTGGCCTATGCGCTTTGGGGGGCAACAAGTTTTAGTGGTGCACAAAGATCTAGTGTTTAGCATGGCCATTCATGAATGACCATTGCTCATTCAGTATGCCGACATGAAAATGCTTACAGCACCTGGTATTCCCAGGCGGTCTCCCATCCAAGTACTAACCAGGCCCGACCCTGCTTAGCTTCCGAGATCGGACGAGATCGGGCGTGTTCAGGGTGGTATGGCCGTAAGCAAAGGCAGCGGTGGCCGGTACGGCCCATATACAGCAGATGGCAGTAGCCAATGCGTTAATGAAAAGCTTACAGCACCTGGTGTTAGATTGTGAAGATTCCGGGGGGGTGCTTAAGAGTGGGTACCCGGGTTCGGATGGAGAGCCGGGTCGTGGGTTTAGCTGGCTTCGGGCCTGGCACCCCGGTGGGGGACCAGGGCTCCCTGGGTCCGAGTGGAGGGCCGGGCAAAACGACTTTCTGCTGTCCACACTTTAAGAGATTTTACACTCGTGCCACGGAAGTCACGTTAGAGGCTGGCCCAGGCCACCCCCTCCCCCTCCTGGGTGACAAGGCTCCCCGGGGCCGCGTGGAGAGCCAGGCAAAACGCCACATTGTGTGTTTTTCAGGTAGGGTAGGGCTCCTTTCCAGCACTATCCGCATGTTTTCAACACTTAATCAGGGGAGAGCGCAAACTTGCGTTCACGCTCTCCCCTGAGGGTGAACCACCTTCATGATCATGGTGTCTCCCCTGCCAGGTAAGTATGAGTTGTACATGCTGGCCATAGAGGAAAGCACTCAATCCACACACCAGTGCCCTGCCGGTCAGTCAACGACTAGTCCCCTCCACGTGGGCGTAACAATGGCCTCTTTGCGGTACCCAACAACCAAGTCTTAAAATTCCCCTTTAAGCACACACACAAGACACAGTGGCAGTATGTGAGCTTGTAGATATTAAGACTTTGACACATTTTGAGAACCTTCGATACTATTAGTTAAAGCGCTCACACCTATTTGCACTCAAGACAACCGAGCGCACCACCGTGCTCCATGTCATTTTCTTCAACAGCTGACCTGGCCTTGTCCAATGGGCAAGGCCTTCCAAAAATATCCATAACTCATCAACGTCCCTCTCCACGGAAGTCTTTAGTAAAAGGCGAAAGGCTTATTCGTCATGAAGAGAGACCCGAGTAATTCTACCCGCTTGCCACAGCGGCCGGCAAAGCCTCTAGCCGCGCCGGTCAAGCGCTTAACGGCGCGCGTGCACGCACACACTTGGCGTGGGCAGCTCCGCAAAACAGCACATGCGTTATTTCACAGTCCGAGGTGGCCCTGTGCCCCCGCGGCTGGGTTTAAGGCGTTTTGGATGGGTGGTTAAGAGCGGGTGTCCGGGTTGAAAGCGGGGCCTGTCGGATTGAGGGTGGGGTTTAATGATGTAGGCGTGGCCTATGCGCTTTGGGGGGCAAAAAGTTTTAGTGGTGCACACAGATCTAGTGTTTAGCATGGCCATTCATGAATGACCATTGCTCATTCAGTATGCCGACATGAAAATGCTTACAGCACCTGGTATTCCCAGGCGGTCTCCCATCCAAGTACTAACCAGGCCCGACCCTGCTTAGCTTCCGAGATCGGACGAGATCGGGCGTGTTCAGGGTGGTATGGCCGTAAGCAAAGGCAGCGGTGGCCGGTACGGCCCATATACAGCAGATGGCAGTAGCCAATGCGTTAATGAAAAGCTTACAGCACCTGGTGTTAGATTGTGAAGATTCCGGGGGGGTGCTTAAGAGTGGGTACCCGGGTTCGGATGGAGAGCCGGGTCGTGGGTTTAGCTGGCTTCGGGCCTGGCACCCCGGTGGGGGACCAGGGCTCCCTGGGTCCGAGTGGAGAGCAGGGCAAAAGGTACCCGGGTTCGGATGGAGAGCCGGGTCGTTGGTTTAGCTGGCTTCGGGCCTGGCACCCCGGTGGGGGCCCAAGGCTTCCTGGGTCCGAGTGGAGGGCCGGGCAAAACGACTTTCTGCTGTCCACACTTTGAAGATTTTACACTCGTGCCCCGGAAGTCACGTTAGAGGCTGGCCCAGGCCACCCCCTCCCCCTCCTGGGTGACAAGGCTCCCCGGGGCCGCGTGGAGAGCCAGGCAAAACGCCACATTGGGTGTTTTTCAGGTAGGGTAGGGCTCCTTTCCAGCACTATCCGCATGTTTTCAACACTTAATCAGGGGAGAGCGCGAACGCAGTCCCCCACTACCAGAAATTGTGCAGTCGAGATTCCCACATTTGGGGAATTCGCCCGGGTCAGCAAAGCACGGGGTGCAATGGCTGAGCCTCGCCGAGGGTGAACCACCTTCATGATCATGGTGTCTCCCCTGCCAGGTAAGTATGAGTTGTACATGCTGGCCATAGAGGAAAGCACTCAATCCACACACCAGTGCCCTGCCGGTCAGTCAACGACTAGTCCCCTCCACGTGGGCGTAACAATGGCCTCTTTGCGGTACCCAACAACCAAGTCTTAAAATTCCCCTTTAAGCACACACACAAGACACAGTGGCAGTATGTGAGCTTGTAGATATTAAGACTTTGACACATTTTGAGAACCTTCGATAGTATTAGTTAAAGCGCTCACACCTATTTGCACTCAAGACAACCGAGCGCACCACCGTGCTCCATGTCATTTTCTTCAACAGCTGACCTGGCCTTGTCCAATGGGCAAGGCCTTCCAAAAATATCCATAACTCATCAACGTCCCTCTCCACGGAAGTCTTTAGTAAAAGGCGAAAGGCTTATTCGTCATGAAGAGAGACCCGAGTAATTCTACCCGCTTGCCACAGCGGCCGGCAAAGCCTCTAGCCGCGCCGGTCAAGCGCTTAACGGCGCGCGTGCACGCACACACTTGGCGTGGGCAGCTCCGCAAAACAGCACATGCGTTATTTCACAGTCCGAGGTGGCCCTGTGCCCCCGCGGCTGGGTTTAAGGCGTCTTGGATGGGTGGTTAAGAGCGGGTGTCCGGGTTGAAAGCGGGGCCTGTCGGATTGAGGGTGGGGTTTAATGATGTAGGCGTGGCCTATGCGCTTTGGGGGGCAAAAAGTTTTAGTGGTGCACAAAGATCTAGTGTTTAGCATGGCCATTCATGAATGACCATTGCTCATTCAGTATGCCGACATGAAAATGCTTACAGCACCTGGTATTCCCAGGCGGTCTCCCATCCAAGTACTAACCAGGCCCGACCCTGCTTAGCTTCCGAGATCGGACGAGATCGGGCGTGTTCAGGGTGGTATGGCCGTAAGCAAAGGCAGCGGTGGCCGGTACGGCCCATATACAGCAGATGGCAGTAGCCAATGCGTTAATGAAAAGCTTACAGCACCTGGTGTTAGATTGTGAAGATTCCGGGGGGGTGCTTAAGAGTGGGTACCCGGGTTCGGATGGAGAGCCGGGTCGTGGGTTTAGCTGGCTTCGGGCCTGGCAGCCCGGTGGGGGACCAGGGCTCCCTGGGTCCGAGTGGAGAGCAGGGCAAAAGGTACCCGGGTTCGGATGGAGAGCCGGGTCGTGGGTTTAGCTGGCTTCGGGCCTGGCACCCCGGTGGGGGCCCAAGGCTTCCTGGGTCCGAGTGGAGGGCCGGGCAAAACGACTTTCTGCTGTCCACACTTTGAAGATTTTACACTCGTGCCCCGGAAGTCACGTTAGAGGCTGGCCCAGGCCACCCCCTCCCCCTCCTGGGTGACAAGGCTCCCCGGGGCCGCGTGGAGAGCCAGGCAAAACGCCACATTGGGTGTTTTTCAGGTAGGGTAGGGCTCCTTTCCAGCACTATCCGCATGTTTTCAACACTTAATCAGGGGAGAGCGCAAACTTGCGTTCACGCTCTCCCCTGAGGGTGAACCACCTTCATGATCATGGTGTCTCCCCTGCCAGGTAAGTATGAGTTGTACAAGCTGGCCATAGAGGAAAGCACTCAATCCACACACCAGTGCCCTGCCGGTCAGTCAACGACTAGTCCCCTCCACGTGGGCGTAACAATGGCCTCTTTGCGGTACCCACCAACCAAGTCTTGAAATTCCCCTTTAAGCACACACACAAGACACAGTGGCAGTATGTGAGCTTGTAGATATTAAGACTTTGACACATTTTGAGAACCTTCGATACTATTAGTTAAAGCGCTCACACCTATTTGCACTCAAGACAACCGAGCGCACCACCGTGCTCCATGTCATTTTCTTCAACAGCTGACCTGGCCTTGTCCAATGGGCAAGGCCTTCCAAAAATATCCATAACTCATCAACGTCCCTCTCCACGGAAGTCTTTAGTAAAAGGCGAAAGGCTTATTCGTCATGAAGAGAGACCCGAGTAATTCTACCCGCTTGCCACAGCGGCCGGCAAAGCCTCTAGCCGCGCCGGTCAAGCGCTTAACGGCGCGCGTGCACGCACACACTTGGCGTGGGCAGCTCCGCAAAACAGCACATGCGTTATTTCACAGTCCGAGGTGGCCCTGTGCCCCCGCGGCTGGGTTTAAGGCGTCTTGGATGGGTGGTTAAGAGCGGGTGTCCGGGTTGAAAGCGGGGCCTGTCGGATTGAGGGTGGGGTTTAATGATGTAGGCGTGGCCTATGCGCTTTGGGGGGCAAAAAGTTTTAGTGGTGCACACAGATCTAGTGTTTAGCATGGCCATTCATGAATGACCATTGCTCATTCAGTATGCCGACATGAAAATGCTTACAGCACCTGGTATTCCCAGGCGGTCTCCCATCCAAGTACTAACCAGGCCCGACCCTGCTTAGCTTCCGAGATCGGACGAGATCGGGCGTGTTCAGGGTGGTATGGCCGTAAGCAAAGGCAGCGGTGGCCGGTACGGCCCATATACAGCAGATGGCAGTAGCCAATGCGTTAATGAAAAGCTTACAGCACCTGGTGTTAGATTGTGAAGATTCCGGGGGGGTGCTTAAGAGTGGGTACCCGGGTTCGGATGGAGAGCCGGGTCGTGGGTTTAGCTGGCTTCGGGCCTGGCACCCCGGTGGGGGACCAGGGCTCCCTGGGTCCGAGTGGAGAGCAGGGCAAAAGGTACCCGGGTTCGGATGGAGAGCCGGGTCGTTGGTTTAGCTGGCTTCGGGCCTGGCACCCCGGTGGGGGCCCAAGGCTTCCTGGGTCCGAGTGGAGGGCCGGGCAAAACGACTTTCTGCTGTCCACACTTTGAAGATTTTACACTCGTGCCCCGGAAGTCACGTTAGAGGCTGGCCCAGGCCACCCACTCCCCCTCCTGGGTGACAAGGCTCCCCGGGGCCGCGTGGAGAGCCAGGCAAAACGCCACATTGGGTGTTTTTCAGGTAGGGTAGGGCTCCTTTCCAGCACTATCCGCATGTTTTCAACACTTAATCAGGGGAGAGCGCGAACGCAGTCCCCCACTACCAGAAATTGTGCAGTCGAGATTCCCACATTTGGGGAATTCGCCCGGGTCAGCAAAGCACGGGGTGCAATGGCTGAGCCTCGCCGAGGGTGAACCACCTTCATGATCATGGTGTCTCCCCTGCCAGGTAAGTATGAGTTGTACATGCTGGCCATAGAGGAAAGCACTCAATCCACACACCAGTGCCCTGCCGGTCAGTCAACGACTAGTCCCCTCCACGTGGGCGTAACAATGGCCTCTTTGCGGTACCCAACAACCAAGTCTTAAAATTCCCCTTTAAGCACACACACAAGACACAGTGGCAGTATGTGAGCTTGTAGATATTAAGACTTTGACACATTTTGAGAACCTTCGATAGTATTAGTTAAAGCGCTCACACCTATTTGCACTCAAGACAACCGAGCGCACCACCGTGCTCCATGTCATTTTCTTCAACAGCTGACCTGGCCTTGTCCAATGGGCAAGGCCTTCCAAAAATATCCATAACTCATCAACGTCCCTCTCCACGGAAGTCTTTAGTAAAAGGCGAAAGGCTTATTCGTCATGAAGAGAGACCCGAGTAATTCTACCCGCTTGCCACAGCGGCCGGCAAAGCCTCTAGCCGCGCCGGTCAAGCGCTTAACGGCGCGCGTGCACGCACACACTTGGCGTGGGCAGCTCCGCAAAACAGCACATGCGTTATTTCACAGTCCGAGGTGGCCCTGTGCCCCCGCGGCTGGGTTTAAGGCGTCTTGGATGGGTGGTTAAGAGCGGGTGTCCGGGTTGAAAGCGGGGCCTGTCGGATTGAGGGTGGGGTTTAATGATGTAGGCGTGGCCTATGCGCTTTGGGGGGCAAAAAGTTTTAGTGGTGCACAAAGATCTAGTGTTTAGCATGGCCATTCATGAATGACCATTGCTCATTCAGTATGCCGACATGAAAATGCTTACAGCACCTGGTATTCCCAGGCGGTCTCCCATCCAAGTACTAACCAGGCCCGACCCTGCTTAGCTTCCGAGATCGGACGAGATCGGGCGTGTTCAGGGTGGTATGGCCGTAAGCAAAGGCAGCGGTGGCCGGTACGGCCCATATACAGCAGATGGCAGTAGCCAATGCGTTAATGAAAAGCTTACAGCACCTGGTGTTAGATTGTGAAGATTCCGGGGGGGTGCTTAAGAGTGGGTACCCGGGTTCGGATGGAGAGCCGGGTCGTGGGTTTAGCTGGCTTCGGGCCTGGCAGCCCGGTGGGGGACCAGGGCTCCCTGGGTCCGAGTGGAGAGCAGGGCAAAAGGTACCCGGGTTCGGATGGAGAGCCGGGTCGTGGGTTTAGCTGGCTTCGGGCCTGGCACCCCGGTGGGGGCCCAAGGCTTCCTGGGTCCGAGTGGAGGGCCGGGCAAAACGACTTTCTGCTGTCCACACTTTAAGAGATTTTACACTCGTGCCACGGAAGTCACGTTAGAGGCTGGCCCAGGCCACCCCCTCCCCCTCCTGGGTGACAAGGCTCCCCGGGGCCGCGTGGAGAGCCAGGCAAAACGCCACATTGTGTGTTTTTCAGGTAGGGTAGGGCTCCTTTCCAGCACTATCCGCATGTTTTCAACACTTAATCAGGGGAGAGCGCAAACTTGCGTTCACGCTCTCCCCTGAGGGTGAACCACCTTCATGATCATGGTGTCTCCCCTGCCAGGTAAGTATGAGTTGTACAAGCTGGCCATAGAGGAAAGCACTCAATCCACACACCAGTGCCCTGCCGGTCAGTCAACGACTAGTCCCCTCCACGTGGGCGTAACAATGGCCTCTTTGCGGTACCCACCAACCAAGTCTTGAAATTCCCCTTTAAGCACACACACAAGACACAGTGGCAGTATGTGAGCTTGTAGATATTAAGACTTTGACACATTTTGAGAACCTTCGATACTATTAGTTAAAGCGCTCACACCTATTTGCACTCAAGACAACCGAGCGCACCACCGTGCTCCATGTCATTTTCTTCAACAGCTGACCTGGCCTTGTCCAATGGGCAAGGCCTTCCAAAAATATCCATAACTCATCAACGTCCCTCTCCACGGAAGTCTTTAGTAAAAGGCGAAAGGCTTATTCGTCATGAAGAGAGACCCGAGTAATTCTACCCGCTTGCCACAGCGGCCGGCAAAGCCTCTAGCCGCGCCGGTCAAGCGCTTAACGGCGCGCGTGCACGCACACACTTGGCGTGGGCAGCTCCGCAAAACAGCACATGCGTTATTTCACAGTCCGAGGTGGCCCTGTGCCCCCGCGGCTGGGTTTAAGGCGTCTTGGATGGGTGGTTAAGAGCGGGTGTCCGGGTTGAAAGCGGGGCCTGTCGGATTGAGGGTGGGGTTTAATGATGTAGGCGTGGCCTATGCGCTTTGGGGGGCAACAAGTTTTAGTGGTGCACAAAGATCTAGTGTTTAGCATGGCCATTCATGAATGACCATTGCTCATTCAGTATGCCGACATGAAAATGCTTACAGCACCTGGTATTCCCAGGCGGTCTCCCATCCAAGTACTAACCAGGCCCGACCCTGCTTAGCTTCCGAGATCGGACGAGATCGGGCGTGTTCAGGGTGGTATGGCCGTAAGCAAAGGCAGCGGTGGCCGGTACGGCCCATATACAGCAGATGGCAGTAGCCAATGCGTTAATGAAAAGCTTACAGCACCTGGTGTTAGATTGTGAAGATTCCGGGGGGGTGCTTAAGAGTGGGTACCCGGGTTCGGATGGAGAGCCGGGTCGTGGGTTTAGCTGGCTTCGGGCCTGGCACCCCGGTGGGGGACCAGGGCTCCCTGGGTCCGAGTGGAGGGCCGGGCAAAACGACTTTCTGCTGTCCACACTTTAAGAGATTTTACACTCGTGCCACGGAAGTCACGTTAGAGGCTGGCCCAGGCCACCCCCTCCCCCTCCTGGGTGACAAGGCTCCCCGGGGCCGCGTGGAGAGCCAGGCAAAACGCCACATTGTGTGTTTTTCAGGTAGGGTAGGGCTCCTTTCCAGCACTATCCGCATGTTTTCAACACTTAATCAGGGGAGAGCGCAAACTTGCGTTCACGCTCTCCCCTGAGGGTGAACCACCTTCATGATCATGGTGTCTCCCCTGCCAGGTAAGTATGAGTTGTACATGCTGGCCATAGAGGAAAGCACTCAATCCACACACCAGTGCCCTGCCGGTCAGTCAACGACTAGTCCCCTCCACGTGGGCGTAACAATGGCCTCTTTGCGGTACCCAACAACCAAGTCTTAAAATTCCCCTTTAAGCACACACACAAGACACAGTGGCAGTATGTGAGCTTGTAGATATTAAGACTTTGACACATTTTGAGAACCTTCGATACTATTAGTTAAAGCGCTCACACCTATTTGCACTCAAGACAACCGAGCGCACCACCGTGCTCCATGTCATTTTCTTCAACAGCTGACCTGGCCTTGTCCAATGGGCAAGGCCTTCCAAAAATATCCATAACTCATCAACGTCCCTCTCCACGGAAGTCTTTAGTAAAAGGCGAAAGGCTTATTCGTCATGAAGAGAGACCCGAGTAATTCTACCCGCTTGCCACAGCGGCCGGCAAAGCCTCTAGCCGCGCCGGTCAAGCGCTTAACGGCGCGCGTGCACGCACACACTTGGCGTGGGCAGCTCCGCAAAACAGCACATGCGTTATTTCACAGTCCGAGGTGGCCCTGTGCCCCCGCGGCTGGGTTTAAGGCGTCTTGGATGGGTGGTTAAGAGCGGGTGTCCGGGTTGAAAGCGGGGCCTGTCGGATTGAGGGTGGGGTTTAATGATGTAGGCGTGGCCTATGCGCTTTGGGGGGCAAAAAGTTTTAGTGGTGCACACAGATCTAGTGTTTAGCATGGCCATTCATGAATGACCATTGCTCATTCAGTATGCCGACATGAAAATGCTTACAGCACCTGGTATTCCCAGGCGGTCTCCCATCCAAGTACTAACCAGGCCCGACCCTGCTTAGCTTCCGAGATCGGACGAGATCGGGCGTGTTCAGGGTGGTATGGCCGTAAGCAAAGGCAGCGGTGGCCGGTACGGCCCATATACAGCAGATGGCAGTAGCCAATGCGTTAATGAAAAGCTTACAGCACCTGGTGTTAGATTGTGAAGATTCCGGGGGGGTGCTTAAGAGTGGGTACCCGGGTTCGGATGGAGAGCCGGGTCGTGGGTTTAGCTGGCTTCGGGCCTGGCACCCCGGTGGGGGACCAGGGCTCCCTGGGTCCGAGTGGAGAGCAGGGCAAAAGGTACCCGGGTTCGGATGGAGAGCCGGGTCGTTGGTTTAGCTGGCTTCGGGCCTGGCACCCCGGTGGGGGCCCAAGGCTTCCTGGGTCCGAGTGGAGGGCCGGGCAAAACGACTTTCTGCTGTCCACACTTTGAAGATTTTACACTCGTGCCCCGGAAGTCACGTTAGAGGCTGGCCCAGGCCACCCCCTCCCCCTCCTGGGTGACAAGGCTCCCCGGGGCCGCGTGGAGAGCCAGGCAAAACGCCACATTGGGTGTTTTTCAGGTAGGGTAGGGCTCCTTTCCAGCACTATCCGCATGTTTTCAACACTTAATCAGGGGAGAGCGCGAACGCAGTCCCCCACTACCAGAAATTGTGCAGTCGAGATTCCCACATTTGGGGAATTCGCCCGGGTCAGCAAAGCACGGGGTGCAATGGCTGAGCCTCGCCGAGGGTGAACCACCTTCATGATCATGGTGTCTCCCCTGCCAGGTAAGTATGAGTTGTACATGCTGGCCATAGAGGAAAGCACTCAATCCACACACCAGTGCCCTGCCGGTCAGTCAACGACTAGTCCCCTCCACGTGGGCGTAACAATGGCCTCTTTGCGGTACCCAACAACCAAGTCTTAAAATTCCCCTTTAAGCACACACACAAGACACAGTGGCAGTATGTGAGCTTGTAGATATTAAGACTTTGACACATTTTGAGAACCTTCGATAGTATTAGTTAAAGCGCTCACACCTATTTGCACTCAAGACAACCGAGCGCACCACCGTGCTCCATGTCATTTTCTTCAACAGCTGACCTGGCCTTGTCCAATGGGCAAGGCCTTCCAAAAATATCCATAACTCATCAACGTCCCTCTCCACGGAAGTCTTTAGTAAAAGGCGAAAGGCTTATTCGTCATGAAGAGAGACCCGAGTAATTCTACCCGCTTGCCACAGCGGCCGGCAAAGCCTCTAGCCGCGCCGGTCAAGCGCTTAACGGCGCGCGTGCACGCACACACTTGGCGTGGGCAGCTCCGCAAAACAGCACATGCGTTATTTCACAGTCCGAGGTGGCCCTGTGCCCCCGCGGCTGGGTTTAAGGCGTCTTGGATGGGTGGTTAAGAGCGGGTGTCCGGGTTGAAAGCGTCGGATTGAGGGTGGGGTTTAATGATGTAGGCGTGGCCTATGCGCTTTGGGGGGCAAAAAGTTTTAGTGGTGCACAAAGATCTAGTGTTTAGCATGGCCATTCATGAATGACCATTGCTCATTCAGTATGCCGACATGAAAATGCTTACAGCACCTGGTATTCCCAGGCGGTCTCCCATCCAAGTACTAACCAGGCCCGACCCTGCTTAGCTTCCGAGATCGGACGAGATCGGGCGTGTTCAGGGTGGTATGGCCGTAAGCAAAGGCAGCGGTGGCCGGTACGGCCCATATACAGCAGATGGCAGTAGCCAATGCGTTAATGAAAAGCTTACAGCACCTGGTGTTAGATTGTGAAGATTCCGGGGGGGTGCTTAAGAGTGGGTACCCGGGTTCGGATGGAGAGCCGGGTCGTGGGTTTAGCTGGCTTCGGGCCTGGCAGCCCGGTGGGGGACCAGGGCTCCCTGGGTCCGAGTGGAGAGCAGGGCAAAAGGTACCCGGGTTCGGATGGAGAGCCGGGTCGTGGGTTTAGCTGGCTTCGGGCCTGGCACCCCGGTGGGGGCCCAAGGCTTCCTGGGTCCGAGTGGAGGGCCGGGCAAAACGACTTTCTGCTGTCCACACTTTGAAGATTTTACACTCGTGCCCCGGAAGTCACGTTAGAGGCTGGCCCAGGCCACCCCCTCCCCCTCCTGGGTGACAAGGCTCCCCGGGGCCGCGTGGAGAGCCAGGCAAAACGCCACATTGGGTGTTTTTCAGGTAGGGTAGGGCTCCTTTCCAGCACTATCCGCATGTTTTCAACACTTAATCAGGGGAGAGCGCAAACTTGCGTTCACGCTCTCCCCTGAGGGTGAACCACCTTCATGATCATGGTGTCTCCCCTGCCAGGTAAGTATGAGTTGTACAAGCTGGCCATAGAGGAAAGCACTCAATCCACACACCAGTGCCCTGCCGGTCAGTCAACGACTAGTCCCCTCCACGTGGGCGTAACAATGGCCTCTTTGCGGTACCCACCAACCAAGTCTTGAAATTCCCCTTTAAGCACACACACAAGACACAGTGGCAGTATGTGAGCTTGTAGATATTAAGACTTTGACACATTTTGAGAACCTTCGATACTATTAGTTAAAGCGCTCACACCTATTTGCACTCAAGACAACCGAGCGCACCACCGTGCTCCATGTCATTTTCTTCAACAGCTGACCTGGCCTTGTCCAATGGGCAAGGCCTTCCAAAAATATCCATAACTCATCAACGTCCCTCTCCACGGAAGTCTTTAGTAAAAGGCGAAAGGCTTATTCGTCATGAAGAGAGACCCGAGTAATTCTACCCGCTTGCCACAGCGGCCGGCAAAGCCTCTAGCCGCGCCGGTCAAGCGCTTAACGGCGCGCGTGCACGCACACACTTGGCGTGGGCAGCTCCGCAAAACAGCACATGCGTTATTTCACAGTCCGAGGTGGCCCTGTGCCCCCGCGGCTGGGTTTAAGGCGTCTTGGATGGGTGGTTAAGAGCGGGTGTCCGGGTTGAAAGCGGGGCCTGTCGGATTGAGGGTGGGGTTTAATGATGTAGGCGTGGCCTATGCGCTTTGGGGGGCAAAAAGTTTTAGTGGTGCACACAGATCTAGTGTTTAGCATGGCCATTCATGAATGACCATTGCTCATTCAGTATGCCGACATGAAAATGCTTACAGCACCTGGTATTCCCAGGCGGTCTCCCATCCAAGTACTAACCAGGCCCGACCCTGCTTAGCTTCCGAGATCGGACGAGATCGGGCGTGTTCAGGGTGGTATGGCCGTAAGCAAAGGCAGCGGTGGCCGGTACGGCCCATATACAGCAGATGGCAGTAGCCAATGCGTTAATGAAAAGCTTACAGCACCTGGTGTTAGATTGTGAAGATTCCGGGGGGGTGCTTAAGAGTGGGTACCCGGGTTCGGATGGAGAGCCGGGTCGTGGGTTTAGCTGGCTTCGGGCCTGGCACCCCGGTGGGGGACCAGGGCTCCCTGGGTCCGAGTGGAGAGCAGGGCAAAAGGTACCCGGGTTCGGATGGAGAGCCGGGTCGTTGGTTTAGCTGGCTTCGGGCCTGGCACCCCGGTGGGGGCCCAAGGCTTCCTGGGTCCGAGTGGAGGGCCGGGCAAAACGACTTTCTGCTGTCCACACTTTGAAGATTTTACACTCGTGCCCCGGAAGTCACGTTAGAGGCTGGCCCAGGCCACCCCCTCCCCCTCCTGGGTGACAAGGCTCCCCGGGGCCGCGTGGAGAGCCAGGCAAAACGCCACATTGGGTGTTTTTCAGGTAGGGTAGGGCTCCTTTCCAGCACTATCCGCATGTTTTCAACACTTAATCAGGGGAGAGCGCGAACGCAGTCCCCCACTACCAGAAATTGTGCAGTCGAGATTCCCACATTTGGGGAATTCGCCCGGGTCAGCAAAGCACGGGGTGCAATGGCTGAGCCTCGCCGAGGGTGAACCACCTTCATGATCATGGTGTCTCCCCTGCCAGGTAAGTATGAGTTGTACATGCTGGCCATAGAGGAAAGCACTCAATCCACACACCAGTGCCCTGCCGGTCAGTCAACGACTAGTCCCCTCCACGTGGGCGTAACAATGGCCTCTTTGCGGTACCCAACAACCAAGTCTTAAAATTCCCCTTTAAGCACACACACAAGACACAGTGGCAGTATGTGAGCTTGTAGATATTAAGACTTTGACACATTTTGAGAACCTTCGATAGTATTAGTTAAAGCGCTCACACCTATTTGCACTCAAGACAACCGAGCGCACCACCGTGCTCCATGTCATTTTCTTCAACAGCTGACCTGGCCTTGTCCAATGGGCAAGGCCTTCCAAAAATATCCATAACTCATCAACGTCCCTCTCCACGGAAGTCTTTAGTAAAAGGCGAAAGGCTTATTCGTCATGAAGAGAGACCCGAGTAATTCTACCCGCTTGCCACAGCGGCCGGCAAAGCCTCTAGCCGCGCCGGTCAAGCGCTTAACGGCGCGCGTGCACGCACACACTTGGCGTGGGCAGCTCCGCAAAACAGCACATGCGTTATTTCACAGTCCGAGGTGGCCCTGTGCCCCCGCGGCTGGGTTTAAGGCGTCTTGGATGGGTGGTTAAGAGCGGGTGTCCGGGTTGAAAGCGGGGCCTGTCGGATTGAGGGTGGGGTTTAATGATGTAGGCGTGGCCTATGCGCTTTGGGGGGCAACAAGTTTTAGTGGTGCACAAAGATCTAGTGTTTAGCATGGCCATTCATGAATGACCATTGCTCATTCAGTATGCCGACATGAAAATGCTTACAGCACCTGGTATTCCCAGGCGGTCTCCCATCCAAGTACTAACCAGGCCCGACCCTGCTTAGCTTCCGAGATCGGACGAGATCGGGCGTGTTCAGGGTGGTATGGCCGTAAGCAAAGGCAGCGGTGGCCGGTACGGCCCATATACAGCAGATGGCAGTAGCCAATGCGTTAATGAAAAGCTTACAGCACCTGGTGTTAGATTGTGAAGATTCCGGGGGGGTGCTTAAGAGTGGGTACCCGGGTTCGGATGGAGAGCCGGGTCGTGGGTTTAGCTGGCTTCGGGCCTGGCAGCCCGGTGGGGGACCAGGGCTCCCTGGGTCCGAGTGGAGAGCAGGGCAAAAGGTACCCGGGTTCGGATGGAGAGCCGGGTCGTGGGTTTAGCTGGCTTCGGGCCTGGCACCCCGGTGGGGGCCCAAGGCTTCCTGGGTCCGAGTGGAGGGCCGGGCAAAACGACTTTCTGCTGTCCACACTTTAAGAGATTTTACACTCGTGCCACGGAAGTCACGTTAGAGGCTGGCCCAGGCCACCCCCTCCCCCTCCTGGGTGACAAGGCTCCCCGGGGCCGCGTGGAGAGCCAGGCAAAACGCCACATTGTGTGTTTTTCAGGTAGGGTAGGGCTCCTTTCCAGCACTATCCGCATGTTTTCAACACTTAATCAGGGGAGAGCGCAAACTTGCGTTCACGCTCTCCCCTGAGGGTGAACCACCTTCATGATCATGGTGTCTCCCCTGCCAGGTAAGTATGAGTTGTACATGCTGGCCATAGAGGAAAGCACTCAATCCACACACCAGTGCCCTGCCGGTCAGTCAACGACTAGTCCCCTCCACGTGGGCGTAACAATGGCCTCTTTGCGGTACCCAACAACCAAGTCTTAAAATTCCCCTTTAAGCACACACACAAGACACAGTGGCAGTATGTGAGCTTGTAGATATTAAGACTTTGACACATTTTGAGAACCTTCGATACTATTAGTTAAAGCGCTCACACCTATTTGCACTCAAGACAACCGAGCGCACCACCGTGCTCCATGTCATTTTCTTCAACAGCTGACCTGGCCTTGTCCAATGGGCAAGGCCTTCCAAAAATATCCATAACTCATCAACGTCCCTCTCCACGGAAGTCTTTAGTAAAAGGCGAAAGGCTTATTCGTCATGAAGAGAGACCCGAGTAATTCTACCCGCTTGCCACAGCGGCCGGCAAAGCCTCTAGCCGCGCCGGTCAAGCGCTTAACGGCGCGCGTGCACGCACACACTTGGCGTGGGCAGCTCCGCAAAACAGCACATGCGTTATTTCACAGTCCGAGGTGGCCCTGTGCCCCCGCGGCTGGGTTTAAGGCGTCTTGGATGGGTGGTTAAGAGCGGGTGTCCGGGTTGAAAGCGGGGCCTGTCGGATTGAGGGTGGGGTTTAATGATGTAGGCGTGGCCTATGCGCTTTGGGGGGCAAAAAGTTTTAGTGGTGCACACAGATCTAGTGTTTAGCATGGCCATTCATGAATGACCATTGCTCATTCAGTATGCCGACATGAAAATGCTTACAGCACCTGGTATTCCCAGGCGGTCTCCCATCCAAGTACTAACCAGGCCCGACCCTGCTTAGCTTCCGAGATCGGACGAGATCGGGCGTGTTCAGGGTGGTATGGCCGTAAGCAAAGGCAGCGGTGGCCGGTACGGCCCATATACAGCAGATGGCAGTAGCCAATGCGTTAATGAAAAGCTTACAGCACCTGGTGTTAGATTGTGAAGATTCCGGGGGGGTGCTTAAGAGTGGGTACCCGGGTTCGGATGGAGAGCCGGGTCGTGGGTTTAGCTGGCTTCGGGCCTGGCACCCCGGTGGGGGACCAGGGCTCCCTGGGTCCGAGTGGAGAGCAGGGCAAAAGGTACCCGGGTTCGGATGGAGAGCCGGGTCGTTGGTTTAGCTGGCTTCGGGCCTGGCACCCCGGTGGGGGCCCAAGGCTTCCTGGGTCCGAGTGGAGGGCCGGGCAAAACGACTTTCTGCTGTCCACACTTTGAAGATTTTACACTCGTGCCCCGGAAGTCACGTTAGAGGCTGGCCCAGGCCACCCCCTCCCCCTCCTGGGTGACAAGGCTCCCCGGGGCCGCGTGGAGAGCCAGGCAAAACGCCACATTGGGTGTTTTTCAGGTAGGGTAGGGCTCCTTTCCAGCACTATCCGCATGTTTTCAACACTTAATCAGGGGAGAGCGCGAACGCAGTCCCCCACTACCAGAAATTGTGCAGTCGAGATTCCCACATTTGGGGAATTCGCCCGGGTCAGCAAAGCACGGGGTGCAATGGCTGAGCCTCGCCGAGGGTGAACCACCTTCATGATCATGGTGTCTCCCCTGCCAGGTAAGTATGAGTTGTACATGCTGGCCATAGAGGAAAGCACTCAATCCACACACCAGTGCCCTGCCGGTCAGTCAACGACTAGTCCCCTCCACGTGGGCGTAACAATGGCCTCTTTGCGGTACCCAACAACCAAGTCTTAAAATTCCCCTTTAAGCACACACACAAGACACAGTGGCAGTATGTGAGCTTGTAGATATTAAGACTTTGACACATTTTGAGAACCTTCGATACTATTAGTTAAAGCGCTCACACCTATTTGCACTCAAGACAACCGAGCGCACCACCGTGCTCCATGTCATTTTCTTCAACAGCTGACCTGGCCTTGTCCAATGGGCAAGGCCTTCCAAAAATATCCATAACTCATCAACGTCCCTCTCCACGGAAGTCTTTAGTAAAAGGCGAAAGGCTTATTCGTCATGAAGAGAGACCCGAGTAATTCTACCCGCTTGCCACAGCGGCCGGCAAAGCCTCTAGCCGCGCCGGTCAAGCGCTTAACGGCGCGCGTGCACGCACACACTTGGCGTGGGCAGCTCCGCAAAACAGCACATGCGTTATTTCACAGTCCGAGGTGGCCCTGTGCCCCCGCGGCTGGGTTTAAGGCGTCTTGGATGGGTGGTTAAGAGCGGGTGTCCGGGTTGAAAGCGGGGCCTGTCGGATTGAGGGTGGGGTTTAATGATGTAGGCGTGGCCTATGCGCTTTGGGGGGCAAAAAGTTTTAGTGGTGCACAAAGATCTAGTGTTTAGCATGGCCATTCATGAATGACCATTGCTCATTCAGTATGCCGACATGAAAATGCTTACAGCACCTGGTATTCCCAGGCGGTCTCCCATCCAAGTACTAACCAGGCCCGACCCTGCTTAGCTTCCGAGATCGGACGAGATCGGGCGTGTTCAGGGTGGTATGGCCGTAAGCAAAGGCAGCGGTGGCCGGTACGGCCCATATACAGCAGATGGCAGTAGCCAATGCGTTAATGAAAAGCTTACAGCACCTGGTGTTAGATTGTGAAGATTCCGGGGGGGTGCTTAAGAGTGGGTACCCGGGTTCGGATGGAGAGCCGGGTCGTTCGTTTAGCTGGCTTCGGGCCTGGCAGCCCGGTGGGGGACCAGGGCTCCCTGGGTCCGAGTGGAGAGCAGGGCAAAAGGTACCCGGGTTCGGATGGAGAGCCGGGTCGTGGGTTTAGCTGGCTTCGGGCCTGGCACCCCGGTGGGGGCCCAAGGCTTCCTGGGTCCGAGTGGAGGGCCGGGCAAAACGACTTTATGCTGTCCACACTTTGAAGATTTTACACTCGTGCCCCGGAAGTCACGTTAGAGGCTGGCCCAGGCCACCCCCTCCCCCTCCTGGGTGACAAGGCTCCCCGGGGCCGCGTGGAGAGCCAGGCAAAACGCCACATTGGGTGTTTTTCAGGTAGGGTAGGGCTCCTTTCCAGCACTATCCGCATGTTTTCAACACTTAATCAGGGGAGAGCGCAAACTTGCGTTCACGCTCTCCCCTGAGGGTGAACCACCTTCATGATCATGGTGTCGCCCCTGCCAGGTAAGTATGAGTTGTACATGCTGGCCATAGAGGAAAGCACTCAATCCACACACCAGTGCCCTGCCGGTCAGTCAACGACTAGTCCCCTCCACGTGGGCGTAACAATGGCCTCTTTGCGGTACCCAACAACCAAGTCTTAAAATTCCCCTTTAAGCACACACACAAGACACAGTGGCAGTATGTGAGCTTGTAGATATTAAGACTTTGACACATTTTGAGAACCTTCGATAGTATTAGTTAAAGCGCTCACACCTATTTGCACTCAAGACAACCGAGCGCACCACCGTGCTCCATGTCATTTTCTTCAACAGCTGACCTGGCCTTGTCCAATGGGCAAGGCCTTCCAAAAATATCCATAACTCATCAACGTCCCTCTCCACGGAAGTCTTTAGTAAAAGGCGAAAGGCTTATTCGTCATGAAGAGAGACCCGAGTAATTCTACCCGCTTGCCACAGCGGCCGGCAAAGCCTCTAGCCGCGCCGGTCAAGCGCTTAACGGCGCGCGTGCACGCACACACTTGGCGTGGGCAGCTCCGCAAAACAGCACATGCGTTATTTCACAGTCCGAGGTGGCCCTGTGCCCCCGCGGCTGGGTTTAAGGCGTCTTGGATGGGTGGTTAAGAGCGGGTGTCCGGGTTGAAAGCGGGGCCTGTCGGATTGAGGGTGGGGTTTAATGATGTAGGCGTGGCCTATGCGCTTTGGGGGGCAAAAAGTTTTAGTGGTGCACACAGATCTAGTGTTTAGCATGGCCATTCATGAATGACCATTGCTCATTCAGTATGCCGACATGAAAATGCTTACAGCACCTGGTATTCCCAGGCGGTCTCCCATCCAAGTACTAACCAGGCCCGACCCTGCTTAGCTTCCGAGATCGGACGAGATCGGGCGTGTTCAGGGTGGTATGGCCGTAAGCAAAGGCAGCGGTGGCCGGTACGGCCCATATACAGCAGATGGCAGTAGCCAATGCGTTAATGAAAAGCTTACAGCACCTGGTGTTAGATTGTGAAGATTCCGGGGGGGTGCTTAAGAGTGGGTACCCGGGTTCGGATGGAGAGCCGGGTCGTGGGTTTAGCTGGCTTCGGGCCTGGCACCCCGGTGGGGGACCAGGGCTCCCTGGGTCCGAGTGGAGAGCAGGGCAAAAGGTACCCGGGTTCGGATGGAGAGCCGGGTCGTTGGTTTAGCTGGCTTCGGGCCTGGCACCCCGGTGGGGGCCCAAGGCTTCCTGGGTCCGAGTGGAGGGCCGGGCAAAACGACTTTCTGCTGTCCACACTTTGAAGATTTTACACTCGTGCCCCGGAAGTCACGTTAGAGGCTGGCCCAGGCCACCCCCTCCCCCTCCTGGGTGACAAGGCTCCCCGGGGCCGCGTGGAGAGCCAGGCAAAACGCCACATTGGGTGTTTTTCAGGTAGGGTAGGGCTCCTTTCCAGCACTATCCGCATGTTTTCAACACTTAATCAGGGGAGAGCGCGAACGCAGTCCCCCACTACCAGAAATTGTGCAGTCGAGATTCCCACATTTGGGGAATTCGCCTGGGTCAGCAAAGCACGGGGTGCAATGGCTGAGCCTCGCCGAGGGTGAACCACCTTCATGATCATGGTGTCTCCCCTGCCAGGTAAGTATGAGTTGTACATGCTGGCCATAGAGGAAAGCACTCAATCCACACACCAGTGCCCTGCCGGTCAGTCAACGACTAGTCCCCTCCACGTGGGCGTAACAATGGCCTCTTTGCGGTACCCAACAACCAAGTCTTAAAATTCCCCTTTAAGCACACACACAAGACACAGTGGCAGTATGTGAGCTTGTAGATATTAAGACTTTGACACATTTTGAGAACCTTCGATAGTATTAGTTAAAGCGCTCACACCTATTTGCACTCAAGACAACCGAGCGCACCACCGTGCTCCATGTCATTTTCTTCAACAGCTGACCTGGCCTTGTCCAATGGGCAAGGCCTTCCAAAAATATCCATAACTCATCAACGTCCCTCTCCACGGAAGTCTTTAGTAAAAGGCGAAAGGCTTATTCGTCATGAAGAGAGACCCGAGTAATTCTACCCGCTTGCCACAGCGGCCGGCAAAGCCTCTAGCCGCGCCGGTCAAGCGCTTAACGGCGCGCGTGCACGCACACACTTGGCGTGGGCAGCTCCGCAAAACAGCACATGCGTTATTTCACAGTCCGAGGTGGCCCTGTGCCCCCGCGGCTGGGTTTAAGGCGTCTTGGATGGGTGGTTAAGAGCGGGTGTCCGGGTTGAAAGCGGGGCCTGTCGGATTGAGGGTGGGGTTTAATGATGTAGGCGTGGCCTATGCGCTTTGGGGGGCAAAAAGTTTTAGTGGTGCACAAAGATCTAGTGTTTAGCATGGCCATTCATGAATGACCATTGCTCATTCAGTATGCCGACATGAAAATGCTTACAGCACCTGGTATTCCCAGGCGGTCTCCCATCCAAGTACTAACCAGGCCCGACCCTGCTTAGCTTCCGAGATCGGACGAGATCGGGCGTGTTCAGGGTGGTATGGCCGTAAGCAAAGGCAGCGGTGGCCGGTACGGCCCATATACAGCAGATGGCAGTAGCCAATGCGTTAATGAAAAGCTTACAGCACCTGGTGTTAGATTGTGAAGATTCTGGGGGGGTGCTTAAGAGTGGGTACCCGGGTTCGGATGGAGAGCCGGGTCGTGGGTTTAGCTGGCTTCGGGCCTGGCAGCCCGGTGGGGGACCAGGGCTCCCTGGGTCCGAGTGGAGAGCAGGGCAAAAGGTACCCGGGTTCGGATGGAGAGCCGGGTCGTGGGTTTAGCTGGCTTCGGGCCTGGCACCCCGGTGGGGGCCCAAGGCTTCCTGGGTCCGAGTGGAGGGCCGGGCAAAACGACTTTCTGCTGTCCACACTTTAAGAGATTTTACACTCGTGCCACGGAAGTCACGTTAGAGGCTGGCCCAGGCCACCCCCTCCCCCTCCTGGGTGACAAGGCTCCCCGGGGCCGCGTGGAGAGCCAGGCAAAACGCCACATTGTGTTTTTCAGGTAGGGTAGGGCTCCTTTCCAGCACTATCCGCATGTTTTCAACACTTAATCAGGGGAGAGCGCAAACTTGCGTTCACGCTCTCCCCTGAGGGTGAACCACCTTCATGATCATGGTGTCTCCCCTGCCAGGTAAGTATGAGTTGTACATGCTGGCCATAGAGGAAAGCACTCAATCCACACACCAGTGCCCTGCCGGTCAGTCAACGACTAGTCCCCTCCACGTGGGCGTAACAATGGCCTCTTTGCGGTACCCAACAACCAAGTCTTAAAATTCCCCTTTAAGCACACACACAAGACACAGTGGCAGTATGTGAGCTTGTAGATATTAAGACTTTGACACATTTTGAGAACCTTCGATAGTATTAGTTAAAGCGCTCACACCTATTTGCACTCAAGACAACCGAGCGCACCACCGTGCTCCATGTCATTTTCTTCAACAGCTGACCTGGCCTTGTCCAATGGGCAAGGCCTTCCAAAAAT
Source organism: Electrona antarctica (assembly GCF_951216825.1). Classification (NCBI taxonomy): domain Eukaryota; kingdom Metazoa; phylum Chordata; class Actinopteri; order Myctophiformes; family Myctophidae; genus Electrona; species Electrona antarctica. The sequence goes on along the minus strand of NC_136797.1, from coordinate 47,950,419 downwards.
ATCCATAACTCATCAACGTCCCTCTCCACGGAAGTCTTTAGTAAAAGGCGAAAGGCTTATTCGTCATGAAGAGAGACCCGAGTAATTCTACCCGCTTGCCACAGCGGCCGGCAAAGCCTCTAGCCGCGCCGGTCAAGCGCTTAACGGCGCGCGTGCACGCACACACTTGGCGTGGGCAGCTCCGCAAAACAGCACATGCGTTATTTCACAGTCCGAGGTGGCCCTGTGCCCCCGCGGCTGGGTTTAAGGCGTCTTGGATGGGTGGTTAAGAGCGGGTGTCCGGGTTGAAAGCGGGGCCTGTCGGATTGAGGGTGGGGTTTAATGATGTAGGCGTGGCCTATGCGCTTTGGGGGGCAAAAAGTTTTAGTGGTGCACAAAGATCTAGTGTTTAGCATGGCCATTCATGAATGACCATTGCTCATTCAGTATGCCGACATGAAAATGCTTACAGCACCTGGTATTCCCAGGCGGTCTCCCATCCAAGTACTAACCAGGCCCGACCCTGCTTAGCTTCCGAGATCGGACGAGATCGGGCGTGTTCAGGGTGGTATGGCCGTAAGCAAAGGCAGCGGTGGCCGGTACGGCCCATATACAGCAGATGGCAGTAGCCAATGCGTTAATGAAAAGCTTACAGCACCTGGTGTTAGATTGTGAAGATTCCGGGGGGGTGCTTAAGAGTGGGTACCCGGGTTCGGATGGAGAGCCGGGTCGTGGGTTTAGCTGGCTTCGGGCCTGGCAGCCCGGTGGGGGACCAGGGCTCCCTGGGTCCGAGTGGAGAGCAGGGCAAAAGGTACCCGGGTTCGGATGGAGAGCCGGGTCGTGGGTTTAGCTGGCTTCGGGCCTGGCACCCCGGTGGGGGCCCAAGGCTTCCTGGGTCCGAGTGGAGGGCCGGGCAAAACGACTTTCTGCTGTCCACACTTTAAGAGATTTTACACTCGTGCCACGGAAGTCACGTTAGAGGCTGGCCCAGGCCACCCCCTCCCCCTCCTGGGTGACAAGGCTCCCCGGGGCCGCGTGGAGAGCCAGGCAAAACGCCACATTGTGTTTTTCAGGTAGGGTAGGGCTCCTTTCCAGCACTATCCGCATGTTTTCAACACTTAATCAGGGGAGAGCGCAAACTTGCGTTCACGCTCTCCCCTGAGGGTGAACCACCTTCATGATCATGGTGTCTCCCCTGCCAGGTAAGTATGAGTTGTACATGCTGGCCATAGAGGAAAGCACTCAATCCACACACCAGTGCCCTGCCGGTCAGTCAACGACTAGTCCCCTCCACGTGGGCGTAACAATGGCCTCTTTGCGGTACCCAACAACCAAGTCTTAAAATTCCCCTTTAAGCACACACACAAGACACAGTGGCAGTATGTGAGCTTGTAGATATTAAGACTTTGACACATTTTGAGAACCTTCGATACTATTAGTTAAAGCGCTCACACCTATTTGCACTCAAGACAACCGAGCGCACCACCGTGCTCCATGTCATTTTCTTCAACAGCTGACCTGGCCTTGTCCAATGGGCAAGGCCTTCCAAAAATATCCATAACTCATCAACGTCCCTCTCCACGGAAGTCTTTAGTAAAAGGCGAAAGGCTTATTCGTCATGAAGAGAGACCCGAGTAATTCTACCCGCTTGCCACAGCGGCCGGCAAAGCCTCTAGCCGCGCCGGTCAAGCGCTTAACGGCGCGCGTGCACGCACACACTTGGCGTGGGCAGCTCCGCAAAACAGCACATGCGTTATTTCACAGTCCGAGGTGGCCCTGTGCCCCCGCGGCTGGGTTTAAGGCGTCTTGGATGGGTGGTTAAGAGCGGGTGTCCGGGTTGAAAGCGGGGCCTGTCGGATTGAGGGTGGGGTTTAATGATGTAGGCGTGGCCTATGCGCTTTGGGGGGCAACAAGTTTTAGTGGTGCACAAAGATCTAGTGTTTAGCATGGCCATTCATGAATGACCATTGCTCATTCAGTATGCCGACATGAAAATGCTTACAGCACCTGGTATTCCCAGGCGGTCTCCCATCCAAGTACTAACCAGGCCCGACCCTGCTTAGCTTCCGAGATCGGACGAGATCGGGCGTGTTCAGGGTGGTATGGCCGTAAGCAAAGGCAGCGGTGGCCGGTACGGCCCATATACAGCAGATGGCAGTAGCCAATGCGTTAATGAAAAGCTTACAGCACCTGGTGTTAGATTGTGAAGATTCCGGGGGGGTGCTTAAGAGTGGGTACCCGGGTTCGGATGGAGAGCCGGGTCGTGGGTTTAGCTGGCTTCGGGCCTGGCAGCCCGGTGGGGGACCAGGGCTCCCTGGGTCCGAGTGGAGAGCAGGGCAAAAGGTACCCGGGTTCGGATGGAGAGCCGGGTCGTGGGTTTAGCTGGCTTCGGGCCTGGCACCCCGGTGGGGGCCCAAGGCTTCCTGGGTCCGAGTGGAGGGCCGGGCAAAACGACTTTCTGCTGTCCACACTTTAAGAGATTTTACACTCGTGCCACGGAAGTCACGTTAGAGGCTGGCCCAGGCCACCCCCTCCCCCTCCTGGGTGACAAGGCTCCCCGGGGCCGCGTGGAGAGCCAGGCAAAACGCCACATTGTGTGTTTTTCAGGTAGGGTAGGGCTCCTTTCCAGCACTATCCGCATGTTTTCAACACTTAATCAGGGGAGAGCGCAAACTTGCGTTCACGCTCTCCCCTGAGGGTGAACCACCTTCATGATCATGGTGTCTCCCCTGCCAGGTAAGTATGAGTTGTACATGCTGGCCATAGAGGAAAGCACTCAATCCACACACCAGTGCCCTGCCGGTCAGTCAACGACTAGTCCCCTCCACGTGGGCGTAACAATGGCCTCTTTGCGGTACCCAACAACCAAGTCTTAAAATTCCCCTTTAAGCACACACACAAGACACAGTGGCAGTATGTGAGCTTGTAGATATTAAGACTTTGACACATTTTGAGAACCTTCGATACTATTAGTTAAAGCGCTCACACCTATTTGCACTCAAGACAACCGAGCGCACCACCGTGCTCCATGTAATTTTCTTCAACAGCTGACCTGGCCTTGTCCAATGGGCAAGGCCTTCCAAAAATATCCATAACTCATCAACATCCCTCTCCACGGAAGTCTTTAGTAAAAGGCGAAAGGCTTATTCGTCATGAAGAGAGACCCGAGTAATTCTACCCGCTTGCCACAGCGGCCGGCAAAGCCTCTAGCCGCGCCGGTCAAGCGCTTAACGGCGCGCGTGCACGCACACACTTGGCGTGGGCAGCTCCGCAAAACAGCACATGCGTTATTTCACAGTCCGAGGTGGCCCTGTGCCCCCGCGGCTGGGTTTAAGGCGTCTTGGATGGGTGGTTAAGAGCGGGTGTCCGGGTTGAAAGCGGGGCCTGTCGGATTGAGGGTGGGGTTTAATGATGTAGGCGTGGCCTATGCGCTTTGGGGGGCAAAAAGTTTTAGTGGTGCACACAGATCTAGTGTTTAGCATGGCCATTCATGAATGACCATTGCTCATTCAGTATGCCGACATGAAAATGCTGACAGCACCTGGTATTCCCAGGCGGTCTCCCATCCAAGTACTAACCAGGCCCGACCCTGCTTAGCTTCCGAGATCGGACGAGATCGGGCGTGTTCAGGGTGGTATGGCCGTAAGCAAAGGCAGCGGTGGCCGGTACGGCCCATATACAGCAGATGGCAGTAGCCAATGCGTTAATGAAAAGCTTACAGCACCTGGTGTTAGATTGTGAAGATTCCGGGGGGGTGCTTAAGAGTGGGTACCCGGGTTCGGATGGAGAGCCGGGTCGTGGGTTTAGCTGGCTTCGGGCCTGGCACCCCGGTGGGGGACCAGGGCTCCCTGGGTCCGAGTGGAGAGCAGGGCAAAAGGTACCCGGGTTCGGATGGAGAGCCGGGTCGTTGGTTTAGCTGGCTTCGGGCCTGGCACCCCGGTGGGGGCCCAAGGCTTCCTGGGTCCGAGTGGAGGGCCGGGCAAAACGACTTTCTGCTGTCCACACTTTGAAGATTTTACACTCGTGCCCCGGAAGTCACGTTAGAGGCTGGCCCAGGCCACCCCCTCCCCCTCCTGGGTGACAAGGCTCCCCGGGGCCGCGTGGAGAGCCAGGCAAAACGCCACATTGGGTGTTTTTCAGGTAGGGTAGGGCTCCTTTCCAGCACTATCCGCATGTTTTCAACACTTAATCAGGGGAGAGCGCGAACGCAGTCCCCCACTACCAGAAATTGTGCAGTCGAGATTCCCACATTTGGGGAATTCGCCCGGGTCAGCAAAGCACGGGGTGCAATGGCTGAGCCTCGCCGAGGGTGAACCACCTTCATGATCATGGTGTCTCCCCTGCCAGGTAAGTATGAGTTGTACATGCTGGCCATAGAGGAAAGCACTCAATCCACACACCAGTGCCCTGCCGGTCAGTCAACGACTAGTCCCCTCCACGTGGGCGTAACAATGGCCTCTTTGCGGTACCCAACAACCAAGTCTTAAAATTCCCCTTTAAGCACACACACAAGACACAGTGGCAGTATGTGAGCTTGTAGATATTAAGACTTTGACACATTTTGAGAACCTTCGATAGTATTAGTTAAAGCGCTCACACCTATTTGCACTCAAGACAACCGAGCGCACCACCGTGCTCCATGTCATTTTCTTCAACAGCTGACCTGGCCTTGTCCAATGGGCAAGGCCTTCCAAAAATATCCATAACTCATCAACGTCCCTCTCCACGGAAGTCTTTAGTAAAAGGCGAAAGGCTTATTCGTCATGAAGAGAGACCCGAGTAATTCTACCCGCTTGCCACAGCGGCCGGCAAAGCCTCTAGCCGCGCCGGTCAAGCGCTTAACGGCGCGCGTGCACGCACACACTTGGCGTGGGCAGCTCCGCAAAACAGCACATGCGTTATTTCACAGTCCGAGGTGGCCCTGTGCCCCCGCGGCTGGGTTTAAGGCGTCTTGGATGGGTGGTTAAGAGCGGGTGTCCGGGTTGAAAGCGGGGCCTGTCGGATTGAGGGTGGGGTTTAATGATGTAGGCGTGGCCTATGCGCTTTGGGGGGCAAAAAGTTTTAGTGGTGCACAAAGATCTAGTGTTTAGCATGGCCATTCATGAATGACCATTGCTCATTCAGTATGCCGACATGAAAATGCTTACAGCACCTGGTATTCCCAGGCGGTCTCCCATCCAAGTACTAACCAGGCCCGACCCTGCTTAGCTTCCGAGATCGGACGAGATCGGGCGTGTTCAGGGTGGTATGGCCGTAAGCAAAGGCAGCGGTGGCCGGTACGGCCCATATACAGCAGATGGCAGTAGCCAATGCGTTAATGAAAAGCTTACAGCACCTGGTGTTAGATTGTGAAGATTCCGGGGGGGTGCTTAAGAGTGGGTACCCGGGTTCGGATGGAGAGCCGGGTCGTGGGTTTAGCTGGCTTCGGGCCTGGCACCCCGGTGGGGGACCAGGGCTCCCTGGGTCCGAGTGGAGAGCAGGGCAAAAGGTACCCGGGTTCGGATGGAGAGCCGGGTCGTGGGTATAGCTGGCTTCGGGCCTGGCACCCCGGTGGGGGCCCAAGGCTTCCTGGGTCCGAGTGGAGGGCCGGGCAAAACGACTTTATGCTGTCCACACTTTGAAGATTTTACACTCGTGCCCCGGAAGTCACGTTAGAGGCTGGCCCAGGCCACCCCCTCCCCCTCCTGGGTGACAAGGCTCCCCGGGGCCGCGTGGAGAGCCAGGCAAAACGCCACATTGGGTGTTTTTCAGGTAGGGTAGGGCTCCTTTCCAGCACTATCCGCATGTTTTCAACACTTAATCAGGGGAGAGCGCGAACGCAGTCCCCCACTACCAGAAATTGTGCAGTCGAGATTCCCACATTTGGGGAATTCGCCCGGGTCAGCAAAGCACGGGGTGCAATGGCTGAGCCTCGCCGAGGGTGAACCACCTTCATGATCATGGTGTCTCCCCTGCCAGGTAAGTATGAGTTGTACATGCTGGCCATAGAGGAAAGCACTCAATCCACACACCAGTGCCCTGCCGGTCAGTCAACGACTAGTCCCCTCCACGTGGGCGTAACAATGGCCTCTTTGCGGTACCCAACAACCAAGTCTTAAAATTCCCCTTTAAGCACACACACAAGACACAGTGGCAGTATGTGAGCTTGTAGATATTAAGACTTTGACACATTTTGAGAACCTTCGATAGTATTAGTTAAAGCGCTCACACCTATTTGCACTCAAGACAACCGAGCGCACCACCGTGCTCCATGTCATTTTCTTCAACAGCTGACCTGGCCTTGTCCAATGGGCAAGGCCTTCCAAAAATATCCATAACTCATCAACGTCCCTCTCCACGGAAGTCTTTAGTAAAAGGCGAAAGGCTTATTCGTCATGAAGAGAGACCCGAGTAATTCTACCCGCTTGCCACAGCGGCCGGCAAAGCCTCTAGCCGCGCCGGTCAAGCGCTTAACGGCGCGCGTGCACGCACACACTTGGCGTGGGCAGCTCCGCAAAACAGCACATGCGTTATTTCACAGTCCGAGGTGGCCCTGTGCCCCCGCGGCTGGGTTTAAGGCGTCTTGGATGGGTGGTTAAGAGCGGGTGTCCGGGTTGAAAGCGGGGCCTGTCGGATTGAGGGTGGGGTTTAATGATGTAGGCGTGGCCTATGCGCTTTGGGGGGCAAAAAGTTTTAGTGGTGCACAAAGATCTAGTGTTTAGCATGGCCATTCATGAATGACCATTGCTCATTCAGTATGCCGACATGAAAATGCTTACAGCACCTGGTATTCCCAGGCGGTCTCCCATCCAAGTACTAACCAGGCCCGACCCTGCTTAGCTTCCGAGATCGGACGAGATCGGGCGTGTTCAGGGTGGTATGGCCGTAAGCAAAGGCAGCGGTGGCCGGTACGGCCCATATACAGCAGATGGCAGTAGCCAATGCGTTAATGAAAAGCTTACAGCACCTGGTGTTAGATTGTGAAGATTCCGGGGGGGTGCTTAAGAGTGGGTACCCGGGTTCGGATGGAGAGCCGGGTCGTGGGTTTAGCTGGCTTCGGGCCTGGCACCCCGGTGGGGGACCAGGGCTCCCTGGGTCCGAGTGGAGAGCAGGGCAAAAGGTACCCGGGTTCGGATGGAGAGCCGGGTCGTTGGTTTAGCTGGCTTCGGGCCTGGCACCCCGGTGGGGGCCCAAGGCTTCCTGGGTCCGAGTGGAGGGCCGGGCAAAACGACTTTCTGCTGTCCACACTTTGAAGATTTTACACTCGTGCCCCGGAAGTCACGTTAGAGGCTGGCCCAGGCCACCCCCTCCCCCTCCTGGGTGACAAGGCTCCCCGGGGCCGCGTGGAGAGCCAGGCAAAACGCCACATTGGGTGTTTTTCAGGTAGGGTAGGGCTCCTTTCCAGCACTATCCGCATGTTTTCAACACTTAATCAGGGGAGAGCGCAAACTTGCGTTCACGCTCTCCCCTGAGGGTGAACCACTTCACTTTTCACTTTTTAGACATTTTATTTGATTTTGTCAATAGTTTACAGGCAATTCATCAATACAACAATAGTCACACACTGTTCATGGCATAAATACATACATTAATACATACATTACTGATCACATCTTTAACAAGGTACAGATTCTTTTTTTTTTTTTTTTTTTTATAGCACATCTTTTAAAAGGTCATATACCAAACCAGATTCTCCCACTTTCCACATTTCCTTTATTACCCTTGTGTTACATTTGGTCTTGTCCCTGAGGATGTAGTCCCTGGCTATCGTCACTGCTAATTTGGCCACTGACTCCGTGGGCATACAAAATCTTTTGAAAACCAGAATATTTCGGCATTTCCAGATAGCGTCTTTAGTGCAGTTGATCACCGCCCACCATCTTAACCAATTTTCACAGTTGTTACCATTTAGTTCCCCATACATAATGTCATTTTCTGTGGGGTCCCTATGAAGGTCTATCAGCCAGGGCCTCAGGAAGCCCCAGACCTTGTGAGCATGTGGACAAAACCAGAATAGATGTTTGACGTATTCATCTGAGTCACATGTTACTCTTGGGCATTTGCTAGTTCTGGAGCATCTCCTTCCATGCAAAAATGCCCTGGTAGGGAGACAGTTTTGTACTGTGCTCCAGGCCACGTCTTTATGGACATTTTGCAAGAAAGGAGAGTTTACATTCTTCCAGACCTGTAAACATTCTTTTGAAATTAAGGTACTGACCGGCACCGTCCTAGTTGTCTGGGGCGACAGGCCCTTTTCAACAATCTCCCTACTGATCTTGTCTACTGACGTTCCCTTCAAGTTAGCGGACTGAAACAATATCATTGCCTTATCATATATTGTAGGCCTTGTTTCAGCATGTGGGGTGTCTAATGGGAGCCTCTTCCCAAAACGCTGCGCTATATTTTGACCCACCCAAAACTTAGCAAAAAAGGACCATAAACATGTGTTATTGACATTCAGAACAGATTTTACAATTGGAGTTAGAAACAAGGCTTCTAATTTGATGCCCAAATCTGGTACTGCTTTCCCTCCCTTATCCAAAGGTCTATACATTATTTCCCTTTTTACTCTCTCCTGCTGAGAACTCCATAAAAACTGAAAGACAGATCTTCTCAGAGGATTGAGGAAGGTTCTAGGCACAGGCAAGGTGGCAGCCAGATACGTTAGCGAGGCATAGATTTCTGCTTTTATAATTAAAACCTTTCCTGTAATGGACAAGTCTCTTCCCTCCCATCTTAAAAACTTACTTTTAAGCTTTGGAAGTCTTGACTCCCAGTTAACCTTTAACATGTCTTTGCCTATTTCAATTCCGAGCACCTTAATTCGATCATTCTTTTCTGTTAGCCCCAAATTCATTTTCTCTTCCCTCCAATGTGTATACAAACATTCACTTTTAGCTCTATTGAGCTTAGCCCCTGATGCCCTGGAAAAACAATCGCTCCATCCAAGAGCTTTATCCACTGAGGTGTTATCTGTAGCTAAAATGGTCATATCATCCATATACAGGGTCATCTTTGCCTCCCTCCCGCTGCTCCCTGGTACCAAAAGCCCACGGATGGACTGATCTTGTCTTATTGCGCAAGCCAGAGGTTCCATGGCAAGGATAAAAAGGACAACAGACAGGGGGCAACAGACCCTGAGGGTGAACCACCTTCATGATCATGGTGTCTCCCCTGCCAGGTAAGTATGAGTTGTACATGCTGGCCATAGAGGAAAGCACTCAATCCACACACCAGTGCCCTGCCGATCAGTCAACGACTAGTCCCCTCCACGTGGGCGTAACAATGGCCTCTTTGCGGTACCCAACAACCAAGTCTTAAAATTCCCCTTTAAGCACACACACAAGACACAGTGGCAGTATGTGAGCTTGTAGATATTAAGACTTTGACACATTTTGAGAACCTTCGATACTATTAGTTAAAGCGCTCACACCTATTTGCACTCAAGACAACCGAGCGCACCACCGTGCTCCATGTCATTTTCTTCAACAGCTGACCTGGCCTTGTCCAATGGGCAAGGCCTTCCAAAAATATCCATAACTCATCAACGTCCCTCTCCACTGAAGTCTTTAGTAAAAGGCGAAAGGCTTATTCGTCATGAAGAGAGACCCGAGTAATTCTACCCGCTTGCCACAGCGGCCGGCAAAGCCTCTAGCCGCGCCGGTCAAGCGCTTAACGGCGCGCGTGCACGCACACACTTGGCGTGGGCAGCTCCGCAAAACAGCACATGCGTTATTTCACAGTCCGAGGTGGCCCTGTGCCCCCGCGGCTGGGTTTAAGGCGTCTTGGATGGGTGGTTAAGAGCGGGTGTCCGGGTTGAAAGCGGGGCCTGTCGGATTGAGGGTGGGGTTTAATGATGTAGGCGTGGCCTATGCGCTTTGGGGGGCAAAAAGTTTTAGTGGTGCACAAAGATCTAGTGTTTAGCATGGCCATTCATGAATGACCATTGCTCATTCAGTATGCCGACATGAAAATGCTTACAGCACCTGGTATTCCCAGGCGGTCTCCCATCCAAGTACTAACCAGGCCCGACCCTGCTTAGCTTCCGAGATCGGACGAGATCGGGCGTGTTCAGGGTGGTATGGCCGTAAGCAAAGGCAGCGGTGGCCGGTACGGCCCATATACAGCAGATGGCAGTAGCCAATGCGTTAATGAAAAGCTTACAGCACCTGGTGTTAGATTGTGAAGATTCCGGGGGGGGGTGCTTAAGAGTGGGTACCCGGGTTCGGATGGAGAGCCGGGTCGTGGGTTTAGCTGGCTTCGGGCCTGGCACCCCGGTGGGGGACCAGGGCTCCCTGGGTCCGAGTGGAGAGCAGGGCAAAAGGTACCCGGGTTCGGATGGAGAGCCGGGTCGTTGGTTTAGCTGGCTTCGGGCATGGCACCCCGGTGGGGGCCCAAGGCTTCCTGGGTCCGAGTGGAGGGCCGGGCAAAACGACTTTCTGCTGTCCACACTTTGAATATTTTACACTCGTGCCCCGGAAGTCACGTTAGAGGCTGGCCCAGGCCACCCCCTCCCCCTCCTGGGTGACAAGGCTCCCCGGGGCCGCGTGGAGAGCCAGGCAAAACGCCACATTGGGTGTTTTTCAGGTAGGGTAGGGCTCCTTTCCAGCACTATCCACATGTTTTCAACACTTAATCAGGGGAGAGCGCGAACGCAGTCCCCCACTACCAGAAATTGTGCAGTCGAGATTCCCACATTTGGGGAATTCGCCCGGGTCAGCAAAGCACGGGGTGCAATGGCTGAGCCTCGCCGAGGGTGAACCACCTTCATGATCATGGTGTCTCCCCTGCCAGGTAAGTATGAGTTGTACATGCTGGCCATAGAGGAAAGCACTCAATCCACACACCAGTGCCCTGCCGATCAGTCAACGACTAGTCCCCTCCACGTGGGCGTAACAATGGCCTCTTTGCGGTACCCAACAACCAAGTCTTAAAATTCCCCTTTAAGCACACACACAAGACACAGTGGCAGTATGTGAGCTTGTAGATATTAAGACTTTGACACATTTTGAGAACCTTCGATACTATTAGTTAAAGCGCTCACACCTATTTGCACTCAAGACAACCGAGCGCACCACCGTGCTCCATGTCATTTTCTTCAACAGCTGACCTGGCCTTGTCCAATGGGCAAGGCCTTCCAAAAATATCCATAACTCATCAACGTCCCTCTCCACGGAAGTCTTTAGTAAAAGGCGAAAGGCTTATTCGTCATGAAGAGAGACCCGAGTAATTCTACCCGCTTGCCACAGCGGCCGGCAAAGCCTCTAGCTGCGCCGGTCAAGCGCTTAACGGCGCGCGTGCACGCACACACTTGGCGTGGGCAGCTCCGCAAAACAGCACATGCGTTATTTCACAGTCCGAGGTGGCCCTGTGCCCCCGCGGCTGGGTTTAAGGCGTCTTGGATGGGTGGTTAAGAGCGGGTGTCCGGGTTGAAAGCGGGGCCTGTCGGATTGAGGGTGGGGTTTAATGATGTAGGCGTGGCCTATGCGCTTTGGGGGGCAAAAAGTTTTAGTGGTGCACAAAGATCTAGTGTTTAGCATGGCCATTCATGAATGACCATTGCTCATTCAGTATGCCGACATGAAAATGCTTACAGCACCTGGTATTCCCAGGCGGTCTCCCATCCAAGTACTAACCAGGCCCGACCCTGCTTAGCTTCCGAGATCGGACGAGATCGGGCGTGTTCAGGGTGGTATGGCCGTAAGCAAAGGCAGCGGTGGCCGGTACGGCCCATATACAGCAGATGGCAGTAGCCAATGCGTTAATGAAAAGCTTACAGCACCTGGTGTTAGATTGTGAAGATTCCGGGGGGGTGCTTAAGAGTGGGTACCCGGGTTCGGATGGAGAGCCAGGTCCTGGGTTTAGCTGGCTTCGGGCCTGGCACCCCGGTGGGGGACCAGGGCTCCCTGGGTCCGAGTGGAGAGCAGGGCAAAAGGTACCCGGGTTCGGATGGAGAGCCGGGTCGTTGGTTTAGCTGGCTTCGGGCCTGGCACCCCGGTGGGGGCCCAAGGCTTCCTGGGTCCGAGTGGAGGGCCGGGCAAAACGACTTTCTGCTGTCCACACTTTGAAGATTTTACACTCGTGCCCCGGAAGTCACGTTAGAGGCTGGCCCAGGCCACCCCCTCCCCCTCCTGGGTGACAAGGCTCCCCGGGGCCGCGTGGAGAGCCAGGCAAAACGCCACATTGGGTGTTTTTCAGGTAGGGTAGGGCTCCTTTCCAGCACTATCCGCATGTTTTCAACACTTAATCAGGGGAGAGCGCGAACGCAGTCCCCCACTACCAGAAATTGTGCAGTCGAGATTCCCACATTTGGGGAATTCGCCCGGGTCAGCAAAGCACGGGGTGCAATGGCTGAGCCTCGCCGAGGGTGAACCACCTTCATGATCATGGTGTCTCCCCTGCCAGGTAAGTATGAGTTGTACATGCTGGCCATAGAGGAAAGCACTCAATCCACACACCAGTGCCCTGCCGGTCAGTCAACGACTAGTCCCCTCCACGTGGGCGTAACAATGGCCTCTTTGCGGTACCCAACAACCAAGTCTTAAAATTCCCCTTTAAGCACACACACAAGACACAGTGGCAGTATGTGAGCTTGTAGATATTAAGACTTTGACACATTTTGAGAACCTTCGATACTATTAGTTAAAGCGCTCACACCTATTTGCACTCAAGACAACCGAGCGCACCACCGTGCTCCATGTCATTTTCTTCAACAGCTGACCTGGCCTTGTCCAATGGGCAAGGCCTTCCAAAAATATCCATAACTCATCAACGTCCCTCTCCACGGAAGTCTTTAGTAAAAGGCGAAAGGCTTATTCGTCATGAAGAGAGACCCGAGTAATTCTACCCGCTTGCCACAGCGGCCGGCAAAGCCTCTAGCCGCGCCGGTCAAGCGCTTAACGGCGCGCGTGCACGCACACACTTGGCGTGGGCAGCTCCGCAAAACAGCACATGCGTTATTTCACAGTCCGAGGTGGCCCTGTGCCCCCGCGGCTGGGTTTAAGGCGTCTTGGATGGGTGGTTAAGAGCGGGTGTCCGGGTTGAAAGCGGGGCCTGTCGGATTGAGGGTGGGGTTTAATGATGTAGGCGTGGCCTATGCGCTTTGGGGGGCAAAAAGTTTTAGTGGTGCACAAAGATCTAGTGTTTAGCATGGCCATTCATGAATGACCATTGCTCATTCAGTATGCCGACATGAAAATGCTTACAGCACCTGGTATTCCCAGGCGGTCTCCCATCCAAGTACTAACCAGGCCCGACCCTGCTTAGCTTCCGAGATCGGACGAGATCGGGCGTGTTCAGGGTGGTATGGCCGTAAGCAAAGGCAGCGGTGGCCGGTACGGCCCATATACAGCAGATGGCAGTAGCCAATGCGTTAATGAAAAGCTTACAGCACCTGGTGTTAGATTGTGAAGATTCCGGGGGGGTGCTTAAGAGTGGGTACCCGGGTTCGGATGGAGAGCCGGGTCGTGGGTTTAGCTGGCTTCGGGCCTGGCACCCCGGTGGGGGACCAGGGCTCCCTGGGTCCGAGTGGAGAGCAGGGCAAAAGGTACCCGGGTTCGGATGGAGAGCCGGGTCGTTGGTTTAGCTGGCTTCGGGCCTGGCACCCCGGTGGGGGCCCAAGGCTTCCTGGGTCCGAGTGGAGGGCCGGGCAAAACGACTTTCTGCTGTCCACACTTTGAAGATTTTACACTCGTGCCCCGGAAGTCACGTTAGAGGCTGGCCCAGGCCACCCCCTCCCCCTCCTGGGTGACAAGGCTCCCCGGGGCCGCGTGGAGAGCCGGGCAAAACGCCACATTGGGTGTTTTTCAGGTAGGGCAGGGCTCCTTTCCAGCACTATCCGCATGTTTTCAACACTTAATCAGGGGAGAGCGCGAACGCAGTCCCCCACTACCAGAAATTGTGCAGTCGAGATTCCCACATTTGGGGAATTCGCCCGGGTCAGCAAAGCACGGGGTGCAATGGCTGAGCCTCGCCGAGGGTGAACCACCTTCATGATCATGGTGTCTCCCCTGCCAGGTAAGTATGAGTTGTACATGCTGGCCATAGAGGAAAGCACTCAATCCACACACCAGTGCCCTGCCGGTCAGTCAACGACTAGTCCCCTCCACGTGGGCGTAACAATGGCCTCTTTGCGGTACCCAACAACCAAGTCTTAAAATTCCCCTTTAAGCACACACACAAGACACAGTGGCAGTATGTGAGCTTGTAGATATTAAGACTTTGACACATTTTGAGAACCTTCGATACTATTAGTTAAAGCGCTCACACCTATTTGCACTCAAGACAACAGAGCGCACCACCGTGCTCCATGTCATTTTCTTCAACAGCTGACCTGGCCTTGTCCAATGGGCAAGGCCTTCCAAAAATATCCATAACTCATCAACGTCCCTCTCCACGGAAGTCTTTAGTAAAAGGCGAAAGGCTTATTCGTCATGAAGAGAGACCCGAGTAATTCTACCCGCTTGCCACAGCGGCCGGCAAAGCCTCTAGCTGCGCCGGTCAAGCGCTTAACGGCGCGCGTGCACGCACACACTTGGCGTGGGCAGCTCCGCAAAACAGCACATGCGTTATTTCACAGTCCGAGGTGGCCCTGTGCCCCCGCGGCTGGGTTTAAGGCGTCTTGGATGGGTGGTTAAGAGCGGGTGTCCGGGTTGAAAGCGGGGCCTGTCGGATTGAGGGTGGGGTTTAATGATGTAGGCGTGGCCTATGCGCTTTGGGGGGCAAAAAGTTTTAGTGGTGCACAAAGATCTAGTGTTTAGCATGGCCATTCATGAATGACCATTGCTCATTCAGTATGCCGACATGAAAATGCTTACAGCACCTGGTATTCCCAGGCGGTCTCCCATCCAAGTACTAACCAGGCCCGACCCTGCTTAGCTTCCGAGATCGGACGAGATCGGGCGTGTTCAGGGTGGTATGGCCGTAAGCAAAGGCAGCGGTGGCCGGTACGGCCCATATACAGCAGATGGCAGTAGCCAATGCGTTAATGAAAAGCTTACAGCACCTGGTGTTAGATTGTGAAGATTCCGGGGGGGTGCTTAAGAGTGGGTACCCGGGTTCGGATGGAGAGCCAGGTCCTGGGTTTAGCTGGCTTCGGGCCTGGCACCCCGGTGGGGGACCAGGGCTCCCTGGGTCCGAGTGGAGAGCAGGGCAAAAGGTACCCGGGTTCGGATGGAGAGCCGGGTCGTTGGTTTAGCTGGCTTCGGGCCTGGCACCCCGGTGGGGGCCCAAGGCTTCCTGGGTCCGAGTGGAGGGCCGGGCAAAACGACTTTCTGCTGTCCACACTTTGAAGATTTTACACTCGTGCCCCGGAAGTCACGTTAGAGGCTGGCCCAGGCCACCCCCTCCCCCTCCTGGGTGACAAGGCTCCCCGGGGCCGCGTGGAGAGCCAGGCAAAACGCCACATTGGGTGTTTTTCAGGTAGGGTAGGGCTCCTTTCCAGCACTATCCGCATGTTTTCAACACTTAATCAGGGGAGAGCGCGAACGCAGTCCCCCACTACCAGAAATTGTGCAGTCGAGATTCCCACATTTGGGGAATTCGCCCGGGTCAGCAAAGCACGGGGTGCAATGGCTGAGCCTCGCCGAGGGTGAACCACCTTCATGATCATGGTGTCTCCCCTGCCAGGTAAGTATGAGTTGTACATGCTGGCCATAGAGGAAAGCACTCAATCCACACACCAGTGCCCTGCCGGTCAGTCAACGACTAGTCCCCTCCACGTGGGCGTAACAATGGCCTCTTTGCGGTACCCAACAACCAAGTCTTAAAATTCCCCTTTAAGCACACACACAAGACACAGTGGCAGTATGTGAGCTTGTAGATATTAAGACTTTGACACATTTTGAGAACCTTCGATACTATTAGTTAAAGCGCTCACACCTATTTGCACTCAAGACAACCGAGCGCACCACCGTGCTCCATGTCATTTTCTTCAACAGCTGACCTGGCCTTGTCCAATGGGCAAGGCCTTCCAAAAATATCCATAACTCATCAACGTCCCTCTCCACGGAAGTCTTTAGTAAAAGGCGAAAGGCTTATTCGTCATGAAGAGAGACCCGAGTAATTCTACCCGCTTGCCACAGCGGCCGGCAAAGCCTCTAGCCGCGCCGGTCAAGCGCTTAACGGCGCGCGTGCACGCACACACTTGGCGTGGGCAGCTCCGCAAAACAGCACATGCGTTATTTCACAGTCCGAGGTGGCCCTGTGCCCCCGCGGCTGGGTTTAAGGCGTCTTGGATGGGTGGTTAAGAGCGGGTGTCCGGGTTGAAAGCGGGGCCTGTCGGATTGAGGGTGGGGTTTAATGATGTAGGCGTGGCCTATGCGCTTTGGGGGGCAAAAAGTTTTAGTGGTGCACAAAGATCTAGTGTTTAGCATGGCCATTCATGAATGACCATTGCTCATTCAGTATGCCGACATGAAAATGCTTACAGCACCTGGTATTCCCAGGCGGTCTCCCATCCAAGTACTAACCAGGCCCGACCCTGCTTAGCTTCCGAGATCGGACGAGATCGGGCGTGTTCAGGGTGGTATGGCCGTAAGCAAAGGCAGCGGTGGCCGGTACGGCCCATATACAGCAGATGGCAGTAGCCAATGCGTTAATGAAAAGCTTACAGCACCTGGTGTTAGATTGTGAAGATTCCGGGGGGGTGCTTAAGAGTGGGTACCCGGGTTCGGATGGAGAGCCGGGTCGTGGGTTTAGCTGGCTTCGGGCCTGGCACCCCGGTGGGGGACCAGGGCTCCCTGGGTCCGAGTGGAGAGCAGGGCAAAAGGTACCCGGGTTCGGATGGAGAGCCGGGTCGTTGGTTTAGCTGGCTTCGGGCCTGGCACCCCGGTGGGGGCCCAAGGCTTCCTGGGTCCGAGTGGAGGGCCGGGCAAAACGACTTTCTGCTGTCCACACTTTGAAGATTTTACACTCGTGCCCCGGAAGTCACGTTAGAGGCTGGCCCAGGCCACCCCCTCCCCCTCCTGGGTGACAAGGCTCCCCGGGGCCGCGTGGAGAGCCGGGCAAAACGCCACATTGGGTGTTTTTCAGGTAGGGCAGGGCTCCTTTCCAGCACTATCCGCATGTTTTCAACACTTAATCAGGGGAGAGCGCGAACGCAGTCCCCCACTACCAGAAATTGTGCAGTCGAGATTCCCACATTTGGGGAATTCGCCCGGGTCAGCAAAGCACGGGGTGCAATGGCTGAGCCTCGCCGAGGGTGAACCACCTTCATGATCATGGTGTCTCCCCTGCCAGGTAAGTATGAGTTGTACATGCTGGCCATAGAGGAAAGCACTCAATCCACACACCAGTGCCCTGCCGGTCAGTCAACGACTAGTCCCCTCCACGTGGGCGTAACAATGGCCTCTTTGCGGTACCCAACAACCAAGTCTTAAAATTCCCCTTTAAGCACACACACAAGACACAGTGGCAGTATGTGAGCTTGTAGATATTAAGACTTTGACACATTTTGAGAACCTTCGATACTATTAGTTAAAGCGCTCACACCTATTTGCACTCAAGACAACAGAGCGCACCACCGTGCTCCATGTCATTTTCTTCAACAGCTGACCTGGCCTTGTCCAATGGGCAAGGCCTTCCAAAAATATCCATAACTCATCAACGTCCCTCTCCACGGAAGTCTTTAGTAAAAGGCGAAAGGCTTATTCGTCATGAAGAGAGACCCGAGTAATTCTACCCGCTTGCCACAGCGGCCGGCAAAGCCTCTAGCCGCGCCGGTCAAGCGCTTAACGGCGCGCGTGCACGCACACACTTGGCGTGGGCAGCTCCGCAAAACAGCACATGCGTTATTTCACAGTCCGAGGTGGCCCTGTGCCCCCGCGGCTGGGTTTAAGGCGTCTTGGATGGGTGGTTAAGAGCGGGTGTCCGGGTTGAAAGCGGGGCCTGTCGGATTGAGGGTGGGGTTTAATGATGTAGGCGTGGCCTATGCGCTTTGGGGGGCAAAAAGTTTTAGTGGTGCACAAAGATCTAGTGTTTAGCATGGCCATTCATGAATGACCATTGCTCATTCAGTATGCCGACATGAAAATGCTTACAGCACCTGGTATTCCCAGGCGGTCTCCCATCCAAGTACTAACCAGGCCCGACCCTGCTTAGCTTCCGAGATCGGACGAGATCGGGCGTGTTCAGGGTGGTATGGCCGTAAGCAAAGGCAGCGGTGGCCGGTACGGCCCATATACAGCAGATGGCAGTAGCCAATGCGTTAATGAAAAGCTTACAGCACCTGGTGTTAGATTGTGAAGATTCCGGGGGGGGTGCTTAAGAGTGGGTACCCGGGTTCGGATGGAGAGCCGGGTCGTGGGTTTAGCTGGCTTCGGGCCTGGCACCCCGGTGGGGGACCAGGGCTCCCTGGGTCCGAGTGGAGAGCAGGGCAAAAGGTACCCGGGTTCGGATGGAGAGCCGGGTCGTTGGTTTAGCTGGCTTCGGGCCTGGCACCCCGGTGGGGGCCCAAGGCTTCCTGGGTCCGAGTGGAGGGCCGGGCAAAACGACTTTCTGCTGTCCACACTTTGAATATTTTACACTCGTGCCCCGGAAGTCACGTTAGAGGCTGGCCCAGGCCACCCCCTCCCCCTCCTGGGTGACAAGGCTCCCCGGGGCCGCGTGGAGAGCCAGGCAAAACGCCACATTGGGTGTTTTTCAGGTAGGGTAGGGCTCCTTTCCAGCACTATCCACATGTTTTCAACACTTAATCAGGGGAGAGCGCGAACGCAGTCCCCCACTACCAGAAATTGTGCAGTCGAGATTCCCACATTTGGGGAATTCGCCCGGGTCAGCAAAGCACGGGGTGCAATGGCTGAGCCTCGCCGAGGGTGAACCACCTTCATGATCATGGTGTCTCCCCTGCCAGGTAAGTATGAGTTGTACATGCTGGCCATAGAGGAAAGCACTCAATCCACACACCAGTGCCCTGCCGATCAGTCAACGACTAGTCCCCTCCACGTGGGCGTAACAATGGCCTCTTTGCGGTACCCAACAACCAAGTCTTAAAATTCCCCTTTAAGCACACACACAAGACACAGTGGCAGTATGTGAGCTTGTAGATATTAAGACTTTGACACATTTTGAGAACCTTCGATACTATTAGTTAAAGCGCTCACACCTATTTGCACTCAAGACAACCGAGCGCACCACCGTGCTCCATGTCATTTTCTTCAACAGCTGACCTGGCCTTGTCCAATGGGCAAGGCCTTCCAAAAATATCCATAACTCATCAACGTCCCTCTCCACGGAAGTCTTTAGTAAAAGGCGAAAGGCTTATTCGTCATGAAGAGAGACCCGAGTAATTCTACCCGCTTGCCACAGCGGCCGGCAAAGCCTCTAGCTGCGCCGGTCAAGCGCTTAACGGCGCGCGTGCACGCACACACTTGGCGTGGGCAGCTCCGCAAAACAGCACATGCGTTATTTCACAGTCCGAGGTGGCCCTGTGCCCCCGCGGCTGGGTTTAAGGCGTCTTGGATGGGTGGTTAAGAGCGGGTGTCCGGGTTGAAAGCGGGGCCTGTCGGATTGAGGGTGGGGTTTAATGATGTAGGCGTGGCCTATGCGCTTTGGGGGGCAAAAAGTTTTAGTGGTGCACAAAGATCTAGTGTTTAGCATGGCCATTCATGAATGACCATTGCTCATTCAGTATGCCGACATGAAAATGCTTACAGCACCTGGTATTCCCAGGCGGTCTCCCATCCAAGTACTAACCAGGCCCGACCCTGCTTAGCTTCCGAGATCGGACGAGATCGGGCGTGTTCAGGGTGGTATGGCCGTAAGCAAAGGCAGCGGTGGCCGGTACGGCCCATATACAGCAGATGGCAGTAGCCAATGCGTTAATGAAAAGCTTACAGCACCTGGTGTTAGATTGTGAAGATTCCGGGGGGGGTGCTTAAGAGTGGGTACCCGGGTTCGGATGGAGAGCCGGGTCGTGGGTTTAGCTGGCTTCGGGCCTGGCACCCCGGTGGGGGACCAGGGCTCCCTGGGTCCGAGTGGAGAGCAGGGCAAAAGGTACCCGGGTTCGGATGGAGAGCCGGGTCGTTGGTTTAGCTGGCTTCGGGCCTGGCACCCCGGTGGGGGCCCAAGGCTTCCTGGGTCCGAGTGGAGGGCCGGGCAAAACGACTTTCTGCTGTCCACACTTTGAATATTTTACACTCGTGCCCCGGAAGTCACGTTAGAGGCTGGCCCAGGCCACCCCCTCCCCCTCCTGGGTGACAAGGCTCCCCGGGGCCGCGTGGAGAGCCAGGCAAAACGCCACATTGGGTGTTTTTCAGGTAGGGTAGGGCTCCTTTCCAGCACTATCCACATGTTTTCAACACTTAATCAGGGGAGAGCGCGAACGCAGTCCCCCACTACCAGAAATTGTGCAGTCGAGATTCCCACATTTGGGGAATTCGCCCGGGTCAGCAAAGCACGGGGTGCAATGGCTGAGCCTCGCCGAGGGTGAACCACCTTCATGATCATGGTGTCTCCCCTGCCAGGTAAGTATGAGTTGTACATGCTGGCCATAGAGGAAAGCACTCAATCCACACACCAGTGCCCTGCCGATCAGTCAACGACTAGTCCCCTCCACGTGGGCGTAACAATGGCCTCTTTGCGGTACCCAACAACCAAGTCTTAAAATTCCCCTTTAAGCACACACACAAGACACAGTGGCAGTATGTGAGCTTGTAGATATTAAGACTTTGACACATTTTGAGAACCTTCGATACTATTAGTTAAAGCGCTCACACCTATTTGCACTCAAGACAACCGAGCGCACCACCGTGCTCCATGTCATTTTCTTCAACAGCTGACCTGGCCTTGTCCAATGGGCAAGGCCTTCCAAAAATATCCATAACTCATCAACGTCCCTCTCCACGGAAGTCTTTAGTAAAAGGCGAAAGGCTTATTCGTCATGAAGAGAGACCCGAGTAATTCTACCCGCTTGCCACAGCGGCCGGCAAAGCCTCTAGCTGCGCCGGTCAAGCGCTTAACGGCGCGCGTGCACGCACACACTTGGCGTGGGCAGCTCCGCAAAACAGCACATGCGTTATTTCACAGTCCGAGGTGGCCCTGTGCCCCCGCGGCTGGGTTTAAGGCGTCTTGGATGGGTGGTTAAGAGCGGGTGTCCGGGTTGAAAGCGGGGCCTGTCGGATTGAGGGTGGGGTTTAATGATGTAGGCGTGGCCTATGCGCTTTGGGGGGCAAAAAGTTTTAGTGGTGCACAAAGATCTAGTGTTTAGCATGGCCATTCATGAATGACCATTGCTCATTCAGTATGCCGACATGAAAATGCTTACAGCACCTGGTATTCCCAGGCGGTCTCCCATCCAAGTACTAACCAGGCCCGACCCTGCTTAGCTTCCGAGATCGGACGAGATCGGGCGTGTTCAGGGTGGTATGGCCGTAAGCAAAGGCAGCGGTGGCCGGTACGGCCCATATACAGCAGATGGCAGTAGCCAATGCGTTAATGAAAAGCTTACAGCACCTGGTGTTAGATTGTGAAGATTCCGGGGGGGTGCTTAAGAGTGGGTACCCGGGTTCGGATGGAGAGCCAGGTCCTGGGTTTAGCTGGCTTCGGGCCTGGCACCCCGGTGGGGGACCAGGGCTCCCTGGGTCCGAGTGGAGAGCAGGGCAAAAGGTACCCGGGTTCGGATGGAGAGCCGGGTCGTTGGTTTAGCTGGCTTCGGGCCTGGCACCCCGGTGGGGGCCCAAGGCTTCCTGGGTCCGAGTGGAGGGCCGGGCAAAACGACTTTCTGCTGTCCACACTTTGAAGATTTTACACTCGTGCCCCGGAAGTCACGTTAGAGGCTGGCCCAGGCCACCCCCTCCCCCTCCTGGGTGACAAGGCTCCCCGGGGCCGCGTGGAGAGCCAGGCAAAACGCCACATTGGGTGTTTTTCAGGTAGGGTAGGGCTCCTTTCCAGCACTATCCGCATGTTTTCAACACTTAATCAGGGGAGAGCGCGAACGCAGTCCCCCACTACCAGAAATTGTGCAGTCGAGATTCCCACATTTGGGGAATTCGCCCGGGTCAGCAAAGCACGGGGTGCAATGGCTGAGCCTCGCCGAGGGTGAACCACCTTCATGATCATGGTGTCTCCCCTGCCAGGTAAGTATGAGTTGTACATGCTGGCCATAGAGGAAAGCACTCAATCCACACACCAGTGCCCTGCCGGTCAGTCAACGACTAGTCCCCTCCACGTGGGCGTAACAATGGCCTCTTTGCGGTACCCAACAACCAAGTCTTAAAATTCCCCTTTAAGCACACACACAAGACACAGTGGCAGTATGTGAGCTTGTAGATATTAAGACTTTGACACATTTTGAGAACCTTCGATACTATTAGTTAAAGCGCTCACACCTATTTGCACTCAAGACAACCGAGCGCACCACCGTGCTCCATGTCATTTTCTTCAACAGCTGACCTGGCCTTGTCCAATGGGCAAGGCCTTCCAAAAATATCCATAACTCATCAACGTCCCTCTCCACGGAAGTCTTTAGTAAAAGGCGAAAGGCTTATTCGTCATGAAGAGAGACCCGAGTAATTCTACCCGCTTGCCACAGCGGCCGGCAAAGCCTCTAGCCGCGCCGGTCAAGCGCTTAACGGCGCGCGTGCACGCACACACTTGGCGTGGGCAGCTCCGCAAAACAGCACATGCGTTATTTCACAGTCCGAGGTGGCCCTGTGCCCCCGCGGCTGGGTTTAAGGCGTCTTGGATGGGTGGTTAAGAGCGGGTGTCCGGGTTGAAAGCGGGGCCTGTCGGATTGAGGGTGGGGTTTAATGATGTAGGCGTGGCCTATGCGCTTTGGGGGGCAAAAAGTTTTAGTGGTGCACAAAGATCTAGTGTTTAGCATGGCCATTCATGAATGACCATTGCTCATTCAGTATGCCGACATGAAAATGCTTACAGCACCTGGTATTCCCAGGCGGTCTCCCATCCAAGTACTAACCAGGCCCGACCCTGCTTAGCTTCCGAGATCGGACGAGATCGGGCGTGTTCAGGGTGGTATGGCCGTAAGCAAAGGCAGCGGTGGCCGGTACGGCCCATATACAGCAGATGGCAGTAGCCAATGCGTTAATGAAAAGCTTACAGCACCTGGTGTTAGATTGTGAAGATTCCGGGGGGGTGCTTAAGAGTGGGTACCCGGGTTCGGATGGAGAGCCGGGTCGTGGGTTTAGCTGGCTTCGGGCCTGGCAGCCCGGTGGGGGACCAGGGCTCCCTGGGTCCGAGTGGAGAGCAGGGCAAAAGGTACCCGGGTTCGGATGGAGAGCCGGGTCGTGGGTTTAGCTGGCTTCGGGCCTGGCACCCCGGTGGGGGCCCAAGGCTTCCTGGGTCCGAGTGGAGGGCCGGGCAAAACGACTTTCTGCTGTCCACACTTTAAGAGATTTTACACTCGTGCCACGGAAGTCACGTTAGAGGCTGGCCCAGGCCACCCCCTCCCCCTCCTGGGTGACAAGGCTCCCCGGGGCCGCGTGGAGAGCCAGGCAAAACGCCACATTGTGTGTTTTTCAGGTAGGGTAGGGCTCCTTTCCAGCACTATCCGCATGTTTTCAACACTTAATCAGGGGAGAGCGCAAACTTGCGTTCACGCTCTCCCCTGAGGGTGAACCACCTTCATGATCATGGTGTCTTCCCTGCCAGGTAAGTATGAGTTGTACATGCTGGCCATAGAGGAAAGCACTCAATCCACACACCAGTGCCCTGCCGGTCAGTCAATGACTAGTCCCCTCCACGTGGGCGTAACAATGGCCTCTTTGCGGTACCCAACAACCAAGTCTTAAAATTCCCCTTTAAGCACACACACAAGACACAGTGGCAGTATGTGAGCTTGTAGATATTAAGACTTTGACACATTTTGAGAACCTTCGATACTATTAGTTAAAGCGCTCACACCTATTTGCACTCAAGACAACCGAGCGCACCACCGTGCTCCATGTCATTTTCTTCAACAGCTGACCTGGCCTTGTCCAATGGGCAAGGCCTTCCAAAAATATCCATAACTCATCAACGTCCCTCTCCACGGAAGTCTTTAGTAAAAGGCGAAAGGCTTATTCGTCATGAAGAGAGACCCGAGTAATTCTACCCGCTTGCCACAGCGGCCGGCAAAGCCTCTAGCTGCGCCGGTCAAGCGCTTAACGGCGCGCGTGCACGCACACACTTGGCGTGGGCAGCTCCGCAAAACAGCACATGCGTTATTTCACAGTCCGAGGTGGCCCTGTGCCCCCGCGGCTGGGTTTAAGGCGTCTTGGATGGGTGGTTAAGAGCGGGTGTCCGGGTTGAAAGCGGGGCCTGTCGGATTGAGGGTGGGGTTTAATGATGTAGGCGTGGCCTATGCGCTTTGGGGGGCAAAAAGTTTTAGTGGTGCACAAAGATCTAGTGTTTAGCATGGCCATTCATGAATGACCATTGCTCATTCAGTATGCCGACATGAAAATGCTTACAGCACCTGGTATTCCCAGGCGGTCTCCCATCCAAGTACTAACCAGGCCCGACCCTGCTTAGCTTCCGAGATCGGACGAGATCGGGCGTGTTCAGGGTGGTATGGCCGTAAGCAAAGGCAGCGGTGGCCGGTACGGCCCATATACAGCAGATGGCAGTAGCCAATGCGTTAATGAAAAGCTTACAGCACCTGGTGTTAGATTGTGAAGATTCCGGGGGGGTGCTTAAGAGTGGGTACCCGGGTTCGGATGGAGAGCCGGGTCGTGGGTTTAGCTGGCTTCGGGCCTGGCAGCCCGGTGGGGGACCAGGGCTCCCTGGGTCCGAGTGGAGAGCAGGGCAAAAGGTACCCGGGTTCGGATGGAGAGCCGGGTCGTGGGTTTAGCTGGCTTCGGGCCTGGCACCCCGGTGGGGGCCCAAGGCTTCCTGGGTCCGAGTGGAGGGCCGGGCAAAACGACTTTCTGCTGTCCACACTTTGAAGATTTTACACTCGTGCCCCGGAAGTCACGTTAGAGGCTGGCCCAGGCCACCCCCTCCCCCTCCTGGGTGACAAGGCTCCCCGGGGCCGCGTGGAGAGCCAGGCAAAACGCCACATTGGGTGTTTTTCAGGTAGGGTAGGGCTCCTTTCCAGCACTATCCACATGTTTTCAACACTTAATCAGGGGAGAGCGCGAACGCAGTCCCCCACTACCAGAAATTGTGCAGTCGAGATTCCCACATTTGGGGAATTCGCCCGGGTCAGCAAAGCACGGGGTGCAATGGCTGAGCCTCGCCGAGGGTGAACCACCTTCATGATCATGGTGTCTCCCCTGCCAGGTAAGTATGAGTTGTACATGCTGGCCATAGAGGAAAGCACTCAATCCACACACCAGTGCCCTGCCGATCAGTCAACGACTAGTCCCCTCCACGTGGGCGTAACAATGGCCTCTTTGCGGTACCCAACAACCAAGTCTTAAAATTCCCCTTTAAGCACACACACAAGACACAGTGGCAGTATGTGAGCTTGTAGATATTAAGACTTTGACACATTTTGAGAACCTTCGATACTATTAGTTAAAGCGCTCACACCTATTTGCACTCAAGACAACCGAGCGCACCACCGTGCTCCATGTCATTTTCTTCAACAGCTGACCTGGCCTTGTCCAATGGGCAAGGCCTTCCAAAAATATCCATAACTCATCAACGTCCCTCTCCACGGAAGTCTTTAGTAAAAGGCGAAAGGCTTATTCGTCATGAAGAGAGACCCGAGTAATTCTACCCGCTTGCCACAGCGGCCGGCAAAGCCTCTAGCCGCGCCGGTCAAGCGCTTAACGGCGCGCGTGCACGCACACACTTGGCGTGGGCAGCTCCGCAAAACAGCACATGCGTTATTTCACAGTCCGAGGTGGCCCTGTGCCCCCGCGGCTGGGTTTAAGGCGTCTTGGATGGGTGGTTAAGAGCGGGTGTCCGGGTTGAAAGCGGGGCCTGTCGGATTGAGGGTGGGGTTTAATGATGTAGGCGTGGCCTATGCGCTTTGGGGGGCAAAAAGTTTTAGTGGTGCACAAAGATCTAGTGTTTAGCATGGCCATTCATGAATGACCATTGCTCATTCAGTATGCCGACATGAAAATGCTTACAGCACCTGGTATTCCCAGGCGGTCTCCCATCCAAGTACTAACCAGGCCCGACCCTGCTTAGCTTCCGAGATCGGACGAGATCGGGCGTGTTCAGGGTGGTATGGCCGTAAGCAAAGGCAGCGGTGGCCGGTACGGCCCATATACAGCAGATGGCAGTAGCCAATGCGTTAATGAAAAGCTTACAGCACCTGGTGTTAGATTGTGAAGATTCCGGGGGGTTGCTTAAGAGTGGGTACCCGGTTTCGGATGGAGAGCCAGGTCCTGGGTTTAGCTGGCTTCGGGCCTGGCACCCCGGTGGGGGACCAGGGCTCCCTGGGTCCGAGTGGAGAGCAGGGCAAAAGGTACCCGGGTTCGGATGGAGAGCCGGGTCGTTGGTTTAGCTGGCTTCGGGCCTGGCACCCCGGTGGGGGCCCAAGGCTTCCTGGGTCCGAGTGGAGGGCCGGGCAAAACGACTTTCTGCTGTCCACACTTTGAAGATTTTACACTCGTGCCCCGGAAGTCACGTTAGAGGCTGGCCCAGGCCACCCCCTCCCCCTCCTGGGTGACAAGGCTCCCCGGGGCCGCGTGGAGAGCCAGGCAAAACGCCACATTGGGTGTTTTTCAGGTAGGGTAGGGCTCCTTTCCAGCACTATCCGCATGTTTTCAACACTTAATCAGGGGAGAGCGCGAACGCAGTCCCCCACTACCAGAAATTGTGCAGTCGAGATTCCCACATTTGGGGAATTCGCCCGGGTCAGCAAAGCACGGGGTGCAATGGCTGAGCCTCGCCGAGGGTGAACCACCTTCATGATCATGGTGTCTCCCCTGCCAGGTAAGTATGAGTTGTACATGCTGGCCATAGAGGAAAGCACTCAATCCACACACCAGTGCCCTGCCGGTCAGTCAACGACTAGTCCCCTCCACGTGGGCGTAACAATGGCCTCTTTGCGGTACCCAACAACCAAGTCTTAAAATTCCCCTTTAAGCACACACACAAGACACAGTGGCAGTATGTGAGCTTGTAGATATTAAGACTTTGACACATTTTGAGAACCTTCGATACTATTAGTTAAAGCGCTCACACCTATTTGCACTCAAGACAACCGAGCGCACCACCGTGCTCCATGTCATTTTCTTCAACAGCTGACCTGGCCTTGTCCAATGGGCAAGGCCTTCCAAAAATATCCATAACTCATCAACGTCCCTCTCCACGGAAGTCTTTAGTAAAAGGCGAAAGGCTTATTCGTCATGAAGAGAGACCCGAGTAATTCTACCCGCTTGCCACAGCGGCCGGCAAAGCCTCTAGCCGCGCCGGTCAAGCGCTTAACGGCGCGCGTGCACGCACACACTTGGCGTGGGCAGCTCCGCAAAACAGCACATGCGTTATTTCACAGTCCGAGGTGGCCCTGTGCCCCCGCGGCTGGGTTTAAGGCGTCTTGGATGGGTGGTTAAGAGCGGGTGTCCGGGTTGAAAGCGGGGCCTGTCGGATTGAGGGTGGGGTTTAATGATGTAGGCGTGGCCTATGCGCTTTGGGGGGCAAAAAGTTTTAGTGGTGCACAAAGATCTAGTGTTTAGCATGGCCATTCATGAATGACCATTGCTCATTCAGTATGCCGACATGAAAATGCTTACAGCACCTGGTATTCCCAGGCGGTCTCCCATCCAAGTACTAACCAGGCCCGACCCTGCTTAGCTTCCGAGATCGGACGAGATCGGGCGTGTTCAGGGTGGTATGGCCGTAAGCAAAGGCAGCGGTGGCCGGTACGGCCCATATACAGCAGATGGCAGTAGCCAATGCGTTAATGAAAAGCTTACAGCACCTGGTGTTAGATTGTGAAGATTCCGGGGGGGTGCTTAAGAGTGGGTACCCGGGTTCGGATGGAGAGCCGGGTCGTGGGTTTAGCTGGCTTCGGGCCTGGCAGCCCGGTGGGGGACCAGGGCTCCCTGGGTCCGAGTGGAGAGCAGGGCAAAAGGTACCCGGGTTCGGATGGAGAGCCGGGTCGTGGGTTTAGCTGGCTTCGGGCCTGGCACCCCGGTGGGGGCCCAAGGCTTCCTGGGTCCGAGTGGAGGGCCGGGCAAAACGACTTTCTGCTGTCCACACTTTAAGAGATTTTACACTCGTGCCACGGAAGTCACGTTAGAGGCTGGCCCAGGCCACCCCCTCCCCCTCCTGGGTGACAAGGCTCCCCGGGGCCGCGTGGAGAGCCAGGCAAAACGCCACATTGTGTGTTTTTCAGGTAGGGTAGGGCTCCTTTCCAGCACTATCCGCATGTTTTCAACACTTAATCAGGGGAGAGCGCAAACTTGCGTTCACGCTCTCCCCTGAGGGTGAACCACCTTCATGATCATGGTGTCTCCCCTGCCAGGTAAGTATGAGTTGTACATGCTGGCCATAGAGGAAAGCACTCAATCCACACACCAGTGCCCTGCCGGTCAGTCAATGACTAGTCCCCTCCACGTGGGCGTAACAATGGCCTCTTTGCGGTACCCAACAACCAAGTCTTAAAATTCCCCTTTAAGCACACACACAAGACACAGTGGCAGTATGTGAGCTTGTAGATATTAAGACTTTGACACATTTTGAGAACCTTCGATACTATTAGTTAAAGCGCTCACACCTATTTGCACTCAAGACAACCGAGCGCACCACCGTGCTCCATGTCATTTTCTTCAACAGCTGACCTGGCCTTGTCCAATGGGCAAGGCCTTCCAAAAATATCCATAACTCATCAACGTCCCTCTCCACGGAAGTCTTTAGTAAAAGGCGAAAGGCTTATTCGTCATGAAGAGAGACCCGAGTAATTCTACCCGCTTGCCACAGCGGCCGGCAAAGCCTCTAGCTGCGCCGGTCAAGCGCTTAACGGCGCGCGTGCACGCACACACTTGGCGTGGGCAGCTCCGCAAAACAGCACATGCGTTATTTCACAGTCCGAGGTGGCCCTGTGCCCCCGCGGCTGGGTTTAAGGCGTCTTGGATGGGTGGTTAAGAGCGGGTGTCCGGGTTGAAAGCGGGGCCTGTCGGATTGAGGGTGGGGTTTAATGATGTAGGCGTGGCCTATGCGCTTTGGGGGGCAAAAAGTTTTAGTGGTGCACAAAGATCTAGTGTTTAGCATGGCCATTCATGAATGACCATTGCTCATTCAGTATGCCGACATGAAAATGCTTACAGCACCTGGTATTCCCAGGCGGTCTCCCATCCAAGTACTAACCAGGCCCGACCCTGCTTAGCTTCCGAGATCGGACGAGATCGGGCGTGTTCAGGGTGGTATGGCCGTAAGCAAAGGCAGCGGTGGCCGGTACGGCCCATATACAGCAGATGGCAGTAGCCAATGCGTTAATGAAAAGCTTACAGCACCTGGTGTTAGATTGTGAAGATTCCGGGGGGGTGCTTAAGAGTGGGTACCCGGGTTCGGATGGAGAGCCGGGTCGTGGGTTTAGCTGGCTTCGGGCCTGGCAGCCCGGTGGGGGACCAGGGCTCCCTGGGTCCGAGTGGAGAGCAGGGCAAAAGGTACCCGGGTTCGGATGGAGAGCCGGGTCGTGGGTTTAGCTGGCTTCGGGCCTGGCACCCCGGTGGGGGCCCAAGGCTTCCTGGGTCCGAGTGGAGGGCCGGGCAAAACGACTTTCTGCTGTCCACACTTTGAAGATTTTACACTCGTGCCCCGGAAGTCACGTTAGAGGCTGGCCCAGGCCACCCCCTCCCCCTCCTGGGTGACAAGGCTCCCCGGGGCCGCGTGGAGAGCCAGGCAAAACGCCACATTGGGTGTTTTTCAGGTAGGGTAGGGCTCCTTTCCAGCACTATCCACATGTTTTCAACACTTAATCAGGGGAGAGCGCGAACGCAGTCCCCCACTACCAGAAATTGTGCAGTCGAGATTCCCACATTTGGGGAATTCGCCCGGGTCAGCAAAGCACGGGGTGCAATGGCTGAGCCTCGCCGAGGGTGAACCACCTTCATGATCATGGTGTCTCCCCTGCCAGGTAAGTATGAGTTGTACATGCTGGCCATAGAGGAAAGCACTCAATCCACACACCAGTGCCCTGCCGATCAGTCAACGACTAGTCCCCTCCACGTGGGCGTAACAATGGCCTCTTTGCGGTACCCAACAACCAAGTCTTAAAATTCCCCTTTAAGCACACACACAAGACACAGTGGCAGTATGTGAGCTTGTAGATATTAAGACTTTGACACATTTTGAGAACCTTCGATACTATTAGTTAAAGCGCTCACACCTATTTGCACTCAAGACAACCGAGCGCACCACCGTGCTCCATGTCATTTTCTTCAACAGCTGACCTGGCCTTGTCCAATGGGCAAGGCCTTCCAAAAATATCCATAACTCATCAACGTCCCTCTCCACGGAAGTCTTTAGTAAAAGGCGAAAGGCTTATTCGTCATGAAGAGAGACCCGAGTAATTCTACCCGCTTGCCACAGCGGCCGGCAAAGCCTCTAGCCGCGCCGGTCAAGCGCTTAACGGCGCGCGTGCACGCACACACTTGGCGTGGGCAGCTCCGCAAAACAGCACATGCGTTATTTCACAGTCCGAGGTGGCCCTGTGCCCCCGCGGCTGGGTTTAAGGCGTCTTGGATGGGTGGTTAAGAGCGGGTGTCCGGGTTGAAAGCGGGGCCTGTCGGATTGAGGGTGGGGTTTAATGATGTAGGCGTGGCCTATGCGCTTTGGGGGGCAAAAAGTTTTAGTGGTGCACAAAGATCTAGTGTTTAGCATGGCCATTCATGAATGACCATTGCTCATTCAGTATGCCGACATGAAAATGCTTACAGCACCTGGTATTCCCAGGCGGTCTCCCATCCAAGTACTAACCAGGCCCGACCCTGCTTAGCTTCCGAGATCGGACGAGATCGGGCGTGTTCAGGGTGGTATGGCCGTAAGCAAAGGCAGCGGTGGCCGGTACGGCCCATATACAGCAGATGGCAGTAGCCAATGCGTTAATGAAAAGCTTACAGCACCTGGTGTTAGATTGTGAAGATTCCGGGGGGTTGCTTAAGAGTGGGTACCCGGTTTCGGATGGAGAGCCAGGTCCTGGGTTTAGCTGGCTTCGGGCCTGGCACCCCGGTGGGGGACCAGGGCTCCCTGGGTCCGAGTGGAGAGCAGGGCAAAAGGTACCCGGGTTCGGATGGAGAGCCGGGTCGTTGGTTTAGCTGGCTTCGGGCCTGGCACCCCGGTGGGGGCCCAAGGCTTCCTGGGTCCGAGTGGAGGGCCGGGCAAAACGACTTTCTGCTGTCCACACTTTGAAGATTTTACACTCGTGCCCCGGAAGTCACGTTAGAGGCTGGCCCAGGCCACCCCCTCCCCCTCCTGGGTGACAAGGCTCCCCGGGGCCGCGTGGAGAGCCAGGCAAAACGCCACATTGGGTGTTTTTCAGGTAGGGTAGGGCTCCTTTCCAGCACTATCCGCATGTTTTCAACACTTAATCAGGGGAGAGCGCGAACGCAGTCCCCCACTACCAGAAATTGTGCAGTCGAGATTCCCACATTTGGGGAATTCGCCCGGGTCAGCAAAGCACGGGGTGCAATGGCTGAGCCTCGCCGAGGGTGAACCACCTTCATGATCATGGTGTCTCCCCTGCCAGGTAAGTATGAGTTGTACATGCTGGCCATAGAGGAAAGCACTCAATCCACACACCAGTGCCCTGCCGGTCAGTCAACGACTAGTCCCCTCCACGTGGGCGTAACAATGGCCTCTTTGCGGTACCCAACAACCAAGTCTTAAAATTCCCCTTTAAGCACACACACAAGACACAGTGGCAGTATGTGAGCTTGTAGATATTAAGACTTTGACACATTTTGAGAACCTTCGATACTATTAGTTAAAGCGCTCACACCTATTTGCACTCAAGACAACCGAGCGCACCACCGTGCTCCATGTCATTTTCTTCAACAGCTGACCTGGCCTTGTCCAATGGGCAAGGCCTTCCAAAAATATCCATAACTCATCAACGTCCCTCTCCACGGAAGTCTTTAGTAAAAGGCGAAAGGCTTATTCGTCATGAAGAGAGACCCGAGTAATTCTACCCGCTTGCCACAGCGGCCGGCAAAGCCTCTAGCCGCGCCGGTCAAGCGCTTAACGGCGCGCGTGCACGCACACACTTGGCGTGGGCAGCTCCGCAAAACAGCACATGCGTTATTTCACAGTCCGAGGTGGCCCTGTGCCCCCGCGGCTGGGTTTAAGGCGTCTTGGATGGGTGGTTAAGAGCGGGTGTCCGGGTTGAAAGCGGGGCCTGTCGGATTGAGGGTGGGGTTTAATGATGTAGGCGTGGCCTATGCGCTTTGGGGGGCAAAAAGTTTTAGTGGTGCACAAAGATCTAGTGTTTAGCATGGCCATTCATGAATGACCATTGCTCATTCAGTATGCCGACATGAAAATGCTTACAGCACCTGGTATTCCCAGGCGGTCTCCCATCCAAGTACTAACCAGGCCCGACCCTGCTTAGCTTCCGAGATCGGACGAGATCGGGCGTGTTCAGGGTGGTATGGCCGTAAGCAAAGGCAGCGGTGGCCGGTACGGCCCATATACAGCAGATGGCAGTAGCCAATGCGTTAATGAAAAGCTTACAGCACCTGGTGTTAGATTGTGAAGATTCCGGGGGGGTGCTTAAGAGTGGGTACCCGGGTTCGGATGGAGAGCCGGGTCGTGGGTTTAGCTGGCTTCGGGCCTGGCAGCCCGGTGGGGGACCAGGGCTCCCTGGGTCCGAGTGGAGAGCAGGGCAAAAGGTACCCGGGTTCGGATGGAGAGCCGGGTCGTGGGTTTAGCTGGCTTCGGGCCTGGCACCCCGGTGGGGGCCCAAGGCTTCCTGGGTCCGAGTGGAGGGCCGGGCAAAACGACTTTCTGCTGTCCACACTTTAAGAGATTTTACACTCGTGCCACGGAAGTCACGTTAGAGGCTGGCCCAGGCCACCCCCTCCCCCTCCTGGGTGACAAGGCTCCCCGGGGCCGCGTGGAGAGCCAGGCAAAACGCCACATTGTGTGTTTTTCAGGTAGGGTAGGGCTCCTTTCCAGCACTATCCGCATGTTTTCAACACTTAATCAGGGGAGAGCGCAAACTTGCGTTCACGCTCTCCCCTGAGGGTGAACCACCTTCATGATCATGGTGTCTCCCCTGCCAGGTAAGTATGAGTTGTACATGCTGGCCATAGAGGAAAGCACTCAATCCACACACCAGTGCCCTGCCGGTCAGTCAACGACTAGTCCCCTCCACGTGGGCGTAACAATGGCCTCTTTGCGGTACCCAACAACCAAGTCTTAAAATTCCCCTTTAAGCACACACACAAGACACAGTGGCAGTATGTGAGCTTGTAGATATTAAGACTTTGACACATTTTGAGAACCTTCGATACTATTAGTTAAAGCGCTCACACCTATTTGCACTCAAGACAACCGAGCGCACCACCGTGCTCCATGTCATTTTCTTCAACAGCTGACCTGGCCTTGTCCAATGGGCAAGGCCTTCCAAAAATATCCATAACTCATCAACGTCCCTCTCCACGGAAGTCTTTAGTAAAAGGCGAAAGGCTTATTCGTCATGAAGAGAGACCCGAGTAATTCTACCCGCTTGCCACAGCGGCCGGCAAAGCCTCTAGCCGCGCCGGTCAAGCGCTTAACGGCGCGCGTGCACGCACACACTTGGCGTGGGCAGCTCCGCAAAACAGCACATGCGTTATTTCACAGTCCGAGGTGGCCCTGTGCCCCCGCGGCTGGGTTTAAGGCGTCTTGGATGGGTGGTTAAGAGCGGGTGTCCGGGTTGAAAGCGGGGCCTGTCGGATTGAGGGTGGGGTTTAATGATGTAGGCGTGGCCTATGCGCTTTGGGGGGCAAAAAGTTTTAGTGGTGCACAAAGATCTAGTGTTTAGCATGGCCATTCATGAATGACCATTGCTCATTCAGTATGCCGACATGAAAATGCTTACAGCACCTGGTATTCCCAGGCGGTCTCCCATCCAAGTACTAACCAGGCCCGACCCTGCTTAGCTTCCGAGATCGGACGAGATCGGGCGTGTTCAGGGTGGTATGGCCGTAAGCAAAGGCAGCGGTGGCCGGTACGGCCCATATACAGCAGATGGCAGTAGCCAATGCGTTAATGAAAAGCTTACAGCACCTGGTGTTAGATTGTGAAGATTCCGGGGGGGTGCTTAAGAGTGGGTACCCGGGTTCGGATGGAGAGCCAGGTCCTGGGTTTAGCTGGCTTCGGGCCTGGCACCCCGGTGGGGGACCAGGGCTCCCTGGGTCCGAGTGGAGAGCAGGGCAAAAGGTACCCGGGTTCGGATGGAGAGCCGGGTCGTTGGTTTAGCTGGCTTCGGGCCTGGCACCCCGGTGGGGGCCCAAGGCTTCCTGGGTCCGAGTGGAGGGCCGGGCAAAACGACTTTCTGCTGTCCACACTTTGAAGATTTTACACTCGTGCCCCGGAAGTCACGTTAGAGGCTGGCCCAGGCCACCCCCTCCCCCTCCTGGGTGACAAGGCTCCCCGGGGCCGCGTGGAGAGCCAGGCAAAACGCCACATTGGGTGTTTTTCAGGTAGGGTAGGGCTCCTTTCCAGCACTATCCGCATGTTTTCAACACTTAATCAGGGGAGAGCGCGAACGCAGTCCCCCACTACCAGAAATTGTGCAGTCGAGATTCCCACATTTGGGGAATTCGCCCGGGTCAGCAAAGCACGGGGTGCAATGGCTGAGCCTCGCCGAGGGTGAACCACTTCACTTTTTAGACATTTTATTTTATTTTGTCAATAGTTTACAGGCAATTCATCAATCCAACAA